>NW_008825316.1:1856297-1889608 GCF_000699105.1 Pygoscelis adeliae | reverse complement strand
GCTCCATCTGAAATCACAAATCACAGAGCATTGTGCTTGTCGCTGAACAAAGACAGAACAAAGAGATCATCACTGTCCCCCAAGATATTAGTATGAAAATTTTCTGCTGATGGAGAGAGGATCGGGGTTGAGGGCAGGTATCTGCCTGAAATTGTTTGCAATTGCCCACAGGGCAACTTCTGTTGTCATGTGCAATGATACAGATCCCTTGAAGTCAGTGAAATAGCATGAGTCTTTCTGACAGCTACTTACTGCATAATGTGGAAGAAGTGCACCATAATTTGTAACAAGTCTTTTAAGAATATCCAAGTTCCTCTATCATATGACGAATGGTATCACTGCAATTTTGATGCTTTTACTGGATCATTTATGCTTTTTAGAGTCCTCCCTTCCTTAGGCCACAATCTAGTCAATCACTTAAGCATGTGTCTGACATTTAAGGATATAATTATGTTCATATTCAGAGAAGTGCTTACATTTGCCCTTAACTCTAAGATGAGCTACCGCTGTGGGGAACTGGCTATTGAGCTATGTTTCAGTTCACATAGGTAATGGCAACCACTAAGGTGCTTAAACTTTGTATAAGGTTTGTCAGCCTTCATGGCTCTGGGTAGTCACTCAGCAAACAAAATCAGATCTTTTTCTCTTTCCATTCCCTCAGCAAGTATTTTATTTTAAATATACTTTTCCTCCTGGCCTATTTGCCCATAAGAAAGAACCTGGTAAAACATCTGTCAGTAGGTCTACTGGAACAAAGCAATGTCTCTGCTCCTACAGTTGCAGCGTAGACTCCTAATTATGGCATGCAGATATTTTAGAATGAAGATTTAAAAAAATACTGGTTTTATTGGCTGTTCACATGCCTGCTATAATTAATACTACACTGGGAAATTTGCTTTCAGTTCAGTTGAACACATCTACTTTTAGCCTTGATGACCAAATAATTTCTCATAAGTTCAGTCATGGATTAATGTTGAAAAGATGTGACTTTTTTTTTTTCTTTTAAACCCTACAGCCACCTACATTGTGAATATATTAGCTGGAAAGCCATTTCATCAGTGCTGCAATACATAAGTACTTACAAGTTTGAGACAGCTGTAAGATGCCAAGAACTGCTATGGAAATTGTAAAATATTTATTAATACAATAATACTGCTTTATCTTGGCTTCCAATTATAACTTAAATTGTGTATCACAGGTGTATCTTTGTTCTTGAAAGAAGTTTTGAAAATGTCAGTTTAGACATGCTGTATAAATAAGTAGCTTTCTTTGCTTCATATATAGGCAACATAATTTGATCTTTAAATTTAAACAACCATTTCTTATTATATTCCTAAATAATGCATTTGGGTATTTTTACTTCTGCTGCCGGAATACCATTTACAGGCAGGAGAAAAATCTGACTACAGCTGAAATTCAAGATTTTTATATAACTGATCTTAGTTATTGAATTTGGAAGTAATAGAAAGAATATGTCTGTCTTTCCATATTTAAAGCTTCAGAGAGGTTGATCCAATCTCCAAGTGCTAGTGAAAAAAAGCACTCAAATGAAATACATGTCAGAGCAATTTCAAGAGTCAGAAATTTGCAGTTCTCTTTCTGCATCTACTGCAGTGTGTTTTTGTGTAGGTAGTTTGCAGCTGGTTTCTCCCATCCTTGCTTGTGAAATGCCTTCTGGGATGTTAAATATTTTTTACTTTCCACTCTAAAATTGGGGTAATAATTCTTAACTCAGGTCTGGATGTGGCCTCAATGGTGAAGATAGAGGAAACCACACCACAATTCAGCTTCCTCTGTGTTTGGTCCATCCCATGTCTTCTAATACTGCAGTGCTGATGAGTGAAGGGAAGGAACATGGTCCACTTTCAGATCTCAACAAAATCTTCACTTCAGACTATCTTACACTACAAGCCTGTTTTGAAACTTCATTTTATGTGTATAAAAAGCTTGGGAAAAAATATCTGTGGAGGACTAGGTACACTTTGATTGCTGTAAGATCTTTGTGTCGTATGGACATGCCATGGTTACCCTTAGGTGCTCTACTGGAAGACAGCTGAGGCACATCTGCATGACATGGAGGCCTGAGTTGTCTGGGCTATAACAAGTCTAATACAGCAAATGCAACAAGTCTAAATACAGAACCTCAGCTCCTTGTACCTGTGGTTTGAGCAAGTGCTCAAGTGCTCTTAAGCAGTGGAAATTGCTTTCGAGAATTTGATGACGGTTTCGCTGAATATCTAGTGACAAAAAGGGGACATGGAAGAAACTCATAAACTTCTCCTGGGAACAGCTGCCTTAATTCTGCAGCTGACATGGATGGGCTGCCAGGGAGGGTCAAATACAGCTGGATTTGTTCTTTCGGCATTGTTTATTAATCATTATTTTCTTATGAGCAAATCTCAAGTTTTAATGGTCTGTGTGAACCTCAGATGGATTTCAGCTTGAATGAAAGGAGGGAGGTAGTAACAGCAGGATAAATGTAGTAGTTTTACATATATCCTTTTTTTTTGTAATTTTCTTTTTCACTTTAGTGTTATCCTTTTTAAATGACCTGCTATTTATTATGCAAGGACATTATTGTGTATCATGGCATGAGTAGGACATTTACAAAAAACAAATAAATTAAATTGCTGGAGACCAGACTGCAATCAGAATTTGATTTTGTGTGTCACTTTTTTTTTAAGAACAGGCTTGTGCTAACCTTCAGAAACTAAGTGCTGCATAGGCTTGGATCAAAAAAGAGACTTGAGCTCTGTTCTTAAATAACAGGAAGTTCAGTCCTTGTTTACATGCATGAGACTTTTACTGACAATGATGAGCTTAGAGCCTTATATGCTAGTTGCACAGAATACATAATCAACAGTGAAAAATAACTCTGAGCCACCAGCTTTTAAAAAGACAGGCTTGAGATACGTGTTGTGATTAAGGAGATGTTTTAAAAACTCCCACAATAAAGTGCTCTGAAGGGGTGAATATTGTTTACTCCCAGACTGAAAGGTGAAAGTCTGCATGGGATACTGCAACCTGGCAGAAAACTGTTTTGTTGTCTCATACTATATGAGACATATGAGACATATGATATGTTTCATATCATATATCTCATAACATGAGAATCTCATATGCTCTTATGAAGCATACCATGGACACGCTTCATTAGTTCCAATGATGCTGGGATTAAACAGGGCGGAGGAGTCCTGAGACCAGTGCAGATGCTTAGGCTGAGGTCTGCATTGATCTGTCAGGACTGTACATCCTCTCTTTCTCTTTGTAGCCTGTGAAATTTCAGAATAAAAGCAACAGCCAAGAAAGGTAAAGCTTATTTGTACAAAATAGGATTTTTAAAGCTTTCCTTGTAACCCTAATGTGCTTTGTTCTCATTGCTAGGAACAGATTGAGGCCAACTTTCTGAAAGTCCCAAGGGATGAGAATTGTTGGTTAACTTAGTATATAGTTTCCAGTAATGGGCAGTTTATAGAAAATAGGAGTGTTTAGGTCAGCAAATCTTAACTTGGATTTTTTTCAAAGGAGCAACATCCTGCATATTTCTTCTTATAGACTTCTATAATAAGTTTCACATGAAACTCTTACTTTGCCATAACTGTCCTTTCAAAAGGAAAGTTAAAGTGTTAAAAGTAATGGACTACAGATAATTTGTTTGAAATCAAGGAATGTCTTTCTATCTTTATGTCAATGAGAGGCAGATGTTCTGAGATCCTGAAGCACTTGGGTGTTCTACCTGTACCACAGTTGCAGTGTCCTCCATACTCCATGGAATGGTATAAAAAAGAGTCTTTTCACTGTGACTGGGCAAAAGCAAGTAATTCTAATAAACAAGATCTGATATGTGTCATGGCATTAGAAATTTGAATAATGCTAACAACCTTCAGAAAACTATAATGAGTTTTACTAATGTTTAGTAATTTTTTTCTTTTCCTCTGGGAACAATGTTTCCTTTCTACATGTGGTCTGGAACACTGCAGCACTAAATTCCTGAGACAGACAAATACATTTCATATATACATTTTTTGACCTTCTTTAAAAAAATTTAAAATATTCTTATCTTTGTTCACTAAAAAGACATACGTTTAATGGTCATTCCTTCTGAGTCTCTTTCCTCTACAAAGAGCAGTTCCTTACTTAATTTTAACTATTTGCTGACTGATTCAAGCTGTTTCTTATCCACTTTTTATACTCATGGATTAGATTTCAGCTTTACCCTCTGTCACTCTAGACTCCCAGAGTTTCATTTTTATATTTTCACATTTTCAAGGTATCATTGTATCAGAGAAGATACAGAATATATTCAAATGAACTCCCATTTGTCTAATTGTTTTCTGATATATACTGGGATATCCATCTTATTCACATCTTTATTCTTAAAGTATCTGTGAAGGATATTTGAATTGTGCTATCACTTGTGAATTAGCAATGATGTTAGGAAGATTTTTTTTCCTGGCAGATGATGGATATTGAAGAGGGGAAAAGTTTCTCAGCACTATGGTTAAACAGAATCGTTAATTCCAGAGGAAAATAAGCCAAAAGTCCCTGGGTTCTGCATTGGAAAGGGTTTGTTGATCCTAGATGTTTTGTGTAAGAAATGAAATCTCCTTTTAAGAAGAATAAAAAAACCCACTCCATTTTCCACCAGTGCAATAGCATGTCCTTTACCATCTGGAGTTCAAGGCAGCTGTGACTACTATCTTCTAGGAATCACAGGAATAAAACCTGTGAAAAACACTCCTATTCCACACTTGAATGTGAATTTGAGAATAAACACAGTAAAGAAGGTAAATGTTAGCAGTCATAACATTAACAAACTATGGAGAAAGAAACCTATTTCCCCATTTGTGTCTTCAGATAGCCCAGTTCTGTGTCCTTCTTTATCTCAATACCCAAATAAAGACACAATTGATCCCTAGGTATGTCTGCAAATCTATTTTATGTACAAAACTTTATCAGTATTTTTTGGGTACAAGTGGGAATGTAAACCTGAGGGTGTTATCAAAGATAGACCCAAGCCCTATACTGAAGAAGCTCTATGCTTAATGATCAGTTGTACTAATCAGTAATGAAATATATTCAAAAATCCAGATTATCTAATAGTTAATTTGAAATAAAGAAAATCTAAAAATGTAAGTCTTATTGCTACTTTTAATTTGAAGATATCCATCTTCTAACAAATTGCCTTTCACATGGTTTTCTCTTAATTATAGATGGTTCAAATGGAAAATTGGCTGGCGCAAGTTTAGGCTGTTCACCTTCTGCTATCTTTGTAGCCAGGCAAAAAAATGACCTCTGAATCTGTACTGGAGAAACCTGCAAACAGGTATTTTAACAGGTAAACCATTGATTTTAACCTTGAGCATATAGAAAACAGTGGCAGTTCCCTTTATCAGCAAAAGGAAGGAGTCATCCGTCATCTCTGGATTTATGAGGCTTATAACTGAACTGATGATAACAATGGTGTTCAAGACTTTCTGCTGTAAATTGCCCGCTCTTGTCGTATACTGCAAATAATTTTGATGTATTTAGCTGGGCCATTAATCTCATTAGTTCCTACAGTGGTTATGGGCTGACATCCACTCAGGTCTGTAGAGTTAGCAAGCAGTTAAGAAAAAGGATTTTTATGATCCTTTGGAAAAGCATCCTCCCCCCCATTTTTCCTCTTTTAAGGAGATTCTGCTTTTAAAAGGCTGATTCAAGACCTGCCCTTGAGCTGAATTATGGAGTAACTTTATCCCTCTCTGAGCACCTGGCCTGGTTCAATCTGGTTTACAGAACCTTTCTCCTCCACATTTTAACCCTACAGAAATATACCTTAAATTTCTAGATCCTGAAATAACTACAGGCAATGTAAAATTCATCCTGATCTTTCTCTCCAGAGATGGATTACGTGCTTGGGAGTCCATCACCATTACAAAATGTGATAAATCTATGTCCTCCATACACTGCTATAAATCAGGACAGACGTGTGACTTCAATAACAAGGCAGCGCTGTGCTGCCTGCTTTATACTTATAGATACACCTCGTAGGACTTACACCTCTGAATAGAAGAATATTTTGAAAGCTTTGGGCACTGCATTGCACAGAGATTTTAGATCACTCCCTTCCTCTGCCACAGTTCACTCTTTGCAAGCTCCAGACCTTCAACTGTAATGTCCTGATTGTCAGTGGAAATAGTATAACGCTGGATAGGTTTTAAAATCCTCTGTTGGCAAGATTTTTTTTTTTGTTTCCTTGTTTTTAATTAATATTTAGTTGGGTGTGTAGACAAAGGGTTATATCATCAATTGCTGTAAACTGGCTTAGCTCTGTCAAAGCTAATGTTCCTATACTGATTTATACAAAGTAAGAGGCTAACCTGGAGTTAAAGGAAAGTGCAAAAACTTTCTTTCTAAGAAGAAAAAGGAAATTAAAAAAGGAGATATCATGCTGTGATCTGTGTTATGGTAATAGCGGTTGGGAAAGGCGACTCCTGCAAAAGAACTGGAAAATGATTGGGAGCTTTTTGCCTTTTTTTTTTTTTCCTTTAATCTTACTATTATCATAGAAAGTTTATTGCTAATTAACTTTATGAGAAGGAATTATAGTAGTAGTAAGCAATTAAAGAATACAGTATGTATTTATGCAATGGTGAGCAGAATTAATATAACTTCTTTACTTGCTTTTTAAGCTTTGCCTTAGCCTTGTCCCCAGATATAAGATACTGTTTTAACTGAGATAAACTGCTGTGATAAGAAACAGTATTTTGTTAAAAATCAGAACATAATTTCTCTTATTTATTAGTGTTAGTCATAAAACTCATATTGGAAATAGCACACAAATGACCTTCTTATCCATACAATCATTGAAACATAACATGACATTTACTACCCGTGGTACATAATTAGACTCCCTTTCACTTATACAACCATTTATTTCAGCCATTGAATGTGATGATTTTGAGATAAGTTGGCTTTCTATTAAAAAAATGAAAATTTTAAATTGAACTCTTTCTCTCTGTACTCCACTCCTCAAAAGGTGTTATTTCAGATGAAGTAGTCAAATCTGCAAAAACAACCCCTTATTCTGTTTATGAAGTGTATCACTATCTATTGAACTATTGAACTGGTTTTTTAGTTATTTCCTTATTGCATTTGATGAAGTTATTTATATAATCCTTCATTATCACTCCCTAAGAGTGATTTTAATTATAAAATAATTTGTCTATTAATCCATCTGTAATTAATGTATAGTATTAAAGATGATCAAGATTGGGCACTTAAAAATTATCCTTCAACTTTTTTGTTTGCAAAATGAGTTCCAGTTTCAAAATGAGGTTCCAGATTTTACTTCAAGTTCTGTTATTGAATAAAAGCATTAATAATTTATTTAAATTCAAGATTTTGTTGTTGGGGTTTTTTTATACTAATTTTGCATTTCTCTAAGTTTATTTGCATATTTAGTATAGACACCTAGTCATTCTCCAAGACTTGATATATTACCCTTTGATTTGTTTTCTTACTTATCAAGAATTGTTAAGAAGGTGAAAATTTTGCATACCATCTCCTTTTTTCCCACGGGCTTAAATTACCTGAACTTTGTTGCCCTGTTTCTTGGTCTCCTATCTACAGCACATGTTTTTACAGTTGTTAGCTTGCTGTCACTTTGAAATGTATATGTCTCTGCACAAACCTATCTTCTTGCCACTGTCTTAATTCCCATTGACCTCGATACGGTAACAGCGTGACGATCTCTGTAACTGTCTTGGAGCAGGCTGGTGGGAAGGTGGTAGTTGCACCACTCCCATCACATTATTCCTCTGAATAAAGCTGATCATGCAGTTCTTGGCTAGTATGACTTCAATTTCAGAAGCCTTCGGTGAGATTGGAGAAGCTGAATGCATGGGACAGCCCTCCTCAGAGTGAAAGAAGGTGAAACTCTTCATTGGTTTTTAATAGAAGAAAGGGAACCGAGATTAACATCTTACAGCGGGTGAATCGATTGCATAAGTGAAATTTTAGCTAATTTGGAAAGAATGGAGCAATACAAAGGTGCTGTTAGCATCTATTAACATGTAAAAACAGTTCTACATCCTTTTTTAGGAGGACAAGGGACTTGTAGATTAAAATAAAAAAAAAAAAACAACCGTAACCAGCGTGCACTTCAATTTATCAACAAGACCTCTCTTTACCTTTTGGTAGTGAAGAATGTTGTCTCTTCTGTCATGTTTTAAACCTGAAACTTGATGCCTTCTGCAGTACAAGGATCAAATTCTGCCCTATTTCAGAAAAAAAAAGTATGTTTTCAGTCTTTCAGTTTCATCTAGTTCATGTACATCTTAATGAAAACTCTGCTAAGAATGAGTTTTGGAGAGCATTTGGGATGAACTTTGGCAAGCTGAGCAGAAGGCTCTAAATGTAGTGTTAGAAGCAAGGAGTCGTTTACAAAGTTCATGATCTTGGAGTAATAAGCATGACACCAGCTGAGAAATGTGAAGCAGAGGTTTGCTTGCAGTGTTCCACTTCTGTCCGCAGTTATTTCTAGAGTATAATATTTAGCAAGTTAAGTGAGCATAGTGTGAGTGAAGGATGATGAGAATGGACAGCACTGCTCCTTATGTCATGTGTTTTAATGTCCTCCCCACAACTTCCTGCCTCTTGTGTCTTTTCTGCTACCCACTGGAGAAAATCATTGGACTTTGGAGTAGATATGGTCATTGATGAGATTATTCTCATGCTCTTTTTGCATTCTCTGTTTCTGGCATAAGAATTTCAGATAGACAGGAGGGAAGGTTGTAGGCTGAAACAACCAGTGCAAAGCGGTTGTTAGTTGGACCAAAATGTATTAACCACTATGCTTAACACAATGATTAGGGACTCTCACTTGCTATAGTGATGAATACGAAAATCTTAATAAGGCACCCTCCATCCTAGACATACAGAAATTTGAAACTATTTGTAAAATTTTAATGCCAAAAGTGATTTCAGCTTAAATAACCATCTCAGAGTACTTGCTATAGCATTATGCATTTTATTTTATGTAACAACCTTTTAAACTGCTTTACAAGCATTCTTCACAGCGGGTACCTGTTTCAGAAAGCCTGGGCAAATGAGGAGTTGAAATTACGTTTTCAAACATGACAGAGGAGAAAATTCTACAAGTGCTTACATGAATAAAGATGTAAATTTAGATTGTCTGGAAAATCTTAACAGGTTCCTACTCTAAAATCTGTCTGCATCTGTAGTTAGGTAAGTGCCACTAAAAATTTGGCCTTTAGCTACTTGTCCTCTGAGTGACTGTTTTCTGGAAAGAAAATCTATTTTTTTAAAGAGTTTCCCTGGACTTTAAGCTACTTAAAAGTTTTTTAATATTTATCTGAGATGTATATTCTATACTGCGTATTTGTATCTGTCATTAACTGTGAAGGACAGCTCCTTAATGTAATCAGCAGTACTAAATTACAGCCCTAGATGAGAAATTAAGGTTAATTTTGCACACAGCAGAAATGCAGAGGAGACTGTCTGAATAGGTTCTAACTAACATGCTGAAATCTGATATATTGCTGACCTGCACAACACCAGCTGTGCTGGAAACATCACTGCTCCTGTCAGCATTGTATATGGGTATAGGAAAAGCAGTTAGGGGGCTGCATCTTAAACAAAGCATGTCCAGTACTAATGCATCTGCTAACAGCATGCTAGAGCAAAAGGTAGAAGGGACTGATTAATATCACAACATTAGCTGTGCCAGTGGCAAGATTTCTTAATGATTTTTATTTTTCCCCTGAATCTTCCATTCACATTTCCATTTCACTTTTTTTAGTTTATGGGATTTGAAAGGATTGTAGCCCCTTTTGATATTGCTGGATCGTATGCATGTGCTTAAAATGGAATATCTCCATGCTCAAACCCAGATGTGCATACACTGTTCATCATCACGTACATCGTTCATCACGACATTCATCTGAGCCTTTGTGGTAAAGGCTATGTAGAAACAAAACAAATCCACATTTTGCAGATTCTTGTTTTGGTTGCGGTGCAAAAACTGAATTGGCCATCCAACTTCCTTTATTATAAAAACGTGAAGAAAACAATTCAGAAGACTTTAGCCATGATAAACTTGAGTTTATAGTCAGAAAATTTCAATCCAAGCATTGCAGAAGACTCTTAAACAGGTAATTTCTTATATTGAACTGCTTTGTGCCTTCCAGGTAAATAATTCAATATGCACAGTGATGCAGCTGACCTAAGAACCATTGACATGGCTGTAGTCTAAAACTCACTGAAGACTTCAGCAAGCTTGGATAAGCTCTTAATTAAAGAAGCTGGAAACATTTAGGATAAAGTCCATTCTCTGTGATTTATTATACCAATTTTGTGTTTTTGCTCTTATTTGCCTTTCAGCTGAGTGGTTTGTGTTTAGTGGAATCATTGCAGATTTTGACGAGGTGCTTCTTTTAGACTAAATGCTAACTAGAGATATTTTCAGGGAACTTGTGATTAAAGTAAATGAAGCAGATCTTTTGATGCTACCAGGTAATACGGAAAAGTCAGTAATGGATGGACACAGTAAAAATATAATGGTAATCAGCCATGGTGCTATGCTATTTTAATTCACAGTGTGAGATGTGTATGAAGTCCTTGGAAACTGCAAGGCTTTGCTAATGTACCAATCTAAAATTAAAAAATCTAGTTTGAATTGGCTATGATTTTCATACGTTTGGTTTAGGCAGCAAAATAGAAATATCCCTGAATTGCATGGTACTTGAGTTTGTGTCTGCACTGCAGCACACTTTTTCACTGACTAGAGCCTTGTTTACAGCTACTTTCTATAGTAAATCTTCCCTATTGTTTTGTCTTTATTGGCTGTGCCAGAAGGCTACTGAGCTAAAGCACATAACAGCTATCCTCCAATACTTATGAACGCTTTTGCATTGCTCATCCATCATTTTAACTGGCAGTTATCTTGATGTAAAGTATCTGGAAGTCTCAAATCACCTAGAATACTCAGGATCTGGAAACAGTATGAATTTTTGAAGCAACAATTCATTTAATAGAAGTGGTATAAAATTAACATGGAACAAAATAGGAACTGTCTTGCTTAATTTATTTCAGAATTCAGTCCACTTTTATTTGTAACATGGGGAGTCCCTGAAAGCCGCATATTTAAAGATCACTTGTTTTCAGGTCATTTCCTAATGGAGTGGTTATATAGGGCTGTAGGTTTCTCCCTTTGTCTATAAGTTTATATAGGATATAAACCAGATTTCCAAGCATCATGCTCACTTGGTAAGGCAGAAACTAACCTTTCCCTCTGAGCTAGCAACTGGTTTCAGCCAGGACATCTGTGGCTGTGGAAATGGTTTTCCTCTGGATGAAGAGGAACAGGACAGTCCTGGATGCGTCCTCTCTGCTTTCAAATATCTGTATCACCCAACAGGATGTGGTACGTATGCTGGTTTGGAAAAGCAGAACAAAAGCTGCCGTGCTCAGCATCTGGGCAGCCAAACCAAGGACCTTCAAAAGTGTTCTATCCTCAGAAGCTTCGGCTGTTGGCAACACAACTTGGAAGGACAAGTGTTTGCACACCACATGCTGGCAGAAAAGAAGGTAAATTCCTAATTCGCTAAGTTGTTCTGAGAACTAGGAACAAGCAGTCACTGTGAGCTCTGAACTAAAGCATGATTAAAAAAACCCCAAGAGATTTGTCCGTATTTTGGTATTTGAATAATTAGGCTCTTTGCCACTCCACTGTAAAACAAAAATGATAGTTCTAATTATGCTTTATTTAACAATGTTTCTGGGTTTATTTTTCCCCTTATGTCCCTAGGGGGAAGCAAATCTAACAGAGTAAGGTGGAGAGCAGGAAACCCAGGTTTGCCAGTGCTTTATGGCTCTGGAGCTTTAGATAATGTATTGCAGCAATTTATTTTATTTTAATGATGGAGAAGGGGAAACATGTAATTTTTCAGTCATTTCACACATGCCATTAGCAACATAATTTGAAAAGATAATGATTTATGAACCACCTGCTATCTGGCAGATGCTTAAATATTGGCACGTGCATGGAATATGGTATGAAACATATCTGAAGGTTTTATTTGCCCACTAATGTAATGGCTTCTGTTCTCCTAGAGAATGCTTTCTGTACAGGTTAATGATGTAGAGTTGCTTTTTCTCTTGAAGTAGATCTGCTGGGGATCTTTTTTACTAGACAACAAACAAGGAGGAACTCTATAGGTTTAGTCTGTCCTTTTCAATTATATTTATACTAGCAACTTTCAAATGGCAAGAAATGAGGAAGAACATCAGGTTTGTAATAATGTGAGACCTTTGGAAAGCATCCTGGGAAAGAAGCTCTTAATATACCAAGAAGAACAGTGATTTATATTTTACCTAAAATGTACTGAAGACCTCTGATCTTCTCAGGTGTCCTTGGAATTCAGTAGAAAAAGCCATGTTCAGTAGAAGCCCACTTCTTGTGGAAGGCCCATGGCATCACAAATCCTATGCTAAGCTCAAGGCTACAGTGGTGGTTACATCATTGGCAACGCTTTCAGCAACTCAGGCTCCAGAACTTGCAGTGAGTGTTTGTTATTTTTTTATTTATTTTTGTTAAAAGGCACACATACCTTTTATGCATTTAACAACAAGGATTTAAAACTGGAGTTGGCACCATTCTACACCAAAAGTGCGACATCTTGATCAAAAGAGAACGCTTTGCTGGGAAAGAAAGCCATTGATGCGAGTACCCCAGAAGAAATTTATATCCTGATCCAAATTCAGTTCGGAAACTGCATTTGCCTACTCCTATTCACTTTCAGCAAAAAATAAAAAAATGCCCACCCCCAAGCCCAGAAAAACTCACACATAAATAAGAAAAAAATCATAGTCACTGTGGCAGCATAAGGTTCTGAAATTGCTTGGAGGTACTTGGATAAGCTTGGAGGTACTTGGATAAGCATCCTAATGCAGAAGCAGCACCTAAACTATTAATTCTACACATGGACCAAAGTCAAGCTCAATAAGGTCTATTTATTATGTATATTTGCTATGATTTTAAAATGTTGTAACAGTCTTGCAGACAACAGGATTACAAAGCCAACGCCAATGTATTTGAGAGATATGTGCTGGAAATACCAGACGGTGGGAATTTGCATTAGCCACCATAAGGGATGCGATCTTGGCTGTTAATCTGAGCAGATGGAAAAAGATGGATATTTTAGTTAATTGAGAATATTATAAGCTACTAGGACATAGCCTGTATATTCAGTGAGAAGTAAGGAGCAGAGTCATAGATTGCACTTAAACTAACTTGGGTATCTTTACACTGACATGACTAGAGATGCCCAGGCTGACTGGAGAGAATAACCCTTCGGCACAGAATTATCTTTTCCTGTCTCTCAAGGCCCTGTACTGGATGAACTAGATAACTATTTTTTATTCAAACTTGCAGTAATATACTGGAAGGGATGATAACTGCTCTAGGTTTTTCAAGGTTGCTGAAAATGTAGCATACTTTGAAAAACTGGATTTTAAACATGAAATGTTCTCATATTTATCCAGCTTACATAAGGATTAGAAACCTTGCTAAATTCATCTTGGTATAAATTTAAAATAATGGCTTGGAGAAACATATGTAAAAAGGGAAGTGTTAACCATCCCCCAAATGTTACCCTTGATGCATGAGTTTTATTTAACTGTGTACCAGCTTCAGTTGCAGCCTGATTCTTTCTCATGCAACCATCAACTCTCTTATCCATAATTTTGAGTGATTAACGATTGAAATGTTATTTAAATCATTGAGCCTTCCTCTGTCAGAATTTGTAACTAACTTGCTAATGGAGAGTAAAACTGAGCAATTTGTTCTTTTTTTCTTTCTTTTGAAAAAGTGCTAAAATTTTGGGCATTTCTGTTCCCTGCTACAAGGGCAACATCCCCCCTCCCAATGAAACCAGAGGGATATCTCAGAAGGAGTGATAATGTAAACATTTGCCCCTGGCAGATAAGCAGTGTCAAATAAACTGGATTTGACAGCATTAACAAATTTACTATGTTGGATTTGAATACATTAGCTGTGGTGAACTGTGGAAAGGTTTGATAATGTCATGGCTTTCAAATTATGGTCTTACCAAAGTGCTTAACAGATTTGTCTGCTGTTTCACATCTGTAAATGACTACAAAATTTACACATTTAATGGTTGTTAGATTACCTGCCTGCCATTAGACTCTTAGACTACAGTGAATGAAAAACAGAAAACAGTACTTTCCCAGGACATAAATGCCTACTTAACATCAATGACACCCATGTATCACCCGACATGTCACAATACCGTGGCTTTGGAAAATCCAGATAAAACAGATGGTTATACCCAGCCATTAACTCTATTTAAGAATTTCTATCTATTACCCACAGAGTGTTGACTTGGAAAAGCTTGTTTTATAGTTATTGCATGTTAGAATGATGTTTAATCAAAACAGTGATGTTGAACATTGATAACCTAGTGAGATAATCTCTGCTATTAATAAAGGTGAACTTTAAAAAAAGGTTTCTTCATTGAGGCCTCTTCATTTTTCTCTCTTGTCTAGCAATAAAGGAAGTAACAGAAAAAAGTGTAGCATTTATTATGCAATTAGTAGCACTTAAAAACCTAAAATGAACATTGGAGCAGGAATATATACAGACAAGAATGCATCTGAAAATATTTCAGGCTATGAAGTTTAGTATACAGGTAGAAGTAGACAGGTCTTAGTAACTTAACTAGTTATTATGTTTTTCATAAGATCGCTTGAAAAAGCCCTAAAAACAATTAATGGATATACAACTAATAAACTCTATAGAAGGTAAGCTATAACCTTTGAATAGGGTTCCATAGAAATATACTCTATGTCTAATAGAGTATAATAGAGTTTAATAGAGAATTTTTTATATATTTTTCAAAGTAACATGTAAAATTAAAAAGAATATTATTCCTAGTATGAAAATTTATAGGCAGGCTTTCTTTCCTTATTGGTATGCAATTAGGACTCCTCCATCTGTACGTCACATTGATACATCATCTAAATTATGTGCATTGATGCATTCCCGATACCACCCTCACTCAGTTCCCAAGCCTCTTGTGGCAGCTTCACATGTGCCATTTCAAGACACTTGGGGAAAGTTAACGCAGCCTTGCTGTAAACTTCTGTTAAAACTTTCCAGTTTGTGGACTGAAACTTGTGCTGGACTTTCCATCCCATTTTGGTCATTTTGCATTAATTTAAAAACCCAAAAGCTCTATTTCAGTCTCAAATTCTGAAGCTGCCGTTCTTCTTGGGGGCACGTGGGCAGCGGGTTTGCCACCAGCAAGAGAAAAGAAGGTTGAGTTGTTTTAATGGAGAGGTTCAGTAACAAAAATTGGCCTCAATTTTTGATGGAAAATATTTGCTTTTGTACTGATTATGCTGATCTTTCTTTCATAGTATTTGCTGTTTCTATATCTTGCATAGTATTTGCTTAAACAATGCTGATAAAGATAATATCTTTCCTTAATTACAGCCTGCCAGCTGAAGTTTTTGTCGTATGTCCATGTCCTTAATATAGCATATGATAATTTCACTGATTATAAGCCATTGCCTGGTCCTCTATTATCTGAAGACTTTTTAACACAAATGAGATTTTCAGCTTCCGCAGTCTATTATAATTTGGAAAGATGATTTACCCCCTATATTAAACAAGCTTGTAGTTTGTGTAAGTATAATTTTTACCAGCATTTGAGGATCTGTTATACTACTTATTACATCTATTGTCAGTATAAAATGAAAAGACCATGGTGTAAATAAGAATCAGACCATGTAACTTAGCCTACTGAAAAATCTGATTTCATCAAATTCAATTTCTGTTAGGTATCCTATTTCCCATTGTGTATAATTAAGCTTAAAAATAACTGTCCTGCAGCTATAATGTGTAACAACAAAGATAAGTTGTAGTCTTGAATTTATTCATAATCCACTATTTATTTGTAATAATAATCTGCTATTTATCTGTAAACAATAACATTAAATTTAATTGTTCATCAAGATAAATATATTTTGTCATAGTGACTCCAGCTACAGTTTTTAGGACATCATGACATAAATCCAAACATTTCTAAGTAGTTACATCTAAGATATCGTATATAAAATTAATAAGAATTTGGAAAAACAATTAATTGTGAGAAATAATAACAGATGTTGAAGCTGGCAGTCCCAATGAAAACACCTGCTTGTTTTCATTACAGTGTTTGCTACACATTGCTAGTAATCTATTTTTTTCCCTTAAATTATATTTTCCTGTAGTAATTTTAGATAATCTTTCAGTCCAGGGTTTTATGGGTGTCATTATTTCACAGATGGAGGAAAGAAATACAACACGATTGTGAAAATTTAGCACTACGTAAAACTGCCTATCTGCCATGCTACCAGCTACCACCAGGATGAATGTACCTCCAAACTTTCTTTTATTTCCTTAGTGCCATCCCAAGGCTGAGAGATACACCAATGCCTACCAAACAGCAAGGAAGCGCCTATTTTGGGTTGGAGTCATCTTTAAGATGTGAACCAAACCACTTTGAACTTACATTTGAGAGAGGTGCTGATTTCAGACAATGTTTCCAGTATAAATTCCAAATCAGAGACATTTCATCTTGATTTATAGTCTTTTTATAAACTTTTTTCTTTAAAATGAATACTAGCTTTTGACTAGTGTAACACAGATTTCCTCTTACTTAGTATCTCACTCTTTCTCAGCCACTATAAGGACCTTGTAGCTGACATGATCAGTAGTCAGCTATCCTACTTTACCTCTAGGTTAAGGAACCCTGGTGCATAAAGACTATATTGATGTCCTTTGGGCTATCTATTGCTCTAACCATAGCAAACTCTTTTGAGCATCAATGACTTTGCTGTCTGGTTTGCCAAAGAAAAAGTAGTACATAAGTGCTGTGGCGTATTAACTATCAGAAATGACATTGCTCAGGGAAAATAAATACTCACTTTTCTGTTGGTATAAACTATTGTTCTGAAAAACATGTTGGATTGGTGCTTGTTCATATAAATTTCCATCTGAAAAGTAAAACAGTCTTGCTCAAGCTATTGGACAGCTATCTGGTGTACTATGTCTGTGTTGGTATTACCCTCTTACCCATCCTCTGGCTTGCTAAAGGTACATATGACAAGTTTGACTTAGTCACACCTCTGTGAAATTTTGTGTTACAACAAATTGATGTAGGTTGTTAAAATAATTTCTCATTTAAACATTTATTTCTTGATGTCCTATTATTCCATCCCCTGGTATTCACTATTAAATCTGTGTTAAAATCAGTTGAGGATGCTCAAGTTTGTCTCCAGATGTGGAAGGTTTGTGCATCTTGGCAGCCAGTTTGTGCTCTGCTGCACATACAGAGTTGGTGACAAAAATCATAGGGGAATAAACTGAAATGATTCTTTAAAAGTTTTTTGATGAAACACACAGAAAATGTAGGAGATAGTTGAGTTTGAACAGCTGTAGGCTGCTAGAATGCAGATCTCACCAGAGCTGCTCTTTTGCCAAATAGTGTTTTGCTCTCAGCAGCTCTCTGTAATTGTGTATGTGCTTGTCGTTCCCACTATCAAGCTTCTGTCTTTTACAAAATTGGTTCACTGTTCACATCAGTGTGCATATTGCTCATCTTTCCTACTGTTTGTGTTCTCCATCAGCCACCACTGCTGTGTGCACTTGGCTGCCAGCCGCGCTGCTCCCTGGTTTGCTTCTTCTTCCTGCAATGCTACTATTTGTCACAAGTCCCTCAGCTTTACAAAACTAGCTATCATTACCAGATATGCCCCAGTTATGTTTAACATGCAATGTAAGTGAAATCTCTACAGCATGCCTGCGGGGGTCTTTTTTATTGAGGTCCTGTCTCTCTCCATACCAGGTTCTGACAAAGCATCCCTCTCCATCTGGCTCCCTTCAAAATCCTTTGTAAGAGCTACTTTTGCTTTAAATCTCACACTTATCTTTACTGGGGAACAAAAAACCCAACAAATCCAAAACAACCCAAAATAGTGAAGCATTCACTTAAGGTTATGAACAAATTTAAAAATTTGTTGAACCAGGGCCAAAATAAGTGAGCCTGGATGAAGAAAATGGCCAGCAGAATTTTTCTGGGGCATTTAAGAGTTTTCATATATTAAGCTCCTTTCCAAATCATGCTATTAGACATCTCATCCTTTCCATGCAGGGCTAAAGACCAGACTCACTGCCTGCTGGAGCACCGCGGAGTCCAGGTGAAGAGTGACTTGTCCTGCATTATGCGTCTGATGTCAGGCAGACCAGATGGCCACGGTCCTTGTTGAAAGCTCAGGTAGCACTTTCAGGGAACATGAATTTGAACTGCCTGTGAAGGAAACATGAAGGTGAAGTTTCTGGGCTTAGAGTATACAAGGCCTCGTGCCATGTCTGAGTTTACCAAGAGTGCAGTAAGCATCAAAGTCAGCATCAAATGCTCAAAAGGTGTCCTTTCCCACATGTCAAGTCAAATGTGCTGTACATCCCTAAATAAGTGCAATTGCAAATAAGGATAAAAGTACTGAATAGAAAGTAGCTGTTATCAGCATGCTTCATGTTGTGCCTTTACAAAGAAATAAATTGGGAATAAAATGCAACACCTACCATTGGAGGTAAAAATGAAATGAGTCAGCCATAGATGTTACATATTTGTGTGTTGTCTGTAACTGTATGGTAGTAGACTTGAATTCTTGCATTTTCCTTCTTTTTATATTAAACCTGAATTTAAAACCTTATTTCATGAACTTCCCAATGATAAATCATAAAAGCTGACTGGGCATTTCTGAGAAAGGCCATTTTTAAAGAGATACAACTTTTATCCAAAGCAGTGGCCTATTGAGTTGATGATCTTCTTAATGGAAGCCTTCTGTAGTCCACAAGACTTTGGTTACTTTCCGAAAAATAAAGAAAGACCCAGATTTACAGTCTGGCTTTTTTTTAGCTTCACACTGAAATTATGAAAAAATGTCTAGGATACTTTCACAGTATAGAATTATGTCAAGTCAAATTTCCATATTTCCAAAGTTGTCATGACAGGCAATTGTTCCCCACTGCAGTCTATTTTTGGGTAGTATGTGTTTATGTGAGCAAACTCTCAAAAAAGAAAAGAAAATCGTAGACTCCTGAGCAATACAAGTTGGAAAATATATTAACTCTAGTATTTCTCACTTTTTAAGGCCAGTAATAAATGTACCTGGAAAATCTGTAGAAATGTTTATAGTAAAGGGTGTTAAACAACTATCTCCATAATTCTCTCATGACACTACTTTTAAGACCTTGATGGGTTTTTACTTAGGGCTCTTAAATTATGAAAGGCTAATTAATCTTCAGATAACAAAATAATAGAAAAAATGTGGGAAAAGAAAAAGTATGACCTTCCAACACTTGCATGCAAGAAATCTGGATGAAGGCATGATAACAACATAGCTGCTATTTAATGTTATTTAATGGGATGACAGTTTCTCTGTTGTAGAAGCATTTCTCAGCTCCTAGGGAAAAAAACCCAACCTCCTGGACCTGCTTGTCCCAAATGCTGCTATATGGATGGATATACCTTCCTTGTGAGTCACAGTGGAAGGTTCCCACTGGTTGGTAAATCCTGTGAGAACGCCAGTGCTGCCCTAGTGGCCTGAGTGATCAAAGCCAGTCGGATAAGGAATGGAGTAAGAAAAACATCCATAACAGTTTATGAGTGAGGCATTTCAACTGTACTGGTGCTAAGTTAGTCAGCACCTCCAACCCCTTAAAATCTTAATAGTGTAGAAACCTAAATAGAACCAAGAAATTGAGGTCCAGCCCACACAGATGCTAAAATCCTCTGTTCCTTCTTAGATTTTCCTACTATCATCAGTGGGTGCTGAGGGTGGTAAGAAATGTGCAACTTGAGGCTCAACAGCCTGGTCAAAATGTAACCAGTAGGAGCATCTTTGCTCCATGGGTCTTGGATCAGATGCTTATCTGGCAGGAAGGTACATTGATCGCTTGAAAATGTGAAACAGTTTGTAACTGCAAGTCACAGTTTTCTGTATAAAATGGTACATGTAAGCCTCTTGTCTGCAAAAATCAGATGTTTGATATACATTTACTAAGTGCAGATAAAACTTTTATGTAAGCTTTTAAAATTTTTTTAATATTGCATTTTGAATTAAGCTGCTGGTGACAGCAGTCAAATGGCAGGCATTCAAGGGCAATATCAGGGATCAACATCTTGTTCAAATTACAGTTTTTAATTTAAGTAAAACTTTTTTCTTACTGAGAATATTATTATGTGTTCATATTTTCATTTTATTAGTTTATGTATACAGCTACTAAGTTATTTTCATGTTATAGAATTTTCTTTTATATTTAGCAAATGAATGGCATCGAAGCAATTTTAGATTTAATTTGATCAATATTTAATGAATTATAATTATCATTGCAACTCAGAGCTTTGCACTGCTCTATGTTGCTGCATAATGTTTAATCAAGGGGAGAGAGAGACTAAAATAAAACTGGAAAAAAGCTATCAAGTTTATGTTAAAGAAATGTAGTGGGATTATTAACTAAATTACAGAGGTCTAATTTAATCATTTTTCTAGTTACCACTTTAAAATTGAATTCCAAGAACATTTCCCTAATTTATATTTTTAAATATCTGCAATATTTATTTAAAAAAATACACAAAAAGCAAAATTATTTTGTGGTATTAATGTTTGAAATCTCTGTATCACTAGCAAAAATTTCCAGGTGCTCTATCTGGGAAAACGAGAACATTTCTTCAATTTAAAAAGGAGATCTGCCTATATGGACAGAATAGCACAATCAATAGACTTGACTAAGAAACAGCTATCTAAATACTGTGGGAATCAGACAAACCCTTTAAGATTAATGTATCTGAAGACAGTGAAATGGGTCATGAAAGTCCATGAAAAATGTATGTTTAATATTAAACCTCTTGTTCCAAAAACTAAAGGTATATTTTCTTCGGAAATGCCGGTGATTTATTAGCAATACCAACATTATTTCCCAATTTTTTTTGGTTAAGTAAAACTTATGAATGGTGAAACATCTTCTCTTGTACTGCATGCTAGATAGAAACACATGTATAGAAACAAGTTTTGAACAGGAAGTTTGGAAAAAGAAAAAATTTAAAAATTTCTTTCACTTCAAGGCATTTAAAAGACGCAGTTACGGCTTTTGAAAACAAGTTTATGTATAACTATTTGGAATAAATGATACACTTTTTCTTTCCAGGTGTTTCTGAAGAAGTTAACTCAAGACTGTCCTCATTTGATGCAATGACTAAAGACATGGATTAGTTATGAGCAAGTAGGTGCAACACACCTCTGGCTCTGCAACGTGCTGCCGGCTTCAGTGGTATTCACATCTTGCACGCGAGTGCTGGGCTTCTGCGTGGGCTCTTGCTGTTTGTTACCTGAAAACAGGATGAAGATGCTCTTCACCCACATGCTTGTGGCTCTTGTTTTTTCTGACAGTGACTGATAACTCCAGGTAATGGAACATACATTGAAATGCCCAATTTATTATCTTTCTCTAGACAATTATTTGTTTACTTCAAGTGTAAAGCTAGACAATTTCAGACTAAGAATAAGATCCAAAATTTTACCCATGAGGGCAGTTTACTGTGGGAACAACTTATCTAAGGATGTCGTGACATTTCTGCCACTTGAAATCTTTAAATCAGAATTGAATATGTGGCTAATATATAAATAAATACGCCTGTTCAATGAGGAGTTATGGTTACAGGGAGGAAATTACTGAAAGAAATTCTGTGGTCTTCAAGGTGCATGAAGTGCTATTTGGATTATAAAAATGAGTCCACTCTGGTCTTTAAGCCAGTAAACCATAATCATACAGCCAACAGAGACATGAACTAGCTATTGATTGATTGTTGTTTTTTATTGATATGCAGACTGTGTATTAAGTAGAACAAAAAAATGAGGTGGGGGAACTTGTTCTTGAGAAGGCACAGAGAGGAAAATTGTTTCCGTAAATTGTTCTTACGTTTTTCTGATTTTTTTAGTTTAAGAAAAGCTTGTTGTGTTTCATATCTAATTAGAAGCTTGTTGTCAGATAATGAATGTGTTGTGACAAAAAAATCTGCATTAAACACTGTCAGTTACAGCTAAATGAAAATGAAGGTATCTTTAGCTTAGCAATAATTTTCCTTATTTGAATACTTCTGTTCTTTTAGTTAGCAATTTGGAATGCAGTATGTGGTTCTCGTCATGTGTGATAATTTACCATATTGTAGCATCCAATTTTATTTGGTGTGATGACTGGAGATATCTTTTAGCCTTTTAAAAATATTTTGCTAATAACAAATTAAGAGTATAAAAATCTAAAAGCAAAATACAAATAACATCCAAGCCCAAAATGTTTATTTATGTAAAGGTTTTAGTATAGCAATATTGTAGAACCCAGCCTTGCTTAGTGGTTTCAGGACTGGACTCTTAATTTGCTTATTTTTATCATAAATCATGTTTTTAAATAATGAACTTGTGTTATTCTTATTTCCTAGATGTCTTAACATTTTTTTGAAATGGGAATAAATGGCTAAATTCTAATATTATTTATATATACAGAATACAACTTCCGCATCTGACACTATTCATCACATCCCAAATTAATCATCAGGGACAGAACCCAATATCCCATTTCAAGCAAAGACCAATAGCTCTTGGGGAAATTAAATCATCTTTCAGAAATATTTCATTCTGAAAAGCTAATAATTCAATGGAAATGGATTTTTAGAGGAAAAACCTGAGTGTGTTATATAATATTTCTGTAGGGTTCTCCATCTCATAAATTAACATTTCATACCACATTTTAAATCAGAATTTGTTGAAAAATAGTTTACATTGTTGTTGTGAGTGTCAGAGTCCTTTAATGTTTCTGAAGTGATAATAATATGATTTGGAAACTCAAGGGAACATCACTTAAATCTGATTGAGACAGAGACAAACACAAAGGAAGGGACAGATACAGAGCAGGAAATTCTCATTTTTGCAATGACATTTTAATCTCATCTTTTCCCTCCCCTATTCTACTTGAGAATAGTGTGACCAACCACTTCTACAAAGTAATGTGCAATCTGCTTTTCTGTTACCTTTCCTGCTTGGTATGAAGATTTAATGGAGAATGGAAAATGGTATAGGCGTATTTATTTTTAACTTTTCTGCTATAAGTAGTAGATAGCTCATGGCTACGAAGTGAGGGAGAAGAGGACTTATATCCTATTCTGAAGATGGGAACAAGGGAGATGTTGTACTTAAAAGGGGAAAGGGTCATTTTGGATTTTTTTTGTTCCATTTAAAAATAAAACACGTAGTATCTTTGTTTTTTCTGAATTATAAAGCAGGTGTTCAGGTGTGCACTTCTGAAAGGAACAGGAACTGAGCTCAGCTGCACTGCTGTGTGTTGAATGTTGAATGTTGTTTCATGGTACTTGCAGGCTCTGCTGTTACAGATGCTTGCAGCTGAGTCTTCCGCTTACCTCAACACTAGTAGAGTCACAATATGCTCTAGTAGCCAAAAGGGAGGTTGTTTTGTAAGTTTTCAGAATATATTTTTTTCCTTTGTATGGATTCTCTTTTTCTAAATTTATTTATGCTTCTGGAGGTGCAAGAAGTATGATCATCAGCAGGGCTTACACTTAATGGTTCTCCACGTTTGCCTGTGCCCCATGTTGTCCCATGTGCTACACTGCCCTCCTGTATCTGCCCTATGAGACCCCTGATCGCCCCTCAGCTACCTCTGAAGGAGCTGCAAAAGATACCTGAGAAAAATAAATCACCAATAGGCTTGGTTTTGCTCTCAAGGGATGTCTCCTTCCACTGGGAATTTCTCAACATTGCCAGTTGAAAAAAGGATGAAAAGTGCTGCTCTGTTAATGCCAGGATGTCTAACTTTGAGATTAAATCTGGACAATAAAAAATGGACTGAATATTTATGAATCTTTTCAGAATAGTCCTAGCCAAGACATAATTTAATCCGTATGTTTCATTGAAGCGACATATTAATTATTGATTATGCTTAATGAATATGCTAATATGCAGAATTTGGGAGGTTTCTGCTGCCCTGCTGTGCTCTCTAGGCCCTCATACATTTTTTAAGAAGTGTCTGTAGGAGACAGCATCTGGGCTTACACCACAGCGCCATAATGAAGACCACATACAGAGTTCAAGGGCTGGTGCTTGTCCTTCAGGAATAACATCAGAAACTCGTTTTGTCTGACAGTTGTTCTTTAAATTTTAAATTAAATTATTCATTTTTTCCCTCTGTAAATGGGGTAAGTTATTAGCGTTTTTCCATTCAACTGGGGACATAAAATAAGGTTTGACCTCATTTTCCATTTCAAATGGGAGGGAGAAAACTAAGCGGAAAGAAGTTCAGGCCAATGGTCTAGTCAATATTATATTAAAACTTAAGCACTCCTGTATGCATTTGTAATGAGATTACAAAAGCTGTTAAGCCTTTCTATCTTCTTGCTGTTTTTAATACTCAGGTGACATAACCAATATGCACTGTGGAAACAGAAAGTTTCTGCTGATGAGGCCTTGACTGTGGTTTTGAATACAGCCTTGAGCAAAGGGTGATGTTTAAATTGCTTCACTCTAAAGAGCCCTGGGGTGCTCTGTAGCATCTATGGGGACCTCAGCAGATGTATTCATAAACATTTATGGTTGAAACCCTTTATACAATAACACATATTGAAGTAGTGACAATTAATGTAATAACATAGGTGAAAATGGGAATAGTCTAGTGTGCCAGGCTTGAAAAAATGTGCTATTCTAAGCCTTTACAAATGTGAGACAGAAGTGTATCTTGAGATCATGTTACCATGGGCACCCCATGAACTGATAAAATATCAACCTTGAAACTATTAGATTGCAAAGAAAAAAACCCCCTCTTTTATTTTTTGAATACTGAATTATTTAATTTCAGTGATTGTTATTTTTCTGTTGTTTTTCAGGTGTTAGCAGGCTCTCTTCAGTAAATCATAAATTAAATGATGTTACAGCTGCAAGCCAAGGCCCTATGAGAAAGCAAATAGTACACAAAGAGGAGTGCCACTAAAGACTTGACCCCTAACTGTGTATAATCACAGTCT
The DNA here is from genome assembly GCF_000699105.1 of Pygoscelis adeliae. NCBI lineage: Eukaryota > Metazoa > Chordata > Aves > Sphenisciformes > Spheniscidae > Pygoscelis > Pygoscelis adeliae. The sequence continues at coordinate 1,864,448 of NW_008825316.1, read as the reverse complement.
GTGTATTAATGAATCAGTAAAGAAGTAATATAAAAAGGCAATGATACTGAGTCACTTTGACAATCAGGTTTTATTATTTATCAAAAGTCTTTAGAGAGTTTGGGAAAGTCCTTTCTTTGGTGGGAATTAATTCAGGGAAGTGTAAAGTTCATCTGTGAGGAATTAGGATGGGAACATCACTTTTTGGGGTGACTTAAGAGTGTGGATTCAGGGCTAATGAAATCCTAATGTGTTGATATATGAAACTTCCAAGAGCAATAAAAGCTGGAAGCTGTAGTCCTGAAACCAGAGACTGGTTGTTGCACCCTTCCTCCTGGTGCATTTGGAGACAACCTGCTGGCTGCAGAGCAACATCTTACTAACGTGCAGCAGGTTCACCCATCACGGAGGTCCAGAACTCAAGTACCCTTGAATTACATACTCTTCTTATGTCTGTCTCATTTCATTTTTCTCTGAGAATAAGGAAGGATTTATAGACAGGTTCTTACTAGTCATCTCTCTGGGATGCCTGATCCATGTTAGAAGCTTGGACCCAACTCATTGATCCTTATAGGAAGGTCTTGTGTAGAGTGAGCTTCAAGAATAGGTCATAGAATTTTAACATGTCTTTATGTAACAGGTTTGTATCTTATAAGTTTTAATTTTAGTGCAAACTGAAGTACTAATAAGTAGCATAAACTTGAAGACAGATTTTCCTCCAAAGCCTGGAAATGCAGCTGACATCTGTTAGAGGTCTCTATAGATTGTAAAAAGGAAAGTTACATTATTATAAAAGAATAGGCTTCAGATAATCTGAAGATCACAATTTTTTTTCCATAGCGGAGGAGTAGATAAGATTCTTCCTTCAGGAAAGAAAAACATTTCCTATTAATCCATCAGTTGTGAAAAAAGAGAGGTGAGATGAAATAGTTTAAACTGGCCTAACATTTCCTAAAACAGTAGAATAAATTGTTGTGTAATAGTAGGATCTCCTCTTATCTTCAGATCTAGCAAAAAATCTTAATCTTTTATGATCCCTAAGCATGGTCTCAGGGCACATGAATGCACTGCTTTTAGTCATCTCCTCTGCTGCAACCAGTACATATTCCTGCCAATACTGTACTATACCGCAGTATGGTATCCCACACTGGTGTATCGTATATGATATACCTTACATGGTATTCCATAGTATGGTATGGCTATCTTTGAAGGGAAAGTACTTTTTCTTGGGGTGTTGTGCAAAGGTGATCTTCATGAATGGTTTTGCAGAGGATGCAGAACACCTTGCTTCTTTGCTGACTGGATATATTCTTTTGAAAGGGCATGCAGATTTGTTCTTAGTGATTTTCATTGAAAAAGTAAGGATTTTGGAACTGCTTCTGGAACTGGATGCCTTATAAAAGTATGTCCTGAAAGGTTGGAGTAAAATGCTGATTGTTATTATCTATGCTAGTCACAGAGGCATTAAGTCAGTCTTAATTTGGCTCTTTCCTTTCCTTTCCTTTCCTTTCCTTTCCTTTCCTTTCCTTTCCTTTCCTTTCCTTTCCTTTCCTTTCCTTTCCTTTCCTTTCCTTTCCTTTCCTTTCCTTTCCTTTCCTTTCCTTTCCTTTCCTTTCCTTTCCTTTCCTTTCCTTTCCTTTCCTTTCCTTTCCTTTCCTTTCCTTTCCTTTCCTTTCCTTTCCTTTCCTTTCCTTTCCTTTCCTTTCCTTTCCTTTCCTTTCCTTTCCTTTCCTTTCCTTTCCTTTCCTTTCCTTTCCTTTCCTTTCCTTTCCTTTCCTTTCCTTTCCTTTCCTTTCCTTTCCTTTCCTTTCCTTTCCTTTCCTTTCCTTTCCTTTCCTTTCCTTTCCTTTCCTTTCCTTTCCTTTCCTTTCCTTTCCTTTCCTTTCCTTTCCTTTCCTTTCCTTTCCTTTCCTTTCCTTTCCTTTCCCTTCCCTTCCCTTCCCTTCCCTTCCCTTTCCCCCCAAATTTAAAGTGGGATATGTAAAATGGATTGCCGGAAACTGGTAGCCTGAATAGACACAGAAAGTGCTACACTGAACTTGGTTGAAGTGAAAGGCTTCTGCCTTAAAGGTAAACAAGAATAAACTCTGCATAACTGTGGTTGCCCTTGGGGGTCAAATCAATAAGTACTCTGTTTTCCTTGCTTGAAGTTTATACTTTCTGTAGGGATGTGATTTTGCTTTCAAAAAGCCTTAATTCTTCTTCCTTGGGAAAACAAATTTCATCATCAACCCATAAATAATCACAGGAAAAAATAATAGCAGCCTAATTTACATCTAACCTTTCTTTTTAATGATTAATGGATACTATTTATGTAAACAGTTTCTACATTCCAGCATGAAATGAAATTTAAATTGCAAATTTTACAGTGGTGTATTTTAACTGGTGACCCTTTCCCCAATCACAAATTAAAAAAAAACCAATTACATTTGTAATAAAGATGCTAATGCATTTCTTGTTTTTAGGGCACGTAAAGTTCTTGCTGCTAGGAACTTTATTTTCACTGTCGATGAGCCAATAAAAATGTATTTTCCAAAGTGCTCCAATGTGCGCATTTAGGAAGGTAGCTAAAGAGTAATTCTCTGCACATCCACTTTGCAGCAGCATTCACGGTCAAGTAAACCTATTGCACGTTGAAGGCTATGTTGTCTACCATTCTCCACAGTCAAGAGCACCCCTTTGAAGGAAAGTATGTTTTCAACACATTCGAGATATTGAACCTTCGCACTAGCCAAAGGGGTCTTTGGCATCCGTGATTACTCAGTCCTTCAAGGCTGGTGCCAAAGATGCTCCTCTCTGCCTGCCTGCAGAGGTCTAAGTGCTGCACTTCACTTGGATTGCCCTTCATCCAGGGCTGCCAGGAGTGGCAAAAAGCAGAGCTCCTGGCTGAAATGCAATGCAGGTCCCTGGAGACTGGCTTTCTCTAACAAACAGCTCTCTTGATGTTATTTACATTCCACAGAGGTTTTGATTTAGGGTGTCGGAGGCAATTTGGTTCCAGCCAAAGCATACCTATTAAAGTGACCTCTTTCTTTTGCTTCTAATTGCACTCAGGACCCTCTTTGGGGATTAAAATGAGAAGGCATTTTTATAACTCGTTGTCACTTCATTTGAACTCTCAAGGAAGATACAGAAGAGAGAGGGAGAGGCGGAGAGGAGAGACCTGGAGTGCTTTCCCTGTGTCTTATCATATTCAGGACCATATTCAGCTGTGACTTTCAAAGGGCAATACAGATCTACCAGCCCCCTCTTGAAAAGGCTGCTGGCCACCGTGAGCTGTACAGACCTGTTGAGATGCAACTAAAGCCGAGGCGCTGCAAGGTCCAATGAACTTGTCACATCAGTTTGGGGATCTTGAAGAGAATGAGGAGAAACAGGGACTTTCCAAGTGTTTATGTGGGAAAAATTACACCAGAACAGGGTATGCTTTGCTGCTTTAGGGTTGCTGGTCTTGTGAAGGGAACATGGGCAGAGCTATTCAACTGGATGTATTTTCATCCCCAAGACAGCAAACTACACAGAACCACATAAAAACTACTAGAGAAGTTTTTTTGGTTTTTTTTTTTTTTTTTAGAAGACTTTTTTTTGGGGGGGTGGTGGAATTATTTTCTATTTTTGTAGCAATGCGCTGCCAGAAAAGTACAGGATCAAATGCTGTCTTTGTTTGTGTCTATACAGCTACAGGGGAAGTAGAAAGGTGATAAAGACAAAAAAATAGAAAAGTATGCAGAAAGGCAGAGTTTTGGTGCTGCATAATGCTGCTTGCTGACAATGACAGGAGACAGAGAGAAACACTGCTCATGAACTCTTTGCTGGGCTGTGTGACAAGCAGTAAGAAAATATCTTTTTACTTGTAGACTGAGCAAACTTGTTCTGTGAAACATTAAATGTAGAACCCCTGGGTGTTATTTTAAGAGTTGCTTTGCAGAATAAAAGAGCAGTTTAATAGTAAGTATATAAACCTTCTTAGCAATACTTTTGAAAACTGTGACAGAGATGAACCCAAGGAATTTCAAGCTGTAACTTTTGCCTTGGCTTCTAGGAGTACCCAGTTGTTCCTGACTGTGACAGACTTCTTGGGAGAGGGAGCACCATTGCATGGTGGGAATCCACACGATGTGGAGCTGTGGCTAGACTGACTGGGCCAATAATTTAACAAGTGCAATCACCTTGCTTTAACTTGGATGAAACTAACTGCTCAGTGTCACAAATGGCTTGTAAGATGCCTTGGATTCTGTAAAGGACTCTTTGGAGTGTTGTTGATGGCACAGGATCTGGTGGGTTCTCAGGCCAGCAGTTACCAGCAACTCACCTTTTCCCCAAAGATGAACTTGGTGCTGTGTGTGTATGATTCAGAGTCACTGCCCAATGACTGGATAACTCTTGTGTTCTGGAAACCTGAAATGTGGGCTTGGGGACCCAGGCTCTAAATCCAGTGTGATGATCTTGGCGTAGCACATTAGCATTTGCGTTTGCAGTTTCTTAAGTCCAAAGGAGCCCAGTGTTGGTGATTTTGCTGGATCATTGGCAGGTACACTATATACACTTACTGCTTTTGTAACTTTGCTTAGCTCTTCTCGTTAAATTTGAGAGGCCTGAAATCTCAGCACTTGCTGTAATCACTTCCATCTGTGACATGATATAATCAGTTACCCTGACAATTTATTACTACAAAACACAGTCTTTATGTTGTCATCAGCCTTGAGCTCTGTCATTGTGTGGTTTTTAGAGTTTCCTGCTATTGTTCTGGCCAGCAAAAGCCCACCTGAACTTGCTTCTTTGCTTAATGTCTCTATGTGAAGACTAACTTAGTCTGATTTCTCTTTGCTCACAATACTGTCTTATTACTTATTTTCTCAATTTTTATCTGAAAGTATTGTGTAGTTACAGTTAAGAGGTTGAGTCCCTTCAGTAATTAATTTTCACTGCTTATTGTACAGGTGACCAAAGCACTCAGCTCAAGTGATAAGAATTCATACAGAGTGATGCTCTTGTTGCCCTTCAGAGCAGGGTTCTGCTTAACATTAGGTTCAGATCTCTCTTGACAAAGAGGCACCAAATTGATTTAATGGACTGTTATAACCACAGACAAGACTTCAGATTAAAATAAAACACTTTTTCCACCCTCAGTTACTTCACTGCAGAGGTTAGTGGCTTTTACTGAACATGTACTTATTTCTGATGATATTAGAAGTAACACGACTGAGTTTGTAAATGAGAATAGTTAAATGGAGTCTATAATACATAAAAATGAAAGTTTGTCTGTTTCACCTTATCTTTAATGAAGGTATTCAGGCAAAGTATTAGTTATATTGCTTAAACAGTTTTAGTATAATACAGCACTGAAGATGCTGAACTTGTTAGCTTGTTGATTGCACGGTTGTGTCAGTGCTAATCATGACTGACAAATAATTTAAGCAATGTTTCTAACTCTATTAAAAGATATATTCCAACAACCACAAAATCCTCATCCGAAAGGCAAATCCTGTGTGCTGTAGCCCACTGAGAATGTTTCCAAGCTGTGCACACACCAAAATGTTTGTTGTGCTGCTAGATGTGAATATTGACTTTTAATTTACCCTTTAAAATTAAAATCAGGAGAAGAGAAAACCTTTTCTAAAGAGTTTTAGCTCCTTCTTATTTAACCAATTATCAGTATACGCTTAAGAAAACACCATGCAACATCCTTCTTCCATGACTTGTAATTTACCTGAATGGGGAAGGGAAGGTTCTGGTGGCAGGTTTATTTTTGCTTTTTAATAAAAATATTGATTTTGTACAACCTGTTCTGTTGTGAGGGCAGAGACTGAAACCATTGCCTATTTCCACCCCTTCTAAGTAAATGTTTTGAAGGCATCATACTCTCTCTCTCTGTAACCCCATAAATCTTGCACAGATTTTAATGCAAGAGCAGGGCAGCATCCTTCCCCATCCTAACATGCAGCACAGCAGTCAGTCTCTGTTTTAGGGAGGGAGAGGAAGGCATCCACACACACACACCGAGACACACACTCTCTGTGTAAATGAGCTATATTACTATTTTATCGCACTTAGAGGCAAAAAGTGGGGGGAAAAGGGGGGACCCCTATATTTAGAGAAACATTCAGTCCTGTCTGAGATCTGGGTTTGCTCTAGACATGTCAGATAGTATGAGTTACCTGAGGTGGGTGGTATACCTGGTCCCTGGGCTAAGGTGGGAGGATGGTGCCTACCTGCTTGGATGGAGCTTTCAGGGGGGCATGGAAGCATAACTGCAGGTGTTTGGGGAAGATTTCTGCCATCAAAGATGTGTTCAGGAACAGCATTGTTCCAGGATGTTCCCATGGGCAAAGTCAGAGCATACATCTGGATCCCAGACTGATTGCAGTTTGGGCACCTCTGACTTCTGCCTTTTTGTTGCTTTCATCTGCAGCCCAAGCATGTCCCGCTCCTCAGAGCACTGTTTGCCAGGTCTTATAAAGCATCCTGTCTCATTCAGATAAGACATTTCCTAGTGAGGGAAAGATTTTCTTGTGCCGTTCTTGGGGTATAGACTTTAAAACCATTTGCAACCTACCGAATTGCTATTATTTTTCTCTATCCTTGTAGAGCATTTTTGCCAAAAAAACTGCCTTCTTTTTCCTTTTGATTACTAGATGTGATTTTTCATTAAAATATTTATTTTTTTAAAGCCCATTTTAAAGGTCTCATTCTACGAAATTGCATGCCACACCTTCCATTTAAGTATATACCATCACCAGAGGGAAAATTATAGAAGGAGGTGATGGACACCCAAAATGCTGAGACTTGCCTAAATTTTGCTATACGTCTTAAAGTAAGTGGTAGGTCCAAGCTGGAGAAGTCCTTGAGGGAGTTCATATTTTCATGTGGGCTCATTAGCATGCTCATTACTGATGGGAGTATACAGCTGGGTGGAAATGAGATCCTTCAAATGACAAAGAATTCGCTTGGGAATTACACTAACGATGCCGAGGAAGTGTAAAATTAAAAGGTCTTGGATGATTCAGGTTCACAAACTTCATAGTAGTTTAGAACTACATTCACCATTAAAGGAATTGCCAGAATAGTCTTCTAAGACAGTTGTGTTGTTGAATACGGATGTTGAGTCTGACATCTTGCTTGCAATTTGTGGAAAACCCTAGATCACGCATCTCTCAGATGTATTAAACTCAGAAGCTGAACCCATATGATTTGTTTTTGTTTGTTTGTATGATTTTTAATTTTTTTTCTGCCAAAAGTAGAATTATGCTAAAGCAGAAGCTTGTCTTGTAGGCATTGTATTCCAAAAATTTTCAAAGTATCCAAAACAAAAATTGAACATTAACATGAAAAGCATTAGAACAAAAATACAATATATTACATGTAAAAAGCCAAACACAATGGCAGGTGCATTTGGTCCTTTTAATTAAATCATCAGCTTAATAACTCTGAGGAGGGATGTAGGTTGTTGAAAACCTCAATGAGTGGTAGAGCTTGCTGTTCCCTTGTCATTTTTAGGCCTTATCAGCACGTCAGATAGAAATCAGATCTCTTGCAGAAGCAGTTTTGTTTTTAAGCAGACATAAAAACTGACAGTTTTCTGACATTTTTGGCAATTGGGGGCATGGAAATTTTAGATTGCAATGTTTTTCTGCACAGAAGTTTAATAGACTTGACATGTGTGCTGGTTTTGGCTGGGATATAATTGATTCTCTTCATACTAGCTAGTATGGGGCTATGTTTTGGATTTGTGCTGGAAACAGTATTGATAATACAGGGATGTTTTCATTACTGCTGAGCAGTGCTTACACAGAGTCAAGGCCTTTTCTGCTTCTCACACCACCCCACCAGCAAGTAGCGTGGGGGTGCACAAGAAGTTGGGAGGGGACACAGCCAGGACAGCTGACTCCAACTGACCAAAGGGATTTTCCATACCATATGATGTCTTGCTCAGCATACAAAGCTGGGGGAAGAAGGAAGGGGGGCGATGTTCGGAGTTATGGCGTTTGTCTTCCCAAGTAACCATTATGCGTGATGGAGCCCTGCTTTCCTGGAGATGGCTGAACACCTGCCTGCCCATGGGGACTAGTGAATTAATTCCTTGTTTTGCTTTGCTTGTGTGCGCGACTTTTGCTTTACCTATTAAACTGTCTTTATCTCAGCCCACGAGTTTTCTCACTTTTACTCTTCCGA
>NW_008825316.1:1827380-1856217 GCF_000699105.1 Pygoscelis adeliae | reverse complement strand
CCGATTGTCTCTCCCATCCCACTGTGGGGGGAGTGAGTGAGCAGCTGTGTGGTGCTTAGTTGCTGGCTGGGGTTAAACCACGACAACATGATTTTCCATCCTTCCTTTTTAAAGAGATACACAGGAGTCAAACTGAGATGTTGACTTCCACAAAGAAAATCAGAATCTGCTACCTTTTTTTTTTTTATTGTCTGAAGGGTCAGATCCTCAATTTCGATAAACTGGCAACAGTTTTGCTGAAATATGTTTGAATATTCATCTTGTTCCATAGCTTTGATGCATGCTATATAGCACAAGTGACTACAAATAGGTAGCTTAATACTAGCTATTATTTTTAGTTTTAGTGAAATAAGTCACAGTTCACAGTGATGTGGAATTACTTGATGAGCGTTTCTTGTTAAAAGGATTCACAGTTATGAATATCCTTGCAACTACACTTATTTTGGCAGTTTTAAAAAAATAACAGTCTTTTCCTACTAACAGGTCTAATCACATAGGACTCTTTCTTTTGCATTTGTCTATTGTAAATAGACAAATATTGTAAAGCAGTATGCACACGATTTGGAGGCAGGACTTGGGCTTTAGAATCCTTCCAGCAAACATTTAGTTAGCTGCACAAAGAGTTTCAAAATAAACATGCTTTTTGTGGATCAACAAGTCCTAATGAACCTAAGACAAGAAGCACTCAGTACGCACACAAAATTCAGCTTTGCTGAAGCAATGAAAAAAGCCCTTGAAGAGGGATGCTGAGAGCTGAGGGGAAAAGGCAGGAAGGTTTAGAGGGAAGTTGGGGCTGAAAAGAAACAGAAGAATTTGGTGAGGATTCAGATTAAAGAAAAAGGATTGCTAGGACCGGTGGGACTGCAAGGTGGAAGGAAGGGATTTAATTTCTCTGCTTTCTGCCCTTGCAGCCTTCTAGTTCTACATCCACTTGAGTCCTAGGACTTGCTGCCTTGTGCCTCCCAGGATGCTGAGAAGGGACTCAGAAGAGATGGAAAAAAACCAGGGGGAGAGCGGGGAGTGGGGAAATCTGGAGGGAGAGTGAGGAAAACAGGGTAAGATTGGTGGGAAACTCTGGAAAGAGTTTTCCACTTCTGTAAGCTGGTGGGGCAGGACATGGTGGCATCTCCTGGGGAGTCTGTCCTGCCGTAGCTTTGCTTACATGTCCTGTTCTTTTCCCCAGCAGGAACTGGGCTGGATGGACAGCTATGAGACAAAAGGGCTTGGGCTGCCAATCCACATTTCATCAGCTAAACGAACTGAACTTGTGAATTACATGTTATGTACTCAAAATAGGTTGGTTGGTACAAGAAGCAAATTCATTACATGAAGTAATTTTACTGACATCACCAGGAATGAATTTAGTCAGTTAGGTTTTAGCACATAAAACATCTGTGAACTCTGATTTTATTTTTTTAATTGAATTCATATGCTCTTTTAGTACTTCTAAAATTTTTCCTTTTGAAATGCAGCAAAAATGCATCAAAAAACCTCAGTCTAAGCCTGTGAGATAATCTGCCTATGTGCTGGTTACTCCTCATATATAAATGATAAATAATGATAACTTATTGGAAATTCAAAACATGTACAAATCATTAGACTCATCACTTGTATTTTGTTACTGAGTTATGAATCCAGGAGAAATGTTCTTATAGCCGGTACCCTGAAAACTCTCATAATGAACTCCCATGATACAGCGAAGATTGTTGCCAATAACATAAATAAACGTCTTGTACCATCCTGTGAACATGAAATGGAATACAAAATATAACAACTGAAAGGTTGGGAAGGGTTGTTCTTTGATAGTTGGTTTATATTTTATAACTATGGGAACTAAATCAATATCATGATTCTTTATGCACAAACATTTTCAATCTTGTTATGGAATTCTTATAAAATATTCAGTAAACCAGAGAAAAGATAGTAACTTGAAGGATTCAGGTTATTTTCTTCGCTCTAGATGGAACATTACTTTAGAGGATTGAAAAATATCCCACAGCATTTTTCCACAAACGGTGTTTCATGCAACTGTGCATCTCAGAAAACAGGAATAATATCCAAGAGCTTTATATAAGCATGTTAATCATGTTAGTGAACAAATACATGTAAACACAGTGACCTTTAGTTAAAAAAGGCAATGGGGTTTGGGGGGAAAGGGAATGGGGTTTGGGGGGGGGGGGATATCTGAGCAGTAAGAGGTTGTAAACTCAATCTAACAAACGTTATTTGTGCAGTTAGTTGTCTTCCTTATAGCTCCTCAGTGTTTGCAGTTTTCATTATGATAGAGCTTAAAGGGTCTCATGGGTACAAGTGGTCGTGTCCTTCAGGGTGAGGCATTACACAGCTGTGTTTCGCTGCCACACAGGTCTTAAAAGGCTTTTGCACTATGCCCTGATTTTGCACCCTTAAGTGCCCTCCCATCTCAGGCCTTGTACTGTGATTTCAAACCCCCCCCCCAAATGAAACTTTGTATTAGGGCATATTCTTTTCAGAGTTATATATAAATTGACTTTAAATATGTGCTTAAAAGAAAGCATTTTAAAATGAATATCTATTGCTGTACAGAAGAATGGAAAGCAAGTTTTACTGTGAGTAGGAATCTAATTTGTCATCAACTATCTTAGGCACTTAAGAATACAATTTGTGGCCTACGTGAAAAATAGAGTTGTTTCATGTAGTAAAGCTCAATTTTTTACTTCAAAAAGCACATAATTTTGTAGCTGCTTTTCTGAATAATAGAATTTCACTTTATTCAATTATTTACTTTAAGCTTACCATTTAGTTAGTAAGTTAAGCTATTTTATTTATTACTCTGTTAAACAGAATAATTCTATTTCTATTTCTATTTCTATTTCATGCTATTCATGCCAACTCTTTAGGTTGGAAGGGATTCCTAAGGTCATCCGCTCCTTCCCTCACTCAGAGCACAGCTAACTTTGAAGTCACTCTAGCCTGCTCAGAGCCTTGTCCATTTGCCTTCCAATTATTTCCAAGGATGGAGATTCCACAACCTGTCTATAGAAGATACTCACCCATGTCCTACATTCGTAACTCTTGGTCCAACTCTTCTGAAGAACTCAGTATAGCACTAAGCAGGTCACAAAAACAGATGCCTTATACCAAGGAGGATTTACTTTTGATGGATAATACAGTACAGGAAAGATAAGGCAGCTAAATACAATTTGTATTGCAAAATGAATTCCTTCATTGATGACTCAAGTCATCTGTCACATGGAAACTCTTTGTTTTTTGGAAGAGTCTATAAAGAACTTCATGGAGGAATTTATTAAATCCTGCATTCATGGAAATGAGTAGTCTGAATCTTTCTCTGCTTTTTCCAAACAGAAATACTTCCTTTGGAAATAATTCATTGTTCTTCTATGAGTTCTAAAAAAAATCATCGACACTTATCCAGAGGGAGATTCTTATTTTGTCTTTTGTATGAAAGCACTTAGGTTGTGCGCATGAAGCATTAAAAACTTATGAGACAGGCCTGCCCCACATGTCTTTAGAAGTTGTACTTTTTTTTTAAAGGCTCTTCTTCCTCTTTGTCTTCTCTTTTTTGCAGGCTGATCATTGTTTTCATATCTTTCATATCATGTCAATGTTATACATTCAACTGCTAGTGCTGGAACTGTTTCTCTGTAAGGAAAGCAGAGAGACTGACATAATCTCATGGACTCCAAGAATGGAGGAATAATGAAATATGTATACATGTGAAATAAAAGCAACAAAATTTAAAGACCATGACTGTAACTCTGTGTGTACAATTACCACAGTTCCCAGTACAAGGAAAATTCCTGGATTTTAGAATAAACTATTTTCTTTTTTAACATTTGAATAAATATTATTTGCCCTTTTATTTCCTTGCCTTTACAATTTCAGGAAAAGATTGTAGAAAGGTAAGAAAGATGGGTAAAGATACGCCAAAGGATGGTTGTGGTATTTTTAGTTAGACTAGTGTCTGCAAAGGGGTTTCAGATCTGTTTTGTGAATAAAATTCACAAAATATGTCTAGACTTGATCTAAATGAGCCTTTGGGTAGTCAGGTAAACTGTGAATTTTCTGATCTCCATCCAACCGCTCCTGTCTTCAGATGTGTTTCATACAGAATACATTTTACTTTATAAAACCTCTATATTTGATTAATTTATGCTGGTATTGATACAGGAATGAGGCCACATACACTACGATAGCTATTGCAACAAAATGCATGTAAAGTAGTGGTCAGTTCTCTCTGCATTGGCTTTCTCCTGATCAGTCTCTGAAGGGTTGCTATTTTGATATTCAGTGTTTTTTTACAGGATTAGCTCTGGTTGCTGGAATGATTTCAACTTGCCGTGGCTATGGCAATTGCATTCTTTGGAATTAGATTACAGAATTTTCTACTGTGAAAGACACAAAGGTTGTACACTGCACTGCTTTTGAACTAAATATAATACTATACTAAGTACAGGGTTTCTCCAATACAGACATGAAGGTTCCAGAAAAATCAAACCACCCAACCCTTCCATGCATCCCCCATCCCGATTTCATTATAAGATGACTACTTTTTGAAACTTCTGTTTTTAAATACCTGAGAAGCAGTAAGCTACTGCCTTAACAACAGTGTGGATTTCACATATCAGCAGAGAAAGTTTCTCAGTTCCCTTGCACTCTGCTTCCTTCACAGGCTTTGCAGGAGTCATAATTTCTGAGATAAAAGAAACCTCACCTAGTGCCTTCTTTCAAGTAATGAAACCTAATTAGGATCTCTGTTAAAATTCTGAGTGTTAGCCAGATGGCAGAAGTCTTCTAGTGCCTGTGATTTTTTTTCATTAAGAATTAATACCATTACCTTTTAAAGAATGTTTCATTTAGACATTGTTAGACATATTACAGAATATTAAAAAAATAATAATAAAAGAACAGTACCTAAGGCCATTGCTATAGTTTGATTGCTTCTCATTTCTCTTAAACTCACATTTGGCTACTACAAGTTCTTTATCCTTCAGCCCCTGCAAAAGGCGGAACAATATTATACAGGTACTTTATTATCTTCATTTAAAAAAAAAACCCAAACCCCAACTCTCTTCCCCTGAAGTGAACTGAGACAGTCTGAAATCCTTTTTGGGTGTTCTCAGTTTGTGAAAACACACTTTGAAGGAATCCTTTGGTTCTCATTTTCAGGTGTTTTGTTGATATTTTGTGTGTGTTTCTCTTTTTAGCTGTATTCATCACATATTCCTCAGGTTATATGATAAAAGGGATCTCTGGGAAGCAGTCAAGACAGGAGTATTTTTAATGCATACCTAGCTTATTAGTATTAGATTTCCTCCCTCCCTTTAAATCATGGTTTGCCTCATAAGCTTATATTGTGTAACATTTTATTTTTAAAGCCAATCTGATTCCCTTAAAAAATGTTCATCATGGCTAGTTGTTATCACAACTGCTATAATTATGCAGGTAAACTGGTTTGCCAAGTTGTCTACTTTTTTGTTTTGTAAATGCTCCAAAGATTGTGGCACCTGTCGCCGTGACCTGAAGACAAGAATGTACGGCGTACAAAGAGCCCATCAAACAACAGGACACCACATGGCTTTACAACCTGAAATAGCTGTGTTGTGAGAGCAGCAGATTACTGGGCTATCCTTCTGAAAGCCATAGACAATTTTGACGAGAAACACTTGAGCGTATCTGCAAAGAGAAGAGCAATAAACAATGAGGGACAGTTATATTTCATACTACTGCATTCATCTGTGAGAGGTTGTATGTTTACATCCTTTCTCACTTCTGAAAATCTTTGCCTTACTATGTGTATATACATATTCATATATAAATTCTCGTGAATCTTTTAAAAGATGCTTTTAACAGACTAGCAAAGGAAGTACTTATTTTCACCTAGGAAATATTAACAACATTTAGATATTTATTCAAAGCAAGTAGCATCTTATTTACTGCAGTGCTAAACTGGTCAAAGTTTTATTTTGTCCTAAAATATTAACTAAATATATACCAAAAAACAAGACTCAGTAGGATAACAATCAAACCCTTTAAATTTTGAGTTTTCTTGAGAAAAATTCTTAAAACATTGAAAATAGATGTTTTCCAGTGTATCTGAGTGTTACTGTCCTGAGACAAACGCTCCACTGGAAAGGAATAACTGGAAACTTTCAATCATACCTTTTCTGTGAATGAAGACTATGAGATTATTGAAGAGCAGTGTTAATTAGTTTGAGAAAGGTATTAAAACTCTACCCCATATCACTTTATCTTTTGCATATAATGCTCATGGTGGTGGTTTCTACTGTAGCTGGGCATTAAGTGTTCTTTGCTACTTTTTCCTGATGCTAATAAATGTGGCTCAGTCAATTATAGATACCGGCAGGTGGTATTGGCTGTCCTCCACTTCTGGAGTAAAGAAGCTGTATTTAATTATTATAATTTAAGTTAATACTGGCATTTATTTATTTAATTAATAATATTAAACACTAATATTAAGATTAGTATCTAATTTATATAATTGCTTATTTTCTTTAGCTGCTCAGCAACTCTGTTCTTGAGTTTGAGCGCAACTTTTGGATGAATTCATAAAGTCTTTTTGGAACTTAAAGAATGGGATTAGATTTCCTCTGTTTTCAAAGCTAAAACTGTTCAGTTTAAGTGCTACTAAAACTCATGCCTTGTTCCAACTTATTTTTTTATGTTTTTATTCCTCAAAACTTGTACTCCGCTAAAACATAACTATGAGTATTTGAGCAATAAAAACAAGTCACTCTGAAGATGTATTCAAGCAGAAGACAGGTGCTTTTACAAAACTACAAAAAGTGGTTTACTTTGATGTACTGAATTATTTAAGAGAAATATTATGCCAGCAATTTCCCTTCACTTGGCCTCGAAAAAAGGTGATGTCTGATGTGATTCAGGATAAGAAGGAAGGGCTCTGTCACAATCACCTATAGCTCCAGAAGTCCATGTCTAAGTAAGCTGGGTGGATGGAGGTAAGACAAGTCTGGATGTTCTTTATGTAGTGACCTTTTCTAAATGAGGATAACAGATCTTTACAAAGAATTATTTTTCCTGTAATACATCAATGGGAAGAATTCACTCCCTAAGATTTGTTCAGATTGGGAAATTCCTGTGGATCATATGCACTTCCTTACCTACAAGGTGGAGTAACTCTACCTTCTGTAAATTGTCCAGCATGGAAAAGACTATCCTGATCACTAACTAATGAACTTTTCCTCTTCCTTCAGTTTGATGCAGCATAACTATAGGTGATAAACCTTTCCCCAGCTTCTGCGTGTAACATCTCCCCTCCATTTCTTGTCCTCTTGACCATTTTAGTTTTTAATAATGATTCTGTCACTGTATTGTACAGGGGAAAATATTGCTGTCTGATGGAATTAAAGGGGATCAAGAACTGTATGAATGATCCAATCAAAGTGAGTAAAATCTTTGAAAATTGGTCCTGTGTTCATCTTTGCTGGGCTTTGCCTTCGACAATATGAAAGGAAATTATAAATGCTTGTTGAGACAAGTGTTATTCATGTTCACCATTTGCGCCAATTCGCTGGCTATACTCCTAATTAATCATTCCTTTAGGCTCACATTTAGTTTCTGACAATTGCTAACACGTGTTTTCAAAAACTGCACCCTATAGACTGACACTGTTTGTGGGTGTTTTCTGAAGGAGAGGACGTGGCCATGGTAATGTATTCCACAGCACTTTGAAATGAATTCCCAAGTGCTTCAATCACTATTCTCCGCCCTAGGACAAAAGCAAACATTGTTCTTACTGAATGAGATGAGAGTTTCATTTACCAGCAATGTGATATTAAAATTCCAAGATTCCATTACACGGGATGTATTTAAATGAAATATTATGAAAATGGAGATTGTATAAACCTCTGCATGAAATAAATGTAGCTTGAAATGAAAAGTGTCCATGCTAAATACTGTTATCTTTCCATGGTGTTAGATTGCTGCTTGCCTTTGTGCAGGAAGCAAGAAAGAAGGGTGGTGAACCCCCTTTAGTGTGGCCTCAGCAAACATGAATTTGATTATACAAACATAAGAAGTCTGCAAGGCTCTTCCCTGGCTGTGTGCAAGACAGGCAAAGGGAAGAACAGACACTTCTTTCCTGTAAAAGTCTTCCAAATTGTACAGTAATTAGCTGAAATACCAAAATAGCCTTTGGAGCAAGGACTGGAATCAGGCAGGACTCGTATGAATATGTTAGCCACTATGCGAAGTCAGGCTCCAGCTTGCTTGCTTGCTTGCTCTCTCTTTGTGCCTAGTAATCTTGAAGTTTTTTTCTGTTTTGTGTTGGACAAGGTGAAGATCATCTTTCCTGGTACCTAAGTAGATAGACTTGATTTCACTTGGGCAGAGTAGGAAATTGAACTTTCCCTCTTCTGGGTAAATGACTATAGTGTACAGTTATTTCCTGTGGTTTGTTTTTTTCTTTCTTTTTTTTTCCCCCTTCTTTTTCTTCTAGGGTCACAAACAAAAGTAATTCTCCAGTCATGAGTAAAGGCATGGGAGGAAGATGGGGTTTCATTTCTGTCCTCAGTTTCTTAGCTAGTTCTAAATAAAGGACCGATGAAGCTCGTTGGATTTCTGAAGGTCTCTGAAGGTCTCATGGTGCCTCTGTTCTCACTCTGGGTCCCGCATCCCACATCTCAGTGCGGTGCAGTGCACACTTTGCTCCTCTAAGATCTGACCCTTAGTATTTCTGCCTGCATTTCAATATGCAGTTTCTTTTTTTTTTTGTTTTGACCATAATGTATTTTGGGAGGACATTTGTTGCAGTTTTCTGTGCTGTACCTAGTGGCATGGGCCAATCCCATGCTATGTGCTGTCACACATTACTTGAAACTGTAGGATTGCAAACAAGTAATTAGCAATACCAAGTGGATTGCTTCCCTAATTGATTTGCATTGTCACATAAATGAATGTGTGTGTTCATGGAGCTGTACAGAGATAGGTGTTACTCTGATATGACAGTTTCTGAAGTGATGGACTTTTCTGTTCATCCCTCAGGTCTTGACTGTTGTTTGCAAATACATAGTTAAAGCGTTGCAGAGAAAACCTTCTAAATGTGACTCAAGTGTAACTATGCAATGTAATGTAATGTAATAAACGTAATGTAAAAGCCATGTCTGCCTAAGTCTGCAGAGAGCTTGAGACAGTAGCTTTCAGTGTGAGGTTTCCTGCTCACTTCAGTGGAGCTTCATTCATACCAGAGTGGTAATTTCTTTAATGTTCAGCAAAAGGCAATGTGTTCCATGATAAAATTTGTTCTCAGGAGACTTTCCTCCTTGTGCTTAAAATTTTATTCAGAATATTATTTTTAGATAGTATTCTCACAGAAACCAGATTCATCCCAGTTTTATGCTACATTCAATTACTACTGATAAAGATTTTTAATTAGAATATAGTGATTTTGTGTATAACGTACTGATCTGGGATGTGAGAGATCTCGATTCTACTGCTGATTTCATCACGGACCTGTTATTTACTCACAAACTTATTACTTAATTGTGTCTATTTCTCCTTTACCTTTCATCTGCCTTGTCTCTCAAAGACTGCAAATGTTTTAGGGAATGGGATTTTTTCCTGTTGAAATGTATAAAGCAAACACAATGCAACCCTGATCTCACCAAGAGACTTCAGTCATTACCATGTAACATTTATTATACTCATGATTAATAATATATTCCAGATGAGCATCCTAAAGCCCAGTTTTGAAAGTTAAAGCAGTTAGCAGTTTCTGAAATAATTCAGATCTTAAAAAAAAATTTAAAAATTTGATTTCTCTGTGTTCCTTTGTTGACGTTCTGGTAACTCATCCCCATTCCTATAATGACTTGTCTGTAAATCTGAGCGTACTGTTGATCAGCTTTACTGATGAGTGGAGTTGATCATGCTTGCAGTGTTAAGTGTGTGTGTGAGTTACTGAATTGGAATAAAATATAAGAAATCATTTTTTTCATTGTTTTGAAATGCTGGTTTGTGATCTTGCATACAAATCTTCTTTGCCATGTATAGATTTCTGATTTCTGACCCTTACAAGAATGAGTTATTGCATGTACTATGCTCTTACAACCAATTTATACTAGCCCTCAAAACCAGACATTTTTGGTGAAAATACTGTCACGTTCTTTGCATTAGCTACCTCACTGTGAGAATATGGAAAGCCATGTCATTTCAGGCTTTCTTAGTGTCTTTCAATTATGTGCAAACCAAAATTAATGAGCCAGTTCTCTGCATGTGAACGAAGTCAGCAGTTTTTGGATATTTCTGTACGTACACTTCACAGACTCTGACTGAGGTTAGGAAGCTACTGTATTACAAATTAATCTCATTCTGGAGGAGATGTCTAAGAAAATTAGGTGATTACTCTCTGAGAGTGTCCGTTTCTCTCTAATGTCTGTAGCAGCAGTGTGGGCAACTAGCTCAGATGAGTTGCCTGGTGTTGGGTGAGATGAATACCCTTGTGATGGGCCACGGGGGAACTCCGAGAGACTCAGATCTGGTTGCACAGGATGGATAAAGGAACCTGACTCCACAGCTTTTAGGACAGTTTCTTTCTGTGGGAGCACCCAAAGTCAGGAGAAGGTTTCTTGTGTTATGAGGAAGTTAGATACTGTGATTCAAAAGAAAGGAATTTAAAATATTTCAGAGATTCTGACTTTGTCTCAATGAATGTGGTGCGTTTTGTGGGGCAGGTAAATATATTTAGAGGTTTTTTATGTTTATAATTACCCCTTTTTCTGGTCTGAATGTGGGCAGTTTTCTGAAACACTGTAAGAACCCTTGTAAACCTTATATTGTTGTTTTGACATCAAATATTACAGAAGGGATAACCCTGAATATCACTCATCTAGAGGGCTGGGGCTTTGGAAAAAGTATGCAATTTCTCATCAAGAACTAGTACTCAATGTAAGACTACTTCATGGAGCCAGAGATAGTAGTAATAGCCTATTGGAAAACCTGAGAAACTACAATCATACAGGTCTGGAAAGTCCCAAGTAAAGGGTCACTTGGTTGGGGTAGCACTAAATGATGTATTTCATGTCATGTAGAAGCACTTCTCATTTTCTGTGATGCTAGCTGTCCTGGTTTCGGCAGGGATAGAGTTAATTTCCTTCCTAGTAGCTGGTACAGTGCTGTGTTTTGGATTTAGGGTGAGAACAATGTTGATAACACACCAATGTTTTAGTTGTTGCTAGGTAGTGTTTACACTAGTCAAGGACTTTTCAGTTTCTCGTGCTCTACCAACTGAGAAGGCTGGAGGTGCACAAGAAGCTGGGAGGGGGCACAGCCAGGACAGCTGACCCAAACTGGCCAATGGGATATTCCATACCATGGGATGTCATGCTCAGTATATAAAGCTGGGGGAAGAAGAAGGAAGGGGGGGACGTTTGGAGTGGTGGGGTTTGTCTTCCCAAGTAACCATTATGCGTGATGGAGCCCTGCTTTCCTGGAGATGGCTGAACGCCTGCCTGCCGATGGGAAGTAGTGAATGAATTCCTTGTTTTGCTTTGCTTGCATGCGCGGCTTTTGCTTTACCTATTAAACTGTCCTTATCTCAACCCACGAGTTTTCTCACTTTCACCCTTCCAATTCTCTCCCCCATCCCACTGCGGGGGGGAGTGAGCAAGCGACTGCGTGGTGCTCAGTTGCCAACTGAGGTTAAACCATGACACTAGTAAATGGGGCCAATGCAAAACCAGATTGTTTGTCCCAAGGCAAATTCTTCTTTTTTAATATTTGCTTTCATCTTGTATTGGAACAAAAAGTTTAAAATATTTGTAGAAAGAATAGGCCTTTAAAAGATCAGCTGGAAATCACTGAAATATTTTGTTTTGACTTGGTCTGAAAGTAATCCACGCCTGCCTACAATTGTCTGATGTCTCATCTGAGCTGTGATTTGAATCGTGTGAGGATCTTAGGAGCCACTGACCATGTAGCTGTGGGATTATCAACACTGAGGTTACAACTGCATTTACACTCTGTCTTTGAATTTTGGGCAGCTGAAGGTGTGAATCAGAAGGCTCACACTCTTGGTGGCCTTCAGAGTGTCCTAAGGAGGTCAGATAGTTTGCCTTGAGCTGCTGGTTGTCAGCAGACGTTCAATATATAGGCAGGTACCTCTGAAATGCTTCTGGAGTTTCCTGCTGCAAGGCAGAGCTAAAACTGCTTAATCACCAAGTTATGGAGGAATTATGTCCTTTTACAGTGATCTGGTAAATAGCTAACCACACACACTGAGGTATGTTTAATTGCCCTCCAAGGGCAGGAATCACATGTGGACATCCCTCCCATGGTACTGTAGCTATTGCTCCATATGAGTTACTCATAAAATCACTGATGAAGTTGGCCTTACTAGCAAACCTGACAGGTAAACTGAAGTTTACGTAAGCTGACGTTGCAAGTATCAACCTGAGGGTGATGGCTAGTGCTTGATGTGCAATCTGAGCAGGCTGGGAGGCAGGAGAGGTTGTACCAGGTGCAAGAGGATCTAGATAAGGCTGGAACGAGAAAACCTTAGACAGGGTTCCCATAAAACAAAGATAAGGATGAAATGTCTTACATAAGCCATCTTGTCATGATACAAAAGAGGATAAAGACCTAGCAACGAACACAGTGACCTTAGCTGAAGCCTTTTGGAGCTTTATGTTATTCCATTTTTCCCGGACACATGTGGCTTATCTTTAGAGTTAAAAGTCGCTAGACCTAACATGCAACTTTGCTTGGGTTCAGTAAATCTGTCCAAGTTGTTGTCTCTAGACCTGGCTGTGGTTTTCCTTTGGACAGGTCAGCAGGCTGGGACCTCCTGACTAAGAGTCTGTTGGCATTGCAGTGCTTGGGACCTTGACACTGACACAACGAAAACACCACAAGAAGAGCAACAACCCCCATGGCTGTCACTGGTGATCACCAACAACCATGGCAAAAGACATTAAATAGTTACAGCACACCCCAGGTGCAATTCAGTATGGGATCAAAGAATGAAGGGAGTGTTTCAGTTTGGGATAATCTGACCTCAGATAGATTTGCTTTGATTGCCTTAATGGATTTTATATGTTTCGAGCAAAAATGATGCTTTGCCATAGGGAAAACACTTAGTTGGAGAATTTCCGATCAGTGCGACTCGCAAGGAAGCTTCTTCATTTAATCAAATACTTGTCAAGCACACTTCACACATCTCTCACAGCAATTAAAGGAGCCATTTTCCTGAAGTAAGGAAGGCGTTTGGTTAGACATTATTTTAAATATAAAATATGAAATGTTTTGTCAAGAGTATCTTTAAGATGACAGTTTTGTTTAATGCTCTGATTTTCTCTCTGTGACTGACTGGTTAGAATTGAAATCGCTTTTAGGGCAATAATTTAGCATGTTTTTAATTAGTTTGCTATTTGCCTCTGATATTTTGCTCAATAAAAAAACCTAGATTTTTTTTTCCTGCGAAAGGGCTACGTATCAAAATTCAGACACCACCACAGAAAGGTGCAGTACATTTATGACCTTGTGTGATTAGTGATCTCTGAATCTAATCTTAAGGTACTTTAATGGACTATAATTATCTACAGTGTATAGTTACTGCCTTTCCTGAGATTGATTTAAAATTGCCTCAGGAAGCAAGTGCTGTGTAATTATCTGATAAGAACTAAACTTGATACTCTGACTGGAAACTTTTGGAAACACAAAAATAAATATAGTTCAGGACAAAACTTACTGCTGGCCAGCTTCAGAAATGAAATCTGTTCTCACAGGCTGTCTCTGCAGTGACAGATAAAGAAGAAATGGGGAAAAGCTCACAACCATTTTCAAGATATCAACCTAATTTAGCAAACTTAGTGGAAGGTGGGCTTGCCCTCTGCCACATATGTTCTTACAGAATCATAAGCAGAAGAGAGAGGTGGAGGAGAGATACGTGTGAACTCCTCTTACCCAGATGCTAAACAATAGGTTTTATAATAAAATAAACAAGGTGCTTGGGAGATTGTGTTTATGGAAATTAATGACTGCAGGAAGGGAGGTAGGTTTTGCAAACATTCAGCAAGTTATACCCTGACTGGGAGTACACGCTCTGTGGTAACACCAGAGTTTCCAGAAGACAACCCCCATCCTAATGTGACATTCTCACTGGAGTCGATGACACAGCTAGGACAAATGCCATTTCAGAGCTCCACCACATTAATCACCTTTTAGTATTTAGCATGTGGTGCTGGAAGCACTGCTGGGTGTAGCAAGTTCTAGGAAAATCAGAACATTCAATTGCTTTCAGAGATATTTTTTAAAAATTCAACTTCCCTAGCACTTTTCCTATTATTTCAAAAGTTTCTTTGTTCTTTGGACCTATCACAACAGTCAGAGATTCCTTGAGAATTTTGCTGTCAGAGGCAGGATGGGACAATAGACTCTCTTTACGTGTTGACTGCAGTAAGAGTTCGGGAGTTTGTATCAAATTAATGAGATGTCATCTCAAGGAATAATTGATTTTGTTTTTCTCTAACAATATAAAGATACATAGATCCCATCTGCACTGGGGCAAGGAACAGCGGACTTCAGGGTGAACTTCGGTATGCTGAGTTCTTGACTTATACTTTTCCCTTTCTTTTTGCCTGCTTTTAGCCTGGCTTGGTTAGGGCTGAAATGCTGTGTTTAGGAAAATGGGGTGTGCTGATGAGCTGCAGAATGGGCCAAGCTTTTCCACATTCAATCCCAGTCATGCCTCATTGTCCAAAATGCATTGACAAGAGTTTGTGCCAGTGGTATGGTGCTGAGAATAGATGTGCTGTGCCACTAAATGTTTCAGGAGCTGACAGCAGTCAAGCTTAGGGCAGGAACCCTGTGCATGTCCAAGACCATGGTTAAAGATGAGAGATACAATAAGAGACCACATGGAGCCTGGAATTACAGAAATTTTTTTAACCAAATGCCTGCTTTCTGTGAGAGCACCTTTCCACTCCTTTTAGGTATTAGTGATTTATCTGCTGGGTTATCTAAATAGATAATGAATAAAAACTAATCTATCTGCAAATCATGGAATATAAGAAATCACTATGTTTTCAGGTTCAGACCTGTGGACAACCCAGTCCAGTTTCCTGTCTCTGAGAGATACCAGCACGTGATGCACTGAAGAATGATGCAATATTATCCTATGGCAAAAAAGAGGTCTTCTTTAAGCTGGATGACATGTTGGTTATCTCCTGCAGTCTTCTAAAAGTGTCGGTGATAATTTTATAACACAAAAGCTGTTGTACCTTCCACAACGTAGCTCAATTTTGGACCTTTTTATGAGGAATGAAGGTAAATCAATCTGTGAAATGGAAGTTGCTGGTTGCTTAAGGATCACTGACTGTGGCTAGATTATAATTCATGTAGACAGGAGGCAGTCCATATGTACTTAATGATTCAAAAAGGTAAATTTCTTAAAATGAAAGAAGTTAAAAGATAAAAATCAGTTGAAAAGATAATTTGAAAGAGTAAAATGTGAATGCAGTTTGGAGCCTGGAGGGCCTTCCTACCAAAATACCACAATTCAGCAACTGGGGAGAGGGGGGGAGAAAAAAAAAGAACCACTTCTAGCTTAAAGTCCGTTCTGGTTCAGTGGCGAAGTGAAGGAAAAAGTTAGAAATAAAAAGAAAAAAAAGCAATGCAAAAAGGGACAAAGAATGAAATTAGCTGGCAATATGATATGGAATCTAAAAATACTGAGAAAGAACCACTCCTGGCAGAAGGATTTTCTTACGTAGCTTTGGAAGAAGAAACCTTTGCAGTGGTACAAGCCCACTGGTAGATGAAGATGATAAAATCTCTAATAGTGATTCAGAAATGGCAACACAATTAAATATTTAAAAAGAACAACCCTCCACATCAAAGTCCACATGTCATCTGAATATTTCCAGCTTGGTTAACATGACATCAGTTGTGAATCTAATACCGTATTCAATTAATACAGAATGAGAGGATGGGAATAGAATGAACACCAGAGAGAATGGTTTGTGGAAATAGGCTCTTGCCAAGCAAAACTTGTTTAATCACAATGAGATTACAAATTTAGGTGATAAAGGAAGTGGTGAACTTGATATACTTAGTCCAGTAGACTTTTGTAAGGCATTTAACCTAGCTTGCATTACATTCCTTAAAAGTATTAATGATACTGTATCAGGGAAGTTCACATTCATTGGATTAAAAACTGACTGACACAGCTGAAGATGTAGTTACTGTAGAATAACTATCAGATTTTTTTAAATTTTTTTTCCCCCATAACTGGAGTCTGCATGGATTAGGAGTAGGCAGAAGCTCTTCAATATTTTTATCTAGAAACAGTGCAAACTCTTTGCAGATAAAGCATAGAGATGACAGAGGGCTGATGAAGTGGTAAATAATGAGGAGACTTGGGAACGATCTAGATAGCTTGACAAGTCAGCCCACTCAAAATGAGTTTGTTTTAATGTCATCAAAGTAAGGTCAGGCAAGGTTCATATATTTCTTTTTATAACAATTGCTGTAGCTGGGAAAAAACCATATAACGTTCAGGTGTGTAAGCCCTTCCTAAGCTTATACATATAAGACCAAGGAATGAAAAGCAAACCTATAAACTAGGTTCCCTCCAGGTCAGTGAATACCATTTAAAAAACCCACAACTCCCCCCCCCCCCAAAAAAAAAAAAAAACAACACAAAAAGGGATGCTCATTCACAATAAGCAAGATACTTAGAAGAAAGTTTTTGATTACAGAATAATATTGTCAGCTTCTCATGTACTTTGCTGGATCAGAGCACTGTTGTAACATTTGATAATGAGAAATTACTCAAGTATGATTATAAAAAATGCCACATGTATGCTCCTAAGCAACGTGCAGCAAGAGTAATCACATATAAGGCATGGCCTCAACACTGAAAAAGCAGGTGCTGACAGTTATCAGCACCACAAATTTTCTTCACTGTCCCAGAGAGAATCTTACTGCTAAGGGAGACAGAAGTTCCAAGGCTCTTGTTGAGCTTGGACACTTTAAAAAAAAAAAAAAAAAAAAACACCCACCCCCCCCCCCCCCCAAAAAAAAAAAAACCAACCCAAAAACAGAAGTAGTAATTCAAGGCTTCTCAGCAGCCCAGAAAAAATTTAAGCTTTGCCATAATGATGAAATACATCCCCAACAGAGGGTGGGTGGAGTAGGGCTGGGAGAGATCAAAGCATGTTTCAGGGGACTAGAAGGGTCCATGGGACCCCTGTGAGGGGCCTTGTAGCAGCAGGTAATGTGGGATGCTTGGTGGCATCTTGCTGAGGCATTTGGAGATAAGACAGTGATGGCAAGGTGTCATGGGGGTTAGTCCCTGCCTCCCAGCGTGCTTCTGGGACCGCTTCCTTTGGCTCCACGGTCCCCTGGAGAGTGGGATGCCAGATCATGGCTTGCTGCTCTGCAGGGTGCTGGGCAAGGTGTCAGATCAGGAGTGATGCTGCCATTTCACAGGGGTCAGCTGCTGGGAGAGTTCAGAGAAGAAAAGTCTGACCTCTTCCCACCTCAAGCACCATACTGGTCATTAGTGGGGAAATGAGCATATTTTCCACTGATGCACAATGTGGTTCTGTATGCTGGCTGAAGTTTTCACTGTAGTACAAATCTAAGGAGAGTTGCTAGATTTTTGTTCTAGATATATAATTTACTAGCTGTTTTGAAGCAAATGTCACTTTCTTTTTATATTTACGAACAGTTGGGGATCATGAGGCAGCTGTTTAAGGAACTGTATTTACTTTTAGATGTATTCAAAATATTAAAGTGCCCTCCAGAAATCTCTGTGCTCACACAAACATCTCATATTTTATATTATTTATATGCATGAGTGTGTGGGTCGCTGCAGCTCGTTTCTGTCTCCCTATGTGACAGGCTCTCTCTAGATAAAGCAATCTGCAGACAGTGGACACACAATTGCTGGAGGACCACTCCAAAGATGTTGTTATGGGAAAAAAAATCCTTTTTCTTTCCTCTTAGATGAGGAAGGTAAAAAAAATCTCC
This sequence comes from Pygoscelis adeliae, assembly GCF_000699105.1. Taxonomy (NCBI): domain Eukaryota; kingdom Metazoa; phylum Chordata; class Aves; order Sphenisciformes; family Spheniscidae; genus Pygoscelis; species Pygoscelis adeliae. Next base: position 1,838,205 of record NW_008825316.1, on the reverse strand, counting down.
TTAAACATGAACTTTCCTTGCTGGCAAAAAACTTGGTAGATTTTCCTCATGAAAGAATTAAGGAAAAATAAAATAGGCATTTTGCACAACTTGGAAGAATGTGATGGAAAGGTGCAACACTGATAAACCAGATCCTATTCTCCTCACTCATGCTGAGCGCTGGCAGATGTGGGAGGACATGCTTTCTTGCAACCTGTTACATATACTCGCAGCCTTAAAATTCTCCCTGAGTCACGCAGACTTTCCTGCCTACTGGGGAGATTGCCATTGACCTGTGTGCTGTTCCCAGTTATTTTAAAAATACAGAGAAGAGGAGGCTCTCTCCTGGAAGGTTAATTAGAGTGTTCAAGGTTTCCAGATTGCAACTCTCATTTTTACTAGATTATTTCATGTACAATTGCCTGACGACAGTCTTTCTAAGGGCTTTCCTTGGGCTTGTCAAAGGGCTGGATGGGAGACACACAGAGCATGTCTTCTGAATACAGAATGACAATTTGTCAATTCAGATGAAAATTCTCGCAAATGCATCTACAGATGTGTTAGAGACAGGTGGAGGGAGCGACTGAGAGTGACAACCTGATAACCGGTTCCAGAGGGTTTGCTCATGAAGGGGTGGGGAATTGCCCATGAGCTGCCTCTGGGCATCCCTGGGGCTTTCCTGACTCATACCACAGGAATTTTGGCCTTTCACCTCTGCAAGAATGAGCAGAGCAGGAGTCAACTTTCTCAAAATGTGGGGGTTTTTTTTTAGTCCTTTCAGCTTCAGTTGAGATCAGAAGAAGGTTGTGGGCGGACACTTCTCTATGGCGTTCCAGCGCTTCTGGTTCTGGTCATATATAGAGACAGTGAAGAGGGATGAGAGTAGCAGGAACTTAATTTAATGAGGGGGCTAAACCACTCCTCCTTCATCAGCACTGGCTTTTTGGCAGGTGGGCTGGAGATAAGGCTCACTCAGAGGAGAAAATGGCAGATATGGGAAGGCAGGTGGGAATTATGGTGCTGAAAGGGGACCACAACACAGCCTGAGATAGGGCTTGTGAGAGGCAGAGGACTTGAGCCTCTCCTATTCAAAGGCCTTCATCACGTGACTAGCAGGAGCCTCACCTTCCTCCCTCCCATGTCTGCCTTTACAGTATGGCTGTGTCCATCTCGGGTGGTTTGTGTCTCCATCTGGGCTCTTCTCCTGAAATGATTGATGTGTATCTAGCAATCATATGTACTCTCCAGCTACACTAACCACAGCCTTGGTGTTCTGAGACAGCCTAAGTTTATATTGACTCAAACACATTATAAATTTGGGTTATATCCATATTATCAGAGGAAAATTTTTATGATTACATGACAAGATGCCAGAAAAAACCCAAACAATCTGAGATCTATGAAAATCAGCAGTATGTGCTGAGAAAAATCAATAAGTAATTTGCCCAGAGAATCCCAAAGAGAATGCATGTTTTTTGAGACTTAGAATAACTTTTGCTTATTGATTCCTAAAGTCTCCTGAACAGGGAGAAATGTAAATACAGGGATCCTGCTCCTCTGGAGTTCAGTGGGAGGAGGATCAGGCCCTGAGCTGGCAGCTTTGGGATTTAGAAGATATGCTCTGCTGCTTACTGAAACTGTTTAATTAGAAAACTTTGTCACAGCCTATATGTAGCTTGAAGGCAGTTTTATCAAACAGGCTGAATAATTCTTTCCAACCGTTAAAGCTGATTGGTATTCTTAGCTTTGAAGGGAAAGAAACATGGAGAGCACCCGTAATGAGAGCTGGGCAGCATTCAGGGAGTTGCCTTTGTGGGGTCTGTTTGAGTCTTTGTCTTTTGAGCAGGTACTTGTGGCTTCTTCAGGCAATTTGCCACCTGACAAGTCAAAATTAAACTGAAATATTCATAACTACATATTCTGATGGGTTTTGAGTCAAGACTGTGCAAAGCCAGAGTGTTAAATCAGAACCAATTTAACTCAATATGATCGTGCATGTCACCATGCCTACTTTTAACCAATTTAACTCTATGTTCACATTGTTTTTTTATTTTCATTTTAAAATCTTCTGGTTCTGTCAGAGAATGGAGTATCTAGTGCTAATACACTCTATGTTTCTGAGTGTCTTTCTTGAGAAAAACGAAGCATAAATTAAGAACCCAATTATTAAATGCAATTTTAGCACAATTTTAAGTGAAGAAAAACCTTTCCTTTTCAATGTAATTTGCTTGTAAGTATGAAACTCACATTCTGCATATTCTCCTTTATTCACACTGTTGGATATTAAAGGACAGAAGGAGCTGTCCACAGGCGAGAGTGACAATCCTCTTATTCCTAAAGTGCCAAAGGAACAATCTTGTGTTATTTCTTAAGGTTGATATTTCTAATGTGCAAATGTATCCAAAATATTGAAAATTCATGTGAGAAGAAAGTAAAAAATTATGGCAAACACACCCTTCTCTGTTCTTAAAAATGTCATTGTTTTTGCATTCCAGTTATTCAACTGCTCTTCCTGACTTAGTACGGTGCCTGATCTCATTTTACTACTGGGTACCTCATATCTTAGTTCTCCAAAACTTAGGCTCATTTCCATCATGTCATGAGGCTCACTTCAGATAGAAACAGGCTGGGATATACTTCAGTGTATAACAAAGAAAGATGGTGTTTAGACTTTGATCTAGGTCAAAGTCAAAGTGATAAAGCAGAGGTTGCTGCATTTGGATCTACTCATCCACTTCAGCTGGGAAATTTTTTGGTTTTGAGTTAATATCTAAATCTACCCCTTCCATTAAAAAGTTGAGACAAAAATTTCCTAGATAAGCATTGCACCTGGATAAGCATCGAACAGATTCTTTCTGTGGTCATAAAGGAAAATTATTCAGAAGATTAGGAAGAATTGTTTCTAAAAGGATCAATTCTACCTTAATGCCATTCTTGTGGATTTTATAAAATTAGATCCATAGAGTCAGATTTTTAAAAGACATGTAAGAACCAAGTACAGAAAAACTTGGGCAAAAGTTTTAGAAATGCTCTGTGACAATCAGTACAGACTTTGATTCTGTGGACATATTTTGTGAAGCTTATCAGTATGATGGATTTTTTTTTTTTTGACATGTGGTCCTATCTAATAAAAATTTCCTTTGTTACTGCTTGTGTCCATTGCCTCTTATGATCTTGCTGCATGCATCTGAGAAGTGTCTGGCTTTGTCTTCTCTATCAGATAGCTGAAGTCTTCCCTTCTCCAGGTTGAACAGTGGCAGCTTTCTCAGCCTGTCAGATGTCATATGTCAGATGCTCCAGTCCCTTAATAATATTTGTGGCCCTTCACTGGACTCTAGTATGTCCATGTCTCTCCTGTACTGTGGATCCTAGACCTGGACACAGTGCTCCAGGTGTAGCCTCACCAGTGCTGAGTAGAGGGGAAGTATCACCTCTCTTGACCTGCTGGCAATGTTCCTCCTAGTGCAGCCCAAGACACCATTGGCCTTCTTTGCTGCAAGGACATGTTGCTGGCTCATGTTCAACTTGGTGTCCACCAGGATCCCCAGGTCCTTCTCTTCCAAGCTGCTTTCCAGCTGGTCGTTCCTCAGCCTATACTGAGATTATTCCACCCCTGGGGCAGGAGGGGGGTGGAATAATTTATTGCCTTTATGGAATTTCAGAAGGTTCATATTGGCCCATTTTTCTATCCTGTTGATGTCCCTCTGAATGGTGGCCAGACCTGCCAGCATATCAACAACTCTCCCCAGTTATGAATCATCAGTGAATCTGATGTAAGTGCACTCTACCCCATCAACCAGGTCATTTAATAAACTCATCGAGCAATATTGGCACCAGTATTGATCCCTGAGGAATAGAGATTGAATTTACAAGTTGCCTTTCTTAAAGAAAATCTGTGGAGTTTTTCAGTGACTGCTGCTCCTGACCATGGTGGCTCTTTTTGTGGACAACCACAGCAGTTTCAAGACATCAGCAGCCTCTCAGATGTAAATGGTAAGTGAATTATGCTGCACCTTCTTAGTGATAACAAAGAATTTCAGTCTCTCACAGTGTGTTAAAGAACACTAACAGCACTAACAGCTTTGGTATATTTAATGATTTTTGATATTTTTTTTTCAGGATGTCTGCATCAAGATTTGAGAATAGAGTTGCCTTAGCAATGTTAAGAAATCCAAATAAGAAGAGAGCTCAACAGCTCCAGGGTCCCAGCTCGCCCTACCAGGTTAGGGGGACTGGATGCTGTGCCCCAAATTTTTGTCTGCCCCCTGCCCCTCTGTCACACCAAATAACTTCTGTGAGTCCCATCCCAAGGTTACTCATGGGATTATTAGGGGAACATATTTTTCTTTAATATCTCACAGTGGTATATGGTTCAAGACAGAATATAGCATTTTATGAAACAAACTCAGGGGGCTTCCCCCTACACATGTGACTTTTGGAGATAAAGTTTTGCACTTCAGTAGGGTTCCTCTCTTTTATGGGGCAGCTGATTTGGACAGAGTTTTGAATGAGCTCATATTAATTTAAGGAAATAAATTTTTCATTTTTTCAGAGGTTCCCTTTTATAATGGAAACCTCATATTCTTGGCTTTTAGGAAATAAGCCACAAAAGAACGCTTCAGCAGCTGTTTTTCACTGAAACACTTTAAACAGGTAAGAATTGTTATTCTGAATTGGAAAACATTTACCGCCACTACTATTACTATTGCTAAAAATTCTTTAACTGGAAAATAGGATATACAAATCTTTTAGCTAAAACCTTGCAGATGAGGCACAGTGGGCACTAAAACCCACTTTCTGATGGAAGAAGTTTGTGTAAGATAATTAAAACTTGTGTGGGAAAATAGCTTTGTGTAAGGTAGGAAGCTTCTCTTGGACCCAGTGTAAATGTGTTCAGACAAAGAGAGTATGTGGATTTTTGAGGACTTTGCCTTAGGAGCACAGTATTGTTGGCTGAGGCACTCCTCCTGCTTTCAGCAGTGTTATTTCTTCAGCAGAAAAACAGGTGATTTAAGAGGACAGATAAAGCTTCAGTCTGTAGACATCTCCTTCAGCTACTGCCTGGGATGGTGCTGCCTTTTCGGTGCCCTTTCCAAGGTGATGCTGGTGGAAGAGGTATCTGTGCTCGTCACCTTGGGGCTTGCCCAGGCATGGTGGATTTCTGATGGTGCTGCACCACTTCCTGGAGCTGCTCCCAGAGGCCAAGTCAAACCGCTGGCTGAGCGATCTGGTATGGCTGGGCACATGCGAACGCTTTGAAACAGACTGTGGAGTTACTGCTAATGGAGAGCCCTACGGTGGGCTGTGCCACTCTGCCTTGTGCATGCTCTGCTTATTTCTCCCCGATTTCCTCCATTACCCTTGATGCATCATGACATACGAGCTCAGTAAAGGAGTGGGTGGGTTTTTACAACCAGTACCATTTGCTCTGTGTGCTGGAAATCACTGGATGAGTCTATACATCTGCTTTTACACCATTCACAGACCAGAGTTATTTGTGTCACAGCACTGAAGCCCTAATTCAGCAAGGCATTAAAGAATATGCTGACTTCAAAGTGTATGAATACTACCATTGAAATCACGTGGATATAGTAAGAATATGCTTTGCGGATGCTGATGAGCAGCTTACTTCTGACAGGTTGTGCAGTGGAGTCCCAGGGTAAAGTGATGCCCAATGCTTGTGCTGTGTACAGACATCTCAGGCCAGTGCAGAGGGGCTGGTCAAACCTCAGACATTTTTCAGTGCTGGTTTTAGCGACTCGATGTCAGTCCTCTCAGGACCCCACATGACTTTATTTTTAATAAATCATTATTTATCAGTGCTAAAACTGCCCAGAATTAACAGTGAAAGCAACCTGCAAAGGTAAGAGCAACACAGCAGAGTAGCTGGCTGACAATTTTTTAGACTGCAAACCTCTACCAAAAAATCTCTGCAGTTTGTCTCCTCCTCTCAGTGAAAAGTTTTTTTCATTTTTCTGGGGCTCTGTTAGAATCTGTCTACAATTGTCATAATTTTCCTAACCAGTTACGGACATTGGGCTAAAATACCTTACAAGGATGAGGTAAATGGAAATTTCTCTTGCCTGTCCAACTCAGGATATTGTAAATGAAAATATCCATAGTATTTATACCTATTATGTTAAAATTGCTGCCATATGTCTCCCAGTGCCTTAATAACAACAGCAAATCAATTTTTTTTTTTTTTTTCCACAGTGCTGGACATTTTCATCCTGTTGTGTTATTTCTTTTTATTTTTTATATTTTAGTTTGTGCTATTAGACCAGGCTCTGGCATTTTGCTAAGAAACTAAGGCTGCTGATTTGTGTAACACCTGTCATTATTTTAAAGCAGGCCGACAGCTTTAATAAAACCTTTTTGCAGGGAAAGAAAGAGCTGTATTTCACGGGGTCCGGTGGGAAAGCAGGCATCTCCATTCCCTGTTGCATTCTGCCTGCCACTGCTTAGCATATAGCAGTTCTGAATCAATAATTGCCGCTCTCACCACCTCCAAACTGTCTCTCAGTGGCTGGGAATTTAAACAAGTAACTCCCAAAACAGTACAGCCTCTTCCCCAGTCTTTGCATGCTTGTTAGCTTTCTTTTTACCCTTATGTTTTATTGGGAATGCTCTATGCAGTTCATTACAATAAATGCTTTGCCGCATTAATTTTTCTCCAATATATTTTGGCAGCTGCATAATATATAGATGGCTTCTCTCACTACAGTGCATGAGGACCTTAAATTATGAATATATTTACCTTCAGGTTTGGGGATTTTGTTTTTTTGGGTTTTTTTTTTTGAGGTGAGCGGACTCTTTTGTATATGGGGAAATGATGCTCCCAGGTCTGAGTTCTTCAGGGAGCACAGTGGGAAATGAATGAAGTCGGCTGTGATTAAGGAGAACATGGATACCTGCAACAGAAATATATGTGCTTCAGCACCACAGAAACAAGCAGCTGGAGGAAGGAGGCTGTGTCTTACCCTGACGTCTCCATGTAAGGAGGCCACAGGTAGGTGCAGAAGGTTTCCCTTCCTGCAGGTCTCCTCTGAACAAATCCTCCCATAACAAAGTATAGGGGCCATCATTTGCACCTCTCACTTAAGGCTGGTAATCAGGAAATTATCTGAAGTCCAAGGCCATATCAATGGGGGGAGGGAGAGCACAGATTTAAATAAGGTTGCATTGGTTATAAAGAAAAACTCAAGGTGGGAGTTGAAGATGGAAGAACATAAGTTAGGGTCTCCTCAGCTCCCTCATTCAGACAAGCCCTCCTTGCTCATTTTAAGTAGTTAAAGCATTCAGAGTGCTGAATGGACTGAAGTATAAAATATTTAATCAAGTTTCCCAGCGTTTCCTTATGCAGTAATCATGATGAAGAAAAGGGGCTGGACCACATTCTTTGAGGAAACGAAAAAGTGCATATTGAGTTCTTTCTGTCACCAAGAAAAAAAATAATCTTAGCTTTCTAAAATACGTGGGTGACATTTGATGTGTGTGTACTGATAGACTGCCTTAGGAACTAGAGGACGATTTTGAACAAACACAGTTCAGTCCTGAGAGGTGCTGAGTGTTCCTGGTTACACAGCAAGGTCCGATATTTTAAAGGCATTCAGACATTGAGCTTCATCGTGTTATAATCCTCTAGTTTATGCTAATCTATATTGCAAAGTCTGCTTTTCAAAAGTGACCTTAAGCACAACATTTTTTATATTTTTTAATAATATTCTTTAAAAATAAGAATATTTACGCACTTAATTCCCTGTGCTTTCCACAAAAGACTCAGGAACAGATGCAAAACCAGGCTTGAGAAAAGAAGGCACAAAAGACTTTTCCTAGGTGCTCAGAGGGATGGCGCAGAGTTGGTGCAACCCAGGTTTGTGGGAACCTGAGCCGCAGCACTGATAGTGACCCTGAAGGGAAGGTCTCACCCTGCAGTATCACAGGGTACAAAGGGGAGAGTGGGGCAGTTTTCTACCAACCCTTTCAGTTGCTTTCTGTCCCATTTGAATTGTCTTTATTTTAAGAAAGATTGACTATGATAATTTTCAGTCTAATTTGACTTCTGAGGTTAAAAGACCTCTTTCTGGTTCTAAGAGTAGACTTACAGAAAGGCTACAGCAGTTCAGAGCTTAGACAGGACTCAGGATCTTGTCATGCCTGTGAACATGAGTGGCAACATGAAGACGTTTTGGTTGTGTCCATTTTCCATTTACTCTTTTTGCAGGCTAGAAAGTGCGGTAAGGTCTAAAAACTAAACAGAGGGCAAGGGATATGTCTGTATTTTCTGTCCTATTTCATGTATCAGCTTATTAAGCCATGACTGCAATCTAGGTTGTCGAGTAGTATGAATAAATGATTGTTAATAAGATTGATATGAGTTCAACTTTTATGTGTTTATTTATTTACAGACACTGAATGAATTTTGGGCAAGAGTTCAGGCCTCTGCTGAATGTACTCACATACTTTTGTTCAGGCTTTCTCATCTTTCCATTTCAATGGGCCAAAGTCCACCGATGCTGTGGGATCTTGCCATTGATTCAGGATGTGGTTTTCAGTAGGGCACTGGGAAGCTCTATTCATGCTGATTTCCTGTGTTCTCCTACTGATCCTTGAAGCAATGGAGGAAACAAAAGGAGCTGTGGCTTCCTCCAGAATCTCCACCATTCAGAAAAGATGGTAATAAGGCAAAAAACCCAGAACTCTTGTTCTTCCAACCCTGCAAAGTGCTCTGTAAGCACATAATCACACAAAATAACAGAAGGATTTTGTACAACACACATTTAAACATCATATGACCATTGCTGCTTTGGAGATACTATGGTTATAGTATGTCTGCAATATTTCTTTTCAATATTCCCTGTGGGTATTTTGTACTACTTTTCAGCTGATCACATCAAGAAATTATTGTTTATACTGGTTCCCATGCCAACCTATGGAGGGAGGTCTGATATAGCTGAGTGTATAGCATGGCTCATCTGCTTTTCTCCTAAGGTTGTGGGTCATGTGGAGATCCCAGGCTGCAACACACACTGCAGCCCAGCTAATATCCCAGGTCCCTGGTAGTCTTACTCCAGCTATCACCCCCCACCCAGAAATACTGCTACATTTTTTATTATTGTGGTTACAGCACTGTAGTCTCACCACTGTTTTTTTGGAGTATCTCCATTCTAAAGATCAACCTGGTAGTTTCACCAGGGGGAATGTTCCTTGCTCATTATCATGAACAGATATATTCTGTAAAAAGTCCAACAAATTAACAAGTTACTTATTTGTGTCTTCTGACACAAAAAAAGATAATCAGGACTCATCTTTACTATACAGTACTCCTCCTTGTTTTCCACCCAGGCACATACTGGGACAAAGCCATGGTTTTTGCAGTACCTGATTAGTGCTGCTAATTTCCCAGTAATGACTTGGATAATTGTACTGTGTTGGCCATTTCAGGGTGCTTTATGAACTATAGAAATTGGCTGTAGGTTTCCAAACCTTGGTTTACATACAGAAGAGACCTTGCAGTAACATAACTGTTAATAAGTTTGCAGAAAGAAACAAGCAGTGCAAGGGAACACTAACTACATGGTCTGCTCCAGTTTTCGGTTATTAGAGGTAGATGGTGCTGTTGACCAAGAAATCGTGCCACAGAGACTGCAGAGCTCCTGCTTCCTGAGACAGACGCCCACAGACAATTGCAATAATTATGCCTCTCAGAACTCCTCTGAGATCAGCAAGTATTATTCTGGGTAGAGACGCTCCCAGAATTTAAAGTAGTGTTATTATGATTTTACAACTAGTAATATGTGAGTTGTGGTTTTGGAGGAGCATAATCAACTTCACGTGCACCTCTAGGTATGTATGAATTGCTCAAACCTTTGGTGGGTACAATCCTGACCAGAAAATCTTCTGGGAACAGTCTATCCCAACAGGTTGGTGTGGAAATATCAGGTTCCCAGACATATCTGGGAGATGCAGAGATAAAACAAAAGCACAAATTGTTACAGGGAGGTAATGCTGTTTCTGAGGGGCAGAGTGGCTCTCTACTTGGTATTAATCATATGTTGTTTTACAAAAACACTTAGAGGTGCTCACCACACTCCAGGCTTTGTTGCACATGTTAAGAGTGCAATAAAAAACAGTCCTTGGCCGGTAGGATTACTATTGAATATGAGTTTATGAACAGTGGAGAAAAGGAGATGGCATTTTAAATGTGAAGTTTGACATTCTTAGTGGCAAGTTACACTCAGCAGAATAAAAACTATGTCTTTACAAAAAGCTCAAAGGAAACCAAAGATTGTATTTGATAAGCTGCATGGGCAATGAATACTGTTCCTGATACATGATTCACAAACTAGTGCAAGAGTCTTGAGACTGTCATAGCATTCAGGAAGGTCATTCACTCTATCAGGAATGTGCATTGGGGCAAAGCAGTTTATGATTTCAGGCAACACCCTGCTCTCCCTGTGTTCGACTCACATTGACAGAATTGGATCAGGTACCCGACTAAGAGCACGTGTAAGAGACATGGTCAAGGATATTTTCCTGGTTTCAGCAGGGATAGAGTTAATTTCCTTCCTAGTAGCTGGTACAGTGCTGTGTTTTGGATTTAGGATGGGAACAAAATTGATAAGGCACCGATGTTTTAGTTGTTGCTAGGTAGTGCTTACACTGGCCAAGGACTTTCTAGTTTTCCATGCTCTACCGACTGAGAAGGCTGCAGATGCACAGGAAGCTGGGAGGGGGCACAGCCAAACTGGCCAAAGGGACATTCCATACCATGTGACGTCATGCTCAGTACCTAAACTGGGGGAAGCTGGCCGGGGGGGCCGCTGCTCGGGGACTGGCTGGGCAT
>NW_008825316.1:1822275-1824037 GCF_000699105.1 Pygoscelis adeliae | reverse complement strand
TGTAAAAGTCCGTCACGTAGATGCTCACATACCTAAGAGTCGGGCCACTGAAGAACATCAAAACAACCAGCAGGTGGATCAGGCTGCTAAGATTGAAGTGGCTCAGGTGGATCTGGACTGGCAACATAAGGGTGAATTATTTATAGCTCGGTGGGCCCATGACACCTCAGGTCACCAAGGGAGAGACGCAACATACAGATGGGCTCGTGATCGAGGGGTGGACTTGACCATGGACACTATTGCACAGGTTATCCATGAATGTGAAACATGCGCTGCAATCAAGCAAGCCAAGCGGTTAAAGCCTCTTTGGTATGGAGGACGATGGCTGAAATATCAATATGGGGAGGCCTGGCAGATCGATTATATCACACTCCCACAGACCCGCCAAGGCAAGCGCCACGTGCTTACAATGGTGGAGGCAACCACCGGATGGCTGGAAACATATCCCGTGCCCCATGCCACTGCCCGGAACACTATCCTGGGCCTTGAAAAGCAAGTCCTGTGGCGACATGGCACCCCAGAAAGAATTGAGTCAGACAACGGAACTCATTTCCGAAATAACCTCATAAACACCTGGGCCAAAGAGCACGGCATTGAGTGGGTGTATCACATCCCCTATCATGCACCAGCCTCCGGGAAAATTGAACGATGCAATGGACTGTTAAAGACTACGCTGAGAGCAATGGGTGGCGGGACATTCAAACATTGGGATACGCATTTAGCAAAAGCCACCTGGTTAGTCAACACTCGGGGATCTGCCAATCGAGCTGGCCCTGCCCAGTCAGACCTTCTACGTACTGTAGATGGGAATAAAGTCCCTGTAGTGCACATAAAGAATATGTTGGGGAAAACAGTCTGGGTTATTCCTGCCTCGGGCAAAGGCAAACCCATTCGTGGGATTGCTTTTGCTCAAGGACCTGGGTTCACTTGGTGGATAATGCAAAAGGATGGGGAAGTCCGATGTGTACCTCAAGGCAATTTGATTTTGGGTGAGAATAGCCAATGATCTGAATTATGTGATGTTAAGTACTAATTATGGTTATAATAGTTATACTAATAATGCACAGATATACTAATACTACTAATAATATTATATGTCATACTAATGTTATTACAATAAGAATCATCCAGACTAACGAGGAATAACTTCAGTGAAACCAGGCGAAGCACAGTGATGATGGTACCAGAACTGACTTCAACATGAAACAATCCAACACCACATACCATCTCCATTTTTTCCTGCCCTGAAAGATTATTATGACAGATGGAGCCCGAAGTCATGGACTAAATGAACTCACCAAACGTTTTAGAGGGATGGCCCACAGACTAAGGGAATGATATCTCTGTGTGTGTGTATATGTGTATATAGGAAAACAAAAGCGGTGGTGATTAATGAAAATGTATAGATAAAATATGAGACTTGAGCATGACGCAGATGGTATAGAATAAGGGGTGGATAGTGTCCTGGTTTCAGCAGGGATAGAGTTAATTTCCTTCCTAGTAGCTGGTACAGTGCTGTGTTTTGGATTTAGGATGGGAACAAAATTGATAAGGCACCGATGTTTTAGTTGTTGCTAGGTAGTGCTTACACTGGCCAAGGACTTTCTAGTTTCCCATGCTCTACCGACTGAGAAGGCTGCAGATGCACAGGAAGCTGGGAGGGGGCACAGCCAAACTGGCCAAAGGGACATTCCATACCATGTGACGTCATGCTCAGTACATAAACTGGGGGAAGCTGGCCGGGGGGGGCCGCTGCTCGGGG
>NW_008825316.1:1798362-1822238 GCF_000699105.1 Pygoscelis adeliae | reverse complement strand
TTTGTGTATTATTACTATTATCATATTATTATCATTATAATTTTATTTCAATTATTAAACTGTTTTTATCTCAACCCACAAGTTTTCTCACGTGCTTTTCCAATTCTCTCCCCCATCCCATCGGGAGGGGGGGGAGTGAGCGAGCGGCTGCGTGGTGCTTAGTTGCCAACCGAGGTTAAACCACGACAGATATGCAGGCAGCTGAGGTGGGAGCTGAACCTAGAAGGGTCCTGCCTTTCCATAAAATAATCTACCTTCTTTTTACATAAGTTCTGTGTTATTTTTCTGGTTATGATATTGCTGAGCCCAGAAGTCAGAGAATGATGAAATCTAATAAACATGTTGGGCTCTTCTATTTGTCATTAGATTCTGAACACTTTAGGATTCATTTGGGTCCCATTTTGAAGGTTTTCTCTGCAGCTATCAGGGTTAGCAATGCCATTTTATAAAAAACAAGACGGATCTATTCACACATTCACAAGATTCCTGAAACTAAAGCTTTAAGAGCCAGCTGTCACAAAAGCACTTGGCATGGCCAACACTACTGAGGAATGAAGGAGTTCACTGTAGATTGATGTGAACTGAATCAATATCAAGGGCATGTAGCTAAGGACTGTGATTTTATTCTTCTGTTTTTTTGGTTGAGTAAGTTCTTTGCAAGATAAATTTGAAACCTCAGAGATATTTTCCTTTATCTAGGCCTCCTTTAGCATGTCTCAAGTTTTTCAGAACCAGGTTAAAAGTATAACTGAGAAAAAGCAAAAGTCTTCATTTGTGACATAAATGTCTCTAAAACAAAAATACTTTTACAATTCTTCCTTCACCTTTCCTCATGTTCTTATACGCATTTTTAAGGTGCAGGGGAGAGGAAGCCAGGGAAATTCAACTTCAAATTTCTTTCAAGACTCTGTGAATTTTCAGTCACTAACCTATAGGTGCAATTTAAAGGTTGAAAACTCAACAAGGAAATCTGTAGTTTCTCACTGAATGATTTTCTTAAGCGCAGTGCTATTTTCCCCTAGACAATAAAATTATACCTGTTGGGTTTTTTTGTCTTTGTAGTATTTGTGTATGATATCTCACTAACTATGATTTCAGAAGAGTATCTACTGAAAGATATTATCAAGCAAGAGATTTATGGTCTCAGTAGCCAATTTATGATGGATAAGTAAAATGAAAAGCAAAGAATAATGGAAAATCTCACTTATTCTTACACTGTCAATGAAAGAACTATAAGCCACATTCATGTGATAGGGAGCAAATATTTATTCCTAGTTAAAGCCATTTTGATTGACTGTAGTTGGTCAGTATTCCTGGTTCAGTTTTATGATTTGCTTTTCACTTTTTCTTCTTCCACATATCTTCTGTTAAGCTGTCTTATTTTTAATCAGTGTATTTTGTGATGACTTCTTCAGAACACCTAACTGTTTCATTATTCTGAGCAGTCCATTGGTTTTGCCACTGTCTAAACCAGATGGACCTCAGCTGCCGTGAGCTGCTATAGTGTGGCGGTCCCTCCAGCCTTGCCAGAACCAGGAGGCAGAAGAATAAAGGTGACCTTGCAGTAGATCAGAGCCCTTAACAATCTTTGGAACATCCTAAAGGTTTAGTTATAAATTAAGCTTTGGGATCCTGTTTTCCTGATTTTGGGTCTAAGTCAGGAATAATCCATACCTAGCAGGAAAATTGCTTTCTTATGAAACCCTGATTCCCATTATTCAACTCAAATGTATGTCCTCTGAGCCTAACTGACATTACTTTTTTCTTACAACCATTTTTTTCTACATTTCAATGCATTTTCAAACTCTGATTAGATATGAAATGTTAGTCTTTAAGGTTGTTTTTGGGTTGATAATAATAACAATCCTAAGATAACCCTTTGATTTTTTCTTTTTTATATAAAATCAGTACACCTACTGATATTTTACTGGTAAATAGCTCATTCTGTTGAAGTCCTGAGGATATTTAAGAATTATTAGTATCAAATCTCCTCTTGATACAGGATCAGCACAAAGTTTTTGCTATGTCTAGAGACTTTAACTAAGAGTTATATGGTCTCGTGGCCTCATTACCCTTTGGGAAGAAGTTGGTTTTGCTCTCCTGCTGTTTCAAATCTTAAGAGATATGACCATGGTCGAGGAACACACTGTGCAAACCCAGGACAGAAAAGTTCATAGAATCATAGAATCGTCATAGAATGATAGAATGGTTTGGGTTGGAAGGGACCTTAAAGGTCATCTATAATCCAACCCCCCTGCCATGGGCAAGGATACCTTCCACTAGATCAGGTTGCTCAAAGCCTCATCCAACCTGGCCTTGAACACTTCCGGGGATAGAGCATCCCCACCTAATGTTATCCCCATTCAAGGGGACAAGCTGCCTGTGCTGGGGCCAGCTCTGATATGGTGCAGCCACCATGGCCTTGGACCAGACTGCTGTGACAAGAGTGGTGGGACAAAGCTGGGAGAAGTGGTGGGATTCCTCTACCTCTGCTCAAGGCTTGACTTCAGCTCAGGTCCTCACCCTTGGTCCTTGCCTGAGCTATACACTGCAGCTATATCTGTGCAGGACCATGCACTGCCCTGATCCCAATGTGATCCTAGCTTTGTAGATGGACCTTGGACCTGCCTCATCCTTATGGACTTGCTCAGCAATCTGGGCTCTTGGCTGACCCTGGCCACTGTGCTCCCTGACTTGTGTGACCACTGGAGAGTGTTTTGCTGCTTATTAAGTTATTTGTATTGCTGAAAAAGCTGTGTTAGTCTTTTAAACCACATCAGAAATAACATTTCAATGTTAACCTGAGCTATGGTCTAAAACCTGCCCCTTTACCTTCACTGGGAAGTGTGTGATCAGCTCAGACATGGGTTAAAGGCAACTGAAGATGTTAATACATGACCCACTGTTAACGCTGTTAACAGTGTCAGCCAATTCAGTGCAGATCTTGTATCATATTTCCAGCTAAGAGTATTTCATGTTGAAAACTGCCATGATTCTTGATGATGCCTGGAAAAATAGTAATGATTCTGCATGTGCTTTTAAGCAGAGTTAATTCTTCAAAAGAGAAACATTTTGGTGCCACCATGATCCTGGGATTAACAATGAAAACTAAACAAGTTCTTATTTTGAGGTTTAGCCCAAAGAAGCAAGAAAACACAGTTCAGTGATCACTTGACAATAAACATCTCAGAGAAGATTCAGGAGGGCATCACTGATTTCTAAGAATAAGCAATTCTAATTTTTTTCAAAATCTGAACATGGAAAGTGGATTTTTGAAAGGCTGATACATTTCATTGACAGCCTATTTCAGAAAAAAAAAAAAAATTAAACTAGTCACTTCATTAGAAAGACTATAGAGGACTGATTCAAAATCGTATTTCTACCAGAGCCTAACAAAGGCTATTCATCATGTAAGTACCCCAGGTTGCAAAGCTCCCATTTCACGAAGCAATATACAATTAATACAACCTTAAGGATGTATGCTATAAATCCTGATGAACCTTTAACGACAGTGTGAGTGTTATGGAATGGGTAGCTCTGGGCACATAGAACAAAGTGAGCTGAAGACAGGACACACTGGAGGGAAAAAACTACTTAGAAAATTAAAAAGGGAAATATTCCTTCCTCTTCCCCCTTGTTGCCCTCTTATCCCCATGCCTGCATACAACCTGTCACGTCTTAATTGATTTATATGCAGGCAAACATCACCTGGATGATTTACTTTTAAAAGCATTTTAATGCTTGGGAAGTACTTAAACAGAGAACAGCTAGATTCATAGCTGGCATAACTCTGCACAGCTCTGCTGAAGTCAGTGGATTTGTAATGACTTGAATGCTTAGGAACCAGGTTTAAAATATTCAACTACAGAACCGTAATGCTTCCTACTCAGTAAAAGTTTTCTTTTGGGTAAATCTCACACTGGAAGATAAAACACCTTTTCCCTTTCACCAAGAAAAAAGGGTGAATGGTTAATACTGGACCTGTCAGAGATGCTACGTGTCTCCTGTATATGGACAGTGTGGCTTAGGAAGATCTTTCTGAGCACCGGAGTGTGGGAGACAACTCTGTGCAGGGAACAGAGGTTTCTATGGATATCTTTCTACCTTACCTTCTCTAATATTATGGCAGAGATTTATTTTATGTCTGCAGTGCAGCTCCATAGCTACTTCCTTTTCTAAGGAGACAATTTGTTCCCGTCTGCTGCTGAAAGAGTGGACCTGGTCCTGGGGAGATGGAAACAAGTAGCTGAATTGTAACAGGAGCCCATGCACCACAGTCTTTGCTGTGGATACTCTGCAAACAAAACCCCAAAAACTATTTTGCTGGTATCTTTTGAATAGGTTAATGCTTATGTGGGGAATCATACCTCTCAAACAGGATGGTCAATCGCTTTCCAGGTGGTGACAGAGTTGGTTGTGCAGGTCCTTGCAATGGTGTCTCCAACAGGATCCAATTAGGCTCCCCAAACCTGCCTTGTGGTCCTGTGTGACCACTAGAGTGAACACAGGATCCATTGCTATTTATTACCTTAAAGTAGGCACAAAACACCCCCTACCTGCTTTAGCTACATAAAAAAGGACTGGTCTGTGTGACCGTACACTCCTGACCCTGCAGGAACGGTTTTTACTGACTAATTACAAATATCTTATCTAGGTACAGTTTGGTCGATCCTGCTGCAGCAGCTGCCTGGGGTGGATGCTGGGACTGCAGAGTCTCCACCTATGATACTAATCAAGATATTTAAACATTGAGTGGTCTACGCATAACAGGAGCTGCCTGGGGACAATCTCCAGGACAGTCCAAAATCCCCTCCTGGAGAGCTCCTTTCACACTTAGTCAGATGCTTCCCTGCAAAGCTGGCTAAAAGTTAAGTCAGTCATCTTGTCGCAGTGCAGTCCATTGGCTCAAATTTGTCTATCTCAGGCTGTCTCATCTTTGCAGAGGTGGGCTGTGGAAGTCCTCACTCACCCAGGGAATTAATGACCAAGTGTGCTGGAAGTGCACAAAGGCACAGACCCGATGCCCAGCTACACCACTACTATAACTCTCATTTTCTCCTTATGACTTAAATCCCATAGATTAAATTGTTTCGTGCAGACTGGGAGATGTCCCTCAGTTACCCTGTGGCACATCACACACCCCCTCTTAGGGAGCCCAAGAAGAGGACTGACAGCCGCAGCCAGAAAAAAGGACACTTCCATCTTTCCTTGAGATCCCAGCCACAAGGTGAGATGACTAAACTGAGAACCTGGCTCAAACCATGCAGCTAGAGGAAGTATCACATCTATAACACCAAGTTTTCCCTAAGAGTAAGTCTTGAGGAAGTCTACTTGCTGCCTTGCAATGGACTCCAACTTGCCGCTGGCTCTCAGCAGCGTAGCAAACTCAGAGGAGGAGTTAGATCTGGAGCAACTAAGATGTTCAGGGTCATTTCAGGGTCAAGCCAGTGCACTTTCATGAGACTGTTTTATGTTAAGAGGTATCACAGAGGCCTTTGTACCAAAGGAAAAAAAAAAAGAACCCTTTTAAGAAACTTAAAATATAATTTGTGTGCAAAACAGAAGCAGCATATGTTAGAAGCAAAACTTAATTATGCACCACCAGTAGCCCCTGTGCTTGTTCTGCTTATCAGCCCTTCCAGGATAGTTGGCTAACAGCATCATTTGGGAATTTCAAGTAATACTCAGAATTCCTTTGAACATAGTGTTCCATTAGCTGCAAATTAATTGGATCTGAAGGTCAGTGTGAAGTGGATTGCCACAGTTGAGGAAAGTGGCAAGCATACTGCTCATTTCTAGTATGTTATTAAACCTCTCCTGGAAACAATGTCATTGGAATATTTCAACATATGATGCATCCTATAAGTCTTAGTATCTCAATGGTAGCCTGCGCCTCCAGTATTGACGAATGGATGTTTGGAACAATTACGAATTACATTTCATTGTCCCAGCCATCTATTGTAGATATTCTTACTCTACTTTAGAGTGAGTAGACTGGCTTCCAGCATTTGCTTGATGGTGCTTCAGAATCCACATGTGTGTATTTTAATAAAGGTGCTGAGCTCGGCATCATAAAGACAAATTTAAAGAAAGAAAGGGGAGAATGAAGGTATGCTCTGAAAGGACTAGTAGGGCATAGCTAAAGCCCCTATTTTTTTAGTTTAATTTTAAGCAAGAAATGCTTGAAACCTACTGAACTTCTGAGCTTCCCTAAGATTTTTTTTTAGATCTCCATCTACATATTTACTATTTTCCTCTTGTTTTCTATTTAGGGCTTCTTTTTGTTTTTTTTTTTTTTTAGCAGTTTCTATGAATTTATATAAACAAGTCCCTAATTCCTGTCATTTCCACTCTTAGTCTCATCTCTTTCTGTTGTCTTCTTTTCAGTTAGATCCTTGCCATTAGCTTCCTTCTTCCTTTCCTTTTATTTCATTTATTCTTTCTGGAAATAGAATATTATTGGCTTACCACAGTGGGAACTGAAGAACTCCAAATAAATCCCAATTATTCAGCATGACTCCATATAGTATAGTAGTAGTATTGTAGACTGTCAAGTTGCATCCATATACTATGTGCATGACTGTTTTAATCACGGATTTGGCCATCCTACTAATTAATTTTCCTAGATGTGAGATCAGGGATGTGGCCTTAAGCAGCTAATTAGACATATCTAGGATTGAAAACATGCATTTTACTCACATTTTCTTTCTTGTTTCTCAGTCCTGGTTGATGTACTCGTTTTAGGGGAAGGAATGCATGCAGCCTGAAAGCAGCATCGATAACATTTGCACTGAAAGGCTCAAGGCCAGGACAAAGATAAATGCACTTTTCAGAGTGCAAACCAATTAGGGGATGAAAGGTCATGAAGGATGTATCTTTGTGAAGAACTAATGCACAATTAATGAGGCATCTTACTTCTTCATGTTTTCCTGAAACATCAGCTGTTCCATTGCTACTGAGTCAGTGGTATGGATTAATTCAGCTTAGTGTTTCAGCTTGGAGGTTTACAAGTTTGCAGAATTTCATAGACTTCCACAATGCCCAGCAAGAGAGAGAGATTCGTGCTGTTTCTATGAATTTGCTGCTTCCCCGTCGATTGAGTGTGTGTAATCATCATTTTCCTACATGCAAAAATTAAGAACAAATGCAGCCTAGTACCTACACTCTGCGATAATTGATGGTGGTTTTATGGATTGCATTTTCTTTACCGAAGACCTTCTTGCTGAGCAAATTTGACAAATGAAAACACTTGCTGAGATTTTATTTCTATGGCAATTTTCTATGTTTTCTTCCACTAGCAATATCATATTTTTGTTTGTGAAGGGAAGAGCTATTGTTCATCCTAGTTATTTGCCTCTTAAAGCTGAAGTAAAAATAACTGATATTGAGGACACATTAAAATGGAAGCAGGTGGAAAAGAGCAGCTCCTAAAAAAAAAGGATTAAAGAAAATTTTACAGACTTGCTTGTGGAAAACTACTGCAAGTTATTCCAGAAGACAAATGATGATTTAACTTGTTGGGTTATTTGACTCTTTTTACCTTGCTGGACATCTTAAAAAGTTAGAACACACTTTTAAGAATTCCATTTATTTGCATTACTCTGGTAAGTAAAAGTCCAGGTTTTCTGTTGTGCTGGAAATACATAGCAGAAGGCATCTCTTTTTTCTGGGCATATTAGGCAGATGAAAAGATGGGATTTATTTGAAAAACTTGGGTGACAACCTGTGTTTTCCAAGCTCCCTCTCTAGAAGATCAATCAGCCTCCAACCCTCTTTTCGTACCAGTCTTTAGGAAACAGATGATTCACGTGTGGCCCTTTGGGAGATGGGTGGGCAGCAGCAACAGGAACTGGATTCAGTCTGACCAGGGGTACTTTTATAAAGTGAAATAGCTGTGGCTTGTAGCTGAAATTTTGAATCTGAGACATCATTGTTCTTGCCTCACTGTTTGCTGGTGTCCGCTTGGGATGGGATGCAACCCGAAATATTTCATTTATTCCTTCTGGAAAAAATAGACTCATCAAATATAACCATGCATAGAATTGCCCACAATAAAGTGAGTAAAGTGCAGTCACTGCATTTGCAAGATGACCAACACTACTTGCAGTAATCATTTAGCTAGGTGTGGCCCAGAAATATTAGTCATAAAGTAGCTTTCATTCATGTAAATGGCATTTAGGCATCAAATGAAACTGAGGGTGTGTCTACAACATAGTCTGGTAGTATGTGTTATTGTAAAGATCTAAACCAATTTGCTTTATAATTAGCTAGCCCAGAGCTCACCACAGGTTGCAAATGCTTCCCAAAGCTTTGGGCAACCCACATTCTGCTGCCTGCAGCTGTGCATCTGCACCAAGGTCTCCCTTGCTCGGGTTTTCCAGCCCAGGGTTGGAGACCCTGGCACTCTTGCACTCTTGTGCTCCAACAGTGGAAATCCTACACCATCTCCTCTGCCTGGGTGATGCAAAACAGGCTTGAGATGTGGTCTGGCCTTGCTGGAATCTCCAGGAGGTAGTTTGCACAACGTGTGCCTTTTCAGGAATATACAAAGCAACAAATTGATTTTAGATTTTAGAAAAAGACAAATAGAAACAAAGCTGTTCAACTTGGCACATAGCTCTATGCCACTCATGGAAGTGAGCTGGTGCCACACATGGAAGTGAACTGGAAATAATCTCTTTTCTCTGTAAGTCTTGCAGGTAAGGGGCCTTCAAACGCTCATCACAGGATAGGAAGATAGTATTTATAGGTAAATAAATGGAATATACATGTTTATACAAAAAGCAAATAACCTGAAAACTGTGATAACCACACTATCCTAAAGGGAACTACTTGGCCAATATTTATTTTTCTGTCAGAAGCTGAAGAACATGTCACTGTTAGATTTTGGTGAGAAGGAGATACACCCCCTCACACCCCACACTTGCACTTACAGCATCAACTGATGCTGTAATCATGAAATGTGTATGAAAAACATAGTCCAAACATGCTGTTATGATGAGCACTTGAAAGGGGGAGTGTACTTCCTTAAGTTATTAAAACAGCTGTCCTGAGCCCAGGAGGCAAATCATATAACTGCTCCTCCATGCAAGATCCTCCCTTGGCAGCCCAGCTAACTTCAGGCAGAGAGGATATTAGATGGGAGTAGCAAGAAGTTTGTAACCCCTAAGACCTGGAGGTCCTGTTGTAATGCAACTGTTCTTGGTATCATAGCAATGTGAGAAGCAAAAACACATTTTGGAGACAGTGACTAATTTTCATGTACCTGCTGTTAATGCTGATTTTTTTTTGAAGCCCAAGCTGTCTGCTGGAACAACTGATCTTACTGGATCTTCCTTTTTTTTGTTTTTGTTTTTAAAGTAATAGAAATGGTCAAAGCTGGAAATCTCCATCACTCTCTAATATTTCCATAAATTAAAAACTTCATTTAGAATGTAGTTTTTATTAGAAAATTTTAGTTTATTCTAACAGCATTTACAGAAAATATAAAGATAAGTTTTAAAATAATAAAAATATTTTATAATTTTACTAGTATAAAACAAAATTTATTTGAAATCTTAGATTTTAATGCAATGAAGAAATAACTTCAATAACACCCTCAGATACTCATTCAGACTCTGAAACATGATTTAAGCTGTGCTATGATGCAATGGGACATCTTTAATCGTCACTCTGTAACACCCTGTTAAGAAAAGTGTGATTGATGTCCTTTTAATGTTTCTTATTTTTTTCTTAAAAATAAAATAGATTTATTGTTATTCACTGAGGCCCAAGTTCTTCCATTAGGTATGTCTGGAGCTATTCAGAGATTTCAGATGTAGCCATAGCTGTTTTACATTCCCTTTTATTTAACCCTATTAAGCAACCTTAAAGCCATGGGACCTGACCTGGTATTACTGAATTAAGATTATCTCTTGAATTCTTTTCGTAAACTGGGCATTAACCGATCTACAGAAAAAGTAGCATTTTGTTAAAGGCGATTGAAAGACAAAGTATTTCCATATTTCTGCATTTCATGCTTTACTGTTTGAAATTCTATTCATATATTATTGTCAGTGTTTGTACCTTTTTGTGTTTTAAAACAATTTAAGAAGAAAGTCTAATTAAAGAAAAAAGCTGTTGGTGATAGGAAAGAGGAAAGAAAGGAAGACGACAGTTATTCTGCGCTGTTAATAAAAGCATAATGCATAAGTCATAGTAGGTTTTTTTTTCTCTTCCTAAGCAGTTTTCCAAAATGTTTATATTCTCAGAAGTTTTTCATTCATATCTTTCAACCTGTAGTCACATAATCAGATTAATTTTTTTCCAGCAACCAGGTATTCTAAAATGGCTCTTGAATATGTAAGAGAACAAATTGTAGATTGGAGTCTCTACATTAATTCTGACTGACATTTTTTAAGAAGCCAGAGAGTAGATGACAGTATATCTTTCCACAGAGCTGCTGGGAATATAGTTTTGCACCTTGAATTCCCTAAAGGGACATGTTTTGTTGCTGTTATTCTGGAGAAGCAGAGCCAAGGCTATGTTGCCTGACTGTGTGTAAAGACAACAGAAAATGGCTAGATTGTTTTGACTTTATTCAGCTACCAAAAATGATGCTTTTTGGCATTTTATATGTTGCTTTATGTACCTCTGAGATAACCTTCACTGACCATCTCACAGTTGTTCCTTCGTTCTCCAGAGGGATTTCAGGCATTGACATAACTGTTACCCTGCAGAACTCATTTCGGGGAATGCTGCCCATGGCACGACAGCAATGCAGGCAATGGCTTTGCTGCTGTAGCAGAAAATAGTCTAAGGCTAGACTCATTATTCTTCTTTTGTTCCTAATGAAATAGATTACTATTTAAGCAAAATTATCTTTCAAAGTTTTTTTCAGTAGACCTTTTTTTGAATTTAAAAGTACTTCATAAGAAGCAAAACAAAGACAATCTCATTAGGATCTGTGAAATTGGCACAGATGAGGAGATTTAACACCTTTTGAAGTATTGCTTATAATAATGATATGTATTAACCAGTTGTCTCCTACTGTGGTGTGAACAATGAGATGAGTCTGGAGTCATAGCAGGGAAGGATGTTAAAAGCTGTGGTGATATTTGTTGATAAATTTGCAAGAGTTGCAGTTGGCTGTAATGCTACCCTCACCCATATGCTTCACTGCAAATTAATGTGCTTGAGTGACTCTCCTGCCCACCCCCCATAAAAAAAATCTGACTGCTTGGTTTGAAAAACATTATTATATTTGAATTTTCTGTTGTACCTTACCAGGTTGCCATGATGTATAAACTTACATGGTACCAAATTTTCTACAAGTTATAAAGGTAGAGTTCATGTTAGAAAATCATCTTCCACAGATTACCAAGGTTATTTCCAAACTTTGAAAAAAAATCTCCAGCTCAGTGACTAATGCTTCAATTAGCCAAATACACAAAGCAAAGTATGTCTTAAGTTGTGTGCTTTGCTGAAAATTCAGAAAGTGATGTCTCTCCTGAGGCCTGTATAATTCATATAGCACTTTAACCTGTGATTAATTACAAAGGGAGCAGAAGCTTTGCTCCTTCCCACTTGTGCTTTCATCAAAACCGAAAATCCTAAAGTAAATCTCTGCTAGGCAGTAAGAGACCCAAGTGACTTGCTAGGCTGATTAAAAATCAGCCATCCTGCCAAGTCTTGAAACAACACCGGGTAAAACAGGGATCTCTGGAATGGAAACATCTACCAGAGATCAATGCTGTAGAAAGTAACTTTTTTTTGAGGGGAGAAATGACACTGAAAAAGCGAAAGAAGGTTTCTGCACAAGTGCAAAGCTGATCAATGGGAGACCAGGTAGGACTTTTTGATGTGGGGGTAGTGTTTTTTATTGAAGGTGATGAGCTTCTGATGTGTTCTGGCGGGTGGAGAGAGGGGAATGGCAATAACACCATTGAAGTACCACCTTTAGCTAATCCACTGCAGAGTGAATCACAAGTTAGTAAGTTTTGCCATACAAAAAAGCCTCTTGACTGCTACTATTTGATGTGCAAAACTTTCTTGCTGAAGGTGAATCATCTGTGACCATGGAGATTCTCTCACTAGCAGCCTAGAAGTAAATTTTCCATGGCAAAACCCAACAATGTTATTTGAAATAGATTTCTCCATCAAGTAGTATTCTGTTATTTTTATGTTTATTTGTGGTCCAGATGCTCTCACAAAGTTTCAAGGTTATTAGAATAAGTTGAGATGAAAGAATGGGGTAGGGAGGGGAAGAGCAAGGTTTCATTCTGAATTTTTTGTCTGTTTGTTTGTTTTCAGCCACTTCTGTTCTTTGTCAACCTATTTCAGCCAGAGGGTATGTCAGCATTGCATGGTGGAATCTATCTACAGATCAGGAAAGGTGTTTCCCCTGCCTTGGTTTTGTGTGGCTGTAGCTCAAGAACAGAAGTGAAAGGAAGTGGGAACATAAGACCCATCTTCTTGTAAATGGAGAGTGGGCAGATCCCAATGTGTTGACTGAAAAGGAAAATATGGGAGTAATTTGCCCAGCAGATGGTGTACACAGCTGAGTTCCTCTTGGGAGGGCTGTGAAAAGCAATCAAGAATACCTCTGGGGAGCCCCAAGTCCTTTAAGTATGTCTCACCCAAAATAACATTTCTTTGCAAAGGATTAGTGTCACCGAGAGCACACAGAATAGTTGTTTTCCATTACTTGCCCATCCCCAGTTTCCTCCCCTCACAGAATCTAATAACTTCATTACTCTCAACAAGAGGTGGGAGTGGAGAACTGTAAAAGTTCAGGCTTTGGGGCCTGTTACTGTCATTAGATCGTGGTGGCACTGCCCCAGCTGTTCCTCTCTTCCATGGTCCTGCACATGGCTTAGGGCACACCTGGGCACTTAACTAAAAGTATAGTGCTCGCTCCTTTCAGCAATATTCAAGGAGCTGAAAAAGGAGATGAAAGAACTCACATAAGCAAAATAAGTAATAAAATAAGTAAGTAAATGGTTCTGCATTTTAGTTTTTGGAACTGCATGAGGAGAGCAGCAGCTGAGGCTGAGCGGGGGAGGGGGAGAGTCGTAATCAACGTGCTCATTTTTCAGTAAGCCCCAGATGCAGATCAAGAAATGCAAAGTTTGTGCTGACTAGGAGACAAGGGACTCAGTTCTTATCCAGCAGTGAGTAAATTAAAAAATAATTATGAAGAATAGCAATTTCTCTGAAACTGTTCAATGCCTTGCATATTTTTTCCATAGTTATTTTCATTCTGTAGATGAAATAGAATGGCCTGGGACTTGGTCTGGAAATATTTCATGTACCTTTGTTCCTCCAACAGCCCTACCCTGCTCACAGGACACGTCCCCTCCAGCTGACAAGCATGAACTGCTCTGGAAGTGGAGTTTCCCAGGTGGTGTAGCTTAGGAGCAGTTAAGAAGGAGAGGATAAGCAAACTCCTAAGGGTGGAATTCCCAGGCAAGGAAAAAGAAACCACAAAGACTGCTTTTGCTCATTTGGTGTTTCCATGGATTGAGTTAATTCATTTTTGGGGGAATGGATATGAGCCATATTTACACATCTAAGTGAATATTGAACAAATCTGAACAAGTTTCTCGGACTTGTCCTAGTATTATCTGTGCCCCAAGCAGCCCCAACGCTGAATCATGGGTTCATTTCTGTGTAAGGGCAAACATGAAATCAGTAAAGAAATCTTCGTTTTGGTCTCTAGTACTTTGACCAACTTCATTTTAAATCTAGATGTCTTCCCGATGTGATATATTCTCTGTCTCACCTAACTAATAACTAAGTTAGGTAAGGTTGATAGGCCTATAAAGACCGTGGACTTAAGGAGAGTTTGCCGGTTCTTGGCCAGTTAACTGGTTCTTATTTTATATTTTCGTTGCACCATACATTACAACATAGGCTGCTCTTCAGTATATCATGGGAATGCAGAGAAAATACAAATAACTTGGCTCATATATTTAAAAGCATATAGAAAGCACTGACTTGTTCCGTGTGTGCTCCCGGTTCCTCTTTTAAATTATTCTCAGCATAAAGCATGTATTTACATTCAGATCAACTATTCACAAGAGGCATGCAGCTGTGGAATGTGTTACATATTGTAATTATAAAGATATATTTGTTCCTTTTTCCCTGTGAATAGATTCTTGTATTGATTTGTTCTTACTTCTGCACACCTACACTGAGGCAATGGGGAGGTTGATTTTATGTGAAACGACTTTAATTGCCTTATCTCTGGGGAAGAAATACAGTCATTGAAAACCTCAGTTACAATTTTGTAACAATTTTTCCAAACAGACTTAGACTAATGATCCAAAACACTTTTCTTCTTAATTAAGACTATGGTTGTAGACGGTTACTGGGATGCTTGGAAGGTTGGGGAAAAAAGAAAGCATAGAAAGTTCAAGGAAAATAATGTAATGTCGAGCACACATTTTTTAAGTCGAATGAAAGCTATAGCTTCTGTAAATTGTTTTGAGAAAAAGAGTTATCTAGTAGATTCAAAGCCATCTAATAAGTGAAAACCTGGACAAAAGCTGGAGTGTTACTTTTAAACCTACAAAAAAGAGCCAGCAAAGGTTCAAAAGACCAAAAAAGAACCAACTCAAATCCCAGACCCCACAAAGAGATCTTTGTGGAACATTATGACCCTCAGGCTTGGCTCTTGTTTTCCTGGACAGAAATGGAGACAAAATCCAATTGAGTCAGTATATGAGGCCAGTAAGGCAACCACAGGGTGTGTCAGTTGAGGATTAGCTACATGAGCAAGGACTATTTGTAGGCTTTGAACCTTTTTTTCACCTCCAGCACCTCCTTTTGAGTAATATCCCCAAAATTGCTCATAGGTTGGCGTGCTTTGGAGATGCTGTTTTGAAAAGCAGTAATGAATGTTAAGAACTATTATGCACTCTGTTGGCTACTTTTATTGAGTTGTGGTCTTTTTAGTTCTGAAATATGAGGGTCTCCAAAATTACTGCAGCAATGTGGATACTGTTACTACAAAGTTCTTAGTTGTTAATATAACCATTACATTTCAGTTTGTTTTAAGAATAGTTAGAATATGCCTATTTTTTAAAAAATAGAGGGAAGGAAAAACAAACCCTGTGTTGGACCCGACATACTGACCTCTGAAGATTTGAATCCTCTACAGACATCCTGCAGTGATATTGAGTGGGGAGAGCTGTACAGAAATGCTGACAGAGAATGTTGCATCAGATAAATAGATCAATTTTCTTGGCAGAATAACAACATTTTTCCTTCTTTTATATGGGGCAAACGGAATTGCTGAGCTATGTTCTCAGTTAAGATTAGATACACATTTTGAGCCCAAAGCTCCTCTCTATCAGAAGTTAATATTAAAAATCCCACAAAAGCCTCTCTGCTTTAAGTACTGCTACTACCACTATTAATGTGTGTGTGTCTATCTGAAAGTATAGCATGAATAGCTCTTGCTTTTTATCCACAAAGAAATGTATTCAGCTCTTTTACAGGAATGGAGTGAAATTCTTCGATTCACAATGTTTGTTCTTCTGTGGTTTAGATGAATACAGCACATTCCTTTCTTAAATGAACGTGCAAATGTTCTCTGTCTTATACCCCCAAGAGGAACATGTTATGGTTCTCTCTCATGTCAGCATCTACCCAAGCCAGGAGTTCTTATCCCCATCTTGGGTTTTCTGGCATTTTTTTTCTCCAATTTTTTTTTTTTTTTTTTTTTTTTGCAAATATCATAGGCACCTTTTGGCTCAGATGGTCTAGTCTTGCATGAAAATTAGATTTTAATTAATCTCTTGCAAAAATTTCTGCCTTGTGTGGATGATGTCACATTTCCATTATCTAACCCTTAATAACTGATTATAGCCTAATTGAATGTACTAGACGAAAAACGACAGGATGTCAGGATATAAAGTTCATTAAGGAAAATCAATTTGCAAGGCTTTAAATTGCATTAAAGGCTACCCTTTAAATAATCTAATGTATTTCTTCCTGGTTTGGGAAGGTAAATAGGCACATTGTGGAGAAATATGTGCAAGAAGTAGTGGTAGATTTTGTGTGTAAATTAAATTGCAAATGACTGAAGATCAGACAACAATTCCGTTATCAATGACAAGCTGCCAAGGTACTCAGAGAAATACTTTGCCAACTGCCTTGTATTTTCCATTTCTTTGTCATTTAAAAATAAATAAATCTTGTTGTAGGTTGGACCAAGATATATCTCACTTTATTAAAAAAGCCAATAGAGAAGGGTTAATGAATACCAACTCTATTACTTACTCTCCAGGATGGGTTTGGCAGCCCCTTTACATGCCAGATCAGATGTTTTCGTCTTTTTCAAGTCTATGAACAGTAGAAGCTGCTTATAGTCATATTCTTGGCATCAGCTGAATGCATTTCAATTAGTGTCTTTTGCGGTACTGCGTCAATACAGTACCTTTGTGAATTGTTTAATAAAAGCAGTCAGTGGGAGACAACCTTACCTTGGTAGTTAACTCTTGACAGTTATTTGAGGATGTGGTGATACACTGGTGACAGTTTATGTCCCATGAAACTGGTGTGTTTTTGTTGGGGTCTCAGGGCTAGCTGCATCTGTTCATGGCTTCCTGGGTGCCCAAGGGAGACAATTTTGGAGCAATTCTGGAGAGGGAAAGTAAGGATGATAGCTGGACTCTGAGGCCTGGACCTGTCTACACTATCTTGCATATGTTGGTGTGGCCTGGCTGGTATTGGGCTATCTCTTGCTCTCTGCATAACCCCTGAGCTTTAGTACCAGGCAACAATAGTTTTGTTCAAAAACTACAATAAAGTGATAGAAAAAACCCATGATATTACAAGCTGAATGAAACAAGATTCAGTTCTGAAACAGAGGCTTTTCTCTCTAGCATCCTAGTTTCTTCTTGGTGCTATTTTGGGCTGGATTTTGGAAACATAACATGGGTCATCCATCTATACCTCTTCTCCTCTGGCCTTTGGCATTCACACATTCCCAGCACTGCAGGGGGACACAAAGGCCCCACTTCTGACTAGGACTCCCCTTTGGGGTCAGGGCAGTACGACCAGGCAGCCAAACCTGTTGCATGACTTCAGCTGCTTACATGGTACATGACAGCCTTTGATGAAGGGATATGTTCCCAAAATAAATCCAGTACCATGGACATATTCTATACCTGCAATTCTTTGTCCAGGTTCCAATTGTTTACCAGAGATTACCATGGTCTTCCTGTGCATCACTGGGGATGAAGAACCCAGATATCTCAGCATGCAAAAGCAGACCCGCAGTCTCCTGTTTATAGTGATTTTCAGGTAAGATAATTAATTAGGACTTCAAAGGAAGAAGATGGCACATTTAGTGTAAGTTTTAAGTCACATTATGTCACCTTCCCAGAAGTTGTTTAAAGAGTGGAGAATTGGTACAGTATGTCTTTCTCTTTGAGATGGTTTATACAGAGTTTTTAATTACATTGGAGAGCTCTTAAATATAATTTTGTATGATGGCATCTGGTACAAACTGGATGCCTCACTTTGATCTCGCATGGAATAAAGGTTGACAGTAATCTTCAAATGAAGAGTAACATCAGCAGAAAACAGAGTTGAAATTAACATATTGGAGCATAGCTTTTCTTGTGATCATCACTGTATTAAATACGGAGGGGAGTATTCTGAAAATCAAGTTTGCATTTTGAACAGTGTTAGTGGGGCTGACTTGCCCTCATTAGCTATTTTGTATTAAATTTGATAAGAAAACTGATGCTGACAAGCACTGGAAATGCTTTTTTAAATCCTGTTTTTAATCATTTTAGATCACCTACTAAATATCTTGTAATATTTTAATGGGTGTCTCATTCATAGTAAAAAAAGTTGAACAAATTGAATATAGAAAATAAAAATTCAATCTTCTCAGCCTTTTGCTCCTTGTAATGGTACCAGAATTAAAATTATCGTGCATCTGTGTTTTGCTTTACTTTCAATTTGCAACCATATTTTTGCATATTTGATATGACTGAAAAAGTATGTTGCATATTTTTGCAATGAATTTACATTTCAGGTACAAAATTTTGGCCAGTTTTCTTGTAAATTCCACATGACTGTAAGGCCCTTTAATTTTTTTCGCAGGATTTTAGAACATTCCCAGTGCCTTCCCTGGGTGTAAATAAGATGCATCAAAACATATAGCGATGCTCACTTTTATGTGTTATCATCCCACAGATGAACTCACAGTGAACATTTTCATTCTGAATATGTTCAATTTTGTTTTTTCTAAACAGATACATATTTGGGAATGCTAAAGAAGGAGAAGGTACTTTTTATAATTCCTTGTGTTTATTGTGAAAACATCTAAAAATTCCTACAAGTATTCATTGAAGTCTTTCTTCATTGAAGACTTTTCTTCCTAAGGAATATAATATATATTTTGTGTGCCAAAAGCATCAGGTTAATTTTGTTTTTATGATAATTCCCAGGGAATCACTAAAGTCTTTCTTTCAGGAGACAGATGTTGCTGGAGGGTTTCTGTGTTTTCCTGGCACTGACTGCACCCCATTGCTGCTTCAGTGAGGAGGTATCCAGAAAGAAGAGAAAGGCCAATGTCCTTGCATTGATAACTCTTCTATCAGATGGATGCAGGTGGGCTTTAAATATGTTTATTGTACTTAATTATAATTTTTAATGTTCTTTAATTGAAAATGTAGATTTACTACAGCCTGCTTCATCAAAAATGCAATCTAATTTGGGGTAATGCTCTTTGTTCAACAGGCAGTACTACATAAAAAAAATACCATTGTTGTATGGTGGGGTTCAGATACTGTCAAAGAAACATATTGAAAAATAATAACTACCAACAGTACGTTCAGGCCTCATCAGTGCAATTTGGACCTAGCCCGAAGCCTGATGAAGATGTCAGTGTGCTTTGAATGATGCCTTTACTAAACTGGCACTTACGTATTCTCCATCCTTTACGTGCCTCCTCTCATCCGAGTGTGACAGTCCCCAGTGTCTGTGCCACATACTGGGTACTTGGCTATTCTTTCCTTTGTGTTTTAATGGCTCTCTACACCCTCCTTGACTGCATTTGCCACAGGACAACAGAACAAAGCAGAAAAGGGACTCAGCGATGCGTGGTTTCAAAAAAGCATGTTTGTTATTCTTTGCTATGGCAATACCCTCTTTTGGGTTGACAGAGTGGGTTTTTGGAGGTGGAGGAAGACAAATACTATTATTATTTTCATGTAAGCTCAAAACACTAGCTACAGCACTGCGATTAGGAAACGGCATATACTTGTGTCCCTGTACCTTGAACAGGCTCATGAGCCACGAGGGTACCTGATAATTCGAATGCACATTGGCACTGAGGGTATCTTTCTTTCTTTATGCACAGCACAGCCTAATCCCTGTCATTGAAGACAACTATAAAAATATATAACCAGGCAGCCTGTGTTTCTCATTTTCATAAGAGTTGGGGGCATCTCTGGAAAATAATCTTAGCAAAATTATAGTTGACTTGCTATTTGCAATTGAGAAATTTTGTCAGGCAGTGATTGTCTATTGCTTAGCATGACAAAAAGCTGGACAAATACAGAGCAAATCTGCAACAGAAACCAGAGAAAGTGGTAAGAAATGAGTGGAAAACCAGGTCTTTGCTAGATTTGGGACAGTGAATGGCATGATAAGAAAATCTACTGTGTATTTTCTATGAGGCTGAAAATTTACTGCAATTTAGGCAATGAGAAGCTCATGTGCCATTGTGCTGGTACTGCTGTGGTTATGCTGCTCGTGGATGGCAGAGAGAGGGAAGCAATCTGATAAATGAAATGTAACCACCTGATGCATAATTCAGTCTTGCAAGGGCAGTGTAGGAAAACAGTATGATATCTAGACAAATTAATCTATCTTAGGTTTATGATTATCTCAAGGCCTTCTCTTTTGTCGTTAGTTCAGTCGCAGGTATATATGTGATTATTATTTCAAATGGAAAGTTCTTTTTCAATACCTATTTTTGAAAGATCCTGTCTCACAGCAAAATCACTTTAGTGAAGTATACTTTCATTTTGAAGTACAATAGCAACTGTCAGTTAGAACCATCATTTGTTTTGCTTTGTTTTGTTTTGTTTCTATTATTTGTGTATTATCATTTCAGGAAATAAATTTGTTTGTAAACAGTGCCAGAAGTCTGAACTTTCATTTGTCATTTTAGATGTTGGCACCACTGTGGTACATTACGCTCACCAATCCCAATTATAACCAGCTGGTTAATAACAGCTGCATAAAGTTGGCTGTACTCACAAGTTGTGACAACTTAATAAATACAGAGGGGAAAAGGAATATTATGGCACTTTGCAGGAGACTGAGGCATGCAGAGGTTTGGTCTCCTGCACACAAAGGCATCTGGGTGTGCTGATTGCACAGACTGGGATCCATCGGGGACCCTTGGCCAGCTCTATAGGTATTGGTCTACACACCGTGATTAAAGTTACACAGCAACTGCTCGTGCAACATGTACTGGGGGCAGTGTTTGAGGTCAACAGGCTGTCCTGAAAAACCCAAATTTGTGATATCATATCTTTGGCCAGTACTGAAGTTGATCGTAGACTCCACTATAATGGATTAATGATAAAAATTGAGTGTAATATAAGATATTATAAATGGTAATGATATGTGTATCGTTATTATATATCATATAATATAATCATTATCATATATCATATAATATAATAAATGATAATATAATGATAAAAAATGAGTACCTGTTAGGCCTCCGGAGCGATTTCCACTCCCTCTCCCTTCCCCAAATATAACTCTGAATTTGGCTTCTTTTTCTTCCAGCTTTCATGTGTTTGTTTTACTAGGCATGAACTGCTTGCTGTGAACAAGGCACTGAAACCTGCCCAGCTTGCAGTCTGTGGTCTTTCCAGGTGGGCTATTTTATTTTCCCACAGACCACACCTGGGTAGAGGAGGCTCCCTGCGAGAGGAGAAACAGTTCAAATGTGAGTGAACTGCATCCAGAGGGAGACAGTGGGGGAAGAAAGAGTGATTTCGGAATTGGTGTTAGGGATTTCATATACAAAAATTGAAGATTCAATAGCTTCTGTTATCTTTAGAACTAGACAAGCAGAGAGCGTGTCTGTGGCTCTTATCCCTCAGGCTATCTGAAAAGATTATGGATATTCTCTGTGCTGTGGTGACATACTGAACATCCATACACCTCATTCATGTATCATTGTTCACAAACAGGATCATGGCTTTAACATCCAGGGACAGAAAAATGTCCTTTTGAATTAGTCCAGTCCTTATTCTGTGTTTTGTATCTAGTTCCTTCCCCATTAGAGAGGTGTTTTTTTTTTTTTTAAACAATAGAAAACAGCAGATACAGAAGCAGGCTACAGCAGATATAACCACTTATTTTCAGTCAGCTAGAGAAGCACGCTTTCTTCCTCCCTAATATAATGGCAAAAAAAAAAAAAGTGAACAAAAGCATGTTTTCATTCACTAAGTTCCTCCAGTGCTGGAGCTGATAAAATCTTAAACTTGCATCCAGAGCCAGCTTAAATGGAAGAAGGAAAGGGACTCTTCCTCAGTGGATACCAAACAAACAGAAAAGGCAAAAATCCTGACATTACCCAGTGTTGTAGCAAAGGCGAGGAATAAATGGGTTAGAATTCAGGTAAGAAAGGTCTTTGGAGGGTGGTTAAATGTGATGCTGCAGTTTAAATTTCTGCTCAGGTAGTCCCTGAACTACAGGCTGGCAAAAGCTGGGAGGGAATGATGGAGAAAGGATCACTGTCCTCTCTTTTCCTAATGCTCT
The DNA here is from genome assembly GCF_000699105.1 of Pygoscelis adeliae. Taxonomy (NCBI): domain Eukaryota; kingdom Metazoa; phylum Chordata; class Aves; order Sphenisciformes; family Spheniscidae; genus Pygoscelis; species Pygoscelis adeliae. The sequence goes on along the minus strand of NW_008825316.1, from coordinate 1,800,449 downwards.
TTCCCCAAGTAACTACCAATAAACACATAATACTGGACTTTATTAATAGGCTTCTGTTCTGTTTCTGGGTGGCTGTTTCTCATATTGGTAAGCAGGTCCCCAGATGCAAGGCTGGGACAAGCACCTTGACAGTTCAACAGTAGCATGGCATGGAGAGAGATGAGTAGCAGTGTTCTCAAGTTTTCTCTTTTTTTTACCTTCTTTTTAAAAAAAAAATTCTGTATACACCTCTCTTGTTTTTCTACAGTATCTGCTATAGGAAGTAAGCAACTTTAAACAACCAGCCTACTCGGTAAGGGTAGGCTTGATATTATCTATTTAAATAGGATCTACGCTTCAAATCTGCAAACATTAATATTCATTTATACTTAATTTTACAGAGCTGTCAGCAAAGTATGCTGTGAGGGAACTAACAATGCATGTTGTTCACAGTTTTCAGTTTTACTGAAGAACATACCCAGAGAGTATTGATAAGACCTGGTTAAGATATATGGAAAGTTTGGGAGGAGAAAGCAGCACCATTTTTACAGATTGGTGTAGGTGGGGACTTTTCCTTTCCCATCTGTGGCTCATGACTCTTTTCCCAGAGAAAATGGTAGTCAAATTATTGGTATGGACCAACTGGTTTTGCACTGAAAAAAAAAGCCAACAAAACCCCCCCAAACATTTTTGCCAGCTGGCTTTATTACTGCTTTATAAGGCATGTACCTGAAGCATAAGAAGGTCATGTCTTCTTTCTAAAGGTGTCTTAAAATGATGAGGCATTTCTAAAGCAAATAGTTTATTCTTCACAATATATTTCATGTTAATAATAAATGAATTTGTGGAATTGTCATGATTTCCATCTGTTTTAATGCTAACTTTTACAAGCCCATAAAAAGAGAGATTTCCAGAATAACAATCAGTTTTTGTTTTTAAAAAAAAGAAAGTAAAGAAGTTACTCAGTTTCTCACTCATAGTATATTTATTTGGAGGAGCTCAAACTTTGTCATAATCATATCAAACCTAAACTGCTCTTTGTATGGCCATCAGGACTGAATCCATATTTCTAAAGGTTTCATTTCTGAGGGCTCTGGAAATCAGATTTTGTTCTTTGTGCACCAAAATATTAATAAATATTGCATATCAATTTTTAACTTATCTTTTCTTTGTTTCACTGGGTATGGCTCATAAAAATGTCTCTTACTCCATTTACTAATATCCAAACTAGGCGAAGCAGCATTAAAACAGGGCACATAAATACAGCAGAAATGTAAATGAAAGAATTCTGGTAACAAGCCCTGCCTGAAGAAATCCGTACAGATACAGTAATATATATTTCCTCCAAAATATCTTAAAGACCTTTTGCTCTACTTTCTGCACATTATAAAACACTCAGGGATTTCTAGATTAAGTGTTGGAATACATTTAGATCATTATTTCCAATGACAACAATGCAATTTTTTGAACAGTGTGCATTTCATATATACAGAACAACAGTAGAATAAATAAGGCATATACTGCATTGGAAAAAAGCTACATTTTATGATTCACTTAGGCTTTGGCAGAAAAATAGGAATAGGTAGATATCCTCACAAAATGATTATGAGCTGTCTGGTGAAGATTCTCGCAGTGAATAATTGCAAGCAATAATTTTGTTTTCTGTAATTTAATACAATAGTATACATTTATATCAACAATGGAGATGACCAAATCTTGACAAGCCACAGGCCTCAGTTAAATGCCAGTTTAAGGGCGAAGTTTCTGTTTGCTACAGGGCTTACAGAAACACTTTTTACTCTGAAGAGCTGATGGGCATCCTCATGGAGTTATGTATTATTCAGTACTTTAATTGGCAAGCACAGCTAATTTTGGCAGCTCTCAGGTAGCTTCTTCAGGTCTCACCATTTGTTGGCTCGTTCCTGTTAATGTGCCACTGCCAGTGAGGGCTGGCTTCTCAAAGCTCCTGAAGGCTTTTGCTCTGTCAGCTCTAAGGTGGCTTTCCTTGGCTGTTCCCTGGTTAAGGGTGTCTGAGCCAGTTGCATACAACTGCTCATTGATCATGCAGGTACCAATGCACTCGGGAGCAGCTATGCTACCCATAGAAA
>NW_008825316.1:1781953-1798079 GCF_000699105.1 Pygoscelis adeliae | reverse complement strand
AAAAGGACCCTGCATAGGTGTCATCTCTGACACTGCTTGGAGCTGTCATTTTTGGTAAATCAGAGACCTTGACCCAGGCAGAGCCCCTGGAGAAACTGTCCAGGTTTCTGGGGACAGGGAGCACTGGGAATGGCAGTGGTTCCACCTGTGGGAGGGATGCTCTGCTTGGGAGGGATGCTCTGCTGGCTTGCCAGCAAAATGAAGTGAGCAGACCATGTGCCATCAAGGAGGACAAATGGGAGATCAACAAGATTTTCAGTCACCCTACAGAAGCACATATCAGAGTCTTACCAGTGTTTCAGGGAAGGACGGACAACCCTCGACAGAGCAATAGTCAGAAACTTCCAAGATGGCGGCAACTGGAAATTTGGCATTTCCCACAAAAAAACAAAGCTCCTTCTCTGTGTTTCTGCAATTACAGAATAGGCACAGGGACTACAGGTACAGGGCATTGGAAACAGGTGAGGAAGATGATGTCTCATCAGGGGAGGCATAAGAGTTGGCCGAGCCTTAACCAAGAGTATGTATGAAGAAAGAAAAGCAAGATGATTGTTACTTGAGGCTTTCTCCTGTGGGGGATGAAGGTGCCTATCTATGTATCTGGAGGGGCAGAGATGGTGGAATTGAAGGAGATTCCTATGACTGGAAAAAGGCAAATGTTGCGTATGTCTTCAAGGAACAGGATCCAGTTTCACTTCAGTCCCTGAGAAGGTTATGCCATTTCCAAGAACATGCTGATGGCTGGATTTGTTTTCAAACTCAGGTGTCTTAAAAATAAATTGTTCACTAATAAGATACTCTAGTGATCATACAGCAGAGGCGTCCTCATGGGAATAGGATGTGTCTGAGTCAGTGTAGAAGTGACAAGCCATAATCTCACTGCATGGACCATTCCTGTTGTCCAAAGTTACTTATCAGTTGTAGAAGAGACAGGTATGGAAGGCTTGAAATTTCAGACTGGAAGTGGGCTTAGCTATGCCATATCAGAACTTCATGTCCATTTTAAAATGAAGAAGGGTTAGGAAAATGTAAAGAAAATTCATTAAAATGAATACAATACAGCTGATACGCTTCATGCCTGCATGCTTCGGTGTCATTAGATATATGCTAATCATTAGGGTTAAGGTTCATTAGATAGCACTAATGATATTGTCTGTCTATGGGATCAGTGAGTCATGTGGAAGAATGTCCTTTAGATTGCACTGATGACTGGAGTAAACACTGAACCACCCCAAAAATCTGTATCTGCAACATTTAGACCATTTAGACTGTTTGGCCTAGGAGAACTTTTGGTAGACCTGACAAAAGTCTAAAGTACCAACAACTGCCTGGGATCAGCTGAGTCTCATTGCACAAAACAGAACAAACAAAAAAACTCACATTCAGTGGTGATCCAAAAACATTTCTCATGGAAGCTTTATGAGCAGAAATTTGTTCAGTTACACTTCTGTCATGCTGACAACAGCCTGCTCTAGATTAAATTAATTTTTTGGGTATGTGATTGGGAGTCACTGACATGAAATCAAAAGTGATGAATATCAATAACTGGATGTTGGATCAGTTTTCCTAGGTTGGGCAGCTTAATTACCTTCACTGTGATTTGAAGAGCTCACCCTTAATAACTTTTTGGCTGTGTATCTTTATAAATCATGTTTCCACAAATCTTGATATTAAAAAAACCCTTCATAATAAAATGCCTCAGAAATCCTGTATGCTTTACCAGTTTTTTTCTGGCCTACTTTAGAGATTAGTTCAATTTAGGTGATATTTGATTCCCCACTGTTGATGTAGTTTTTTTTTTTTCTTTTGCTTCTTGTGGAGATTAGCTTTATATAAACATGTTATCCATAACATAAATCAAAGTAGCTGGAAATAGAAATATAGTATGGTCATGTATATTCATGGTTGTTTGATGAAGGAAAGACATTAACATATTTCTAGATTTTCTGTCATTCCTTTCAATTTTTTTTTCTTAAAAGAAAAAAGAGAAAGAAGGAAAATGTTCTAGTAAATTCATGTATTTATGAGAGTAAAATTATCAAAACAGGTAGGGCAATAACTCACTTTTTTTCTTTAATTTGGTGATTTATAAATTAATGAGAAAAAAGTGCTTTTCTGGTTCCAGATCAGTGTAGCAGATTCTATTCTTATAATTAAGTGCAGTTTTTCCTTCTCCCCTTCAACATGGGGAATTTAAATGCTTTTGAAATAACCACTAGCACGACTTTGACAAGCGGGAGCACCTAGACCGGTGTTGGAGATGCAGCAGTTCTGCACAGTCAGATGGATTTTATTTTTTCCAACCATCATCTGCCAGTATTATTCATATCAAGTTTATTATCTGTTGCTTGGGATTATTACTGAGAGACATCCCTTTGTGCAAGCTCTGTGTTACAATGTGTGTCATTATCCAGGTGAAGGGAAGGACAGCATCTCATCTGGAGAATTTCACCCTGCAGGCATTAACATGTGCCCAGCCTATTGCTGAGTGTTCGTCCTATCCTGGGTTCCTTCACTGATTTTTATACTTAACAGCCACACCAGAGATAAGTATCTCATGGTGTTATCCGCTCTGTGCTCCTATAAGATGACAGAATTACTGGTCAGTAGACTTTAAAATTACGGTAATTCTTCCCTTGTCTATTTACAAGATCTCAGTCATTCTGACCAACTTGACGAAGGTACCGAGAAAGCCCAAGGTCTCCCTCATATCTGAGGATCTCTTGTGAGCTGGCCCAGGGCTTTTCCTAGGTCAGGGGGAACACGATTTCTACAGCCATAAGGGTTACGCACAGGTTAGTCTGTACATTTCACCTTGCACGTATCATGTAATAGAATGCTAGGCTGTGCAAGTCAAGGTCAGCACCTCCCAACAAGCTGGATTTACTGTTCCTGCACAGAAAAATGCCAGTTCATGCTTGTGAGGGCTTCTAAGGAGTGCCACTGGAGAAAGGGAGAAAGGGGTTTCACTGGATGTAAATGTTGAAATGACTGCAATGAATGTTGAAATGATTGGCTTATTTATTACTGAAGTTAAATGACTGACTCAACAAATCTCAACAGACCACCTTTCAGCAAAATAAAACTATAGCTTCCCCACTGCTTTAACTATTTTATACTTAATCCAGATGAAACTGATTTTTTTTAGGTAGCTTTGGCTCTGTCTGAGGTGGAGCAGGTCAAAGATTAGATTTTCTATTCCATGTAACATCTGTGATTTGACAAAAAAGGGAGAGAGGTCATTCATTCATTTGTGAATGAAAAATTGGAGTTCTGAAAGTTTCCCAAAGAGTGGAAAACTTGGGGGGAAAAAAAATTAAAAAAGGAAGCTTAGCAGTAATCATGAAATTGCAAAGTCTGGAGTGAACTGGAGGCTGATGTCCAGGTTCTGGTGATCCCCTGCTCAGTAGTGGTTTTCAGCCTCTGTTCCCGTGTTGTCCCCAGCACAGGGCAAAAACCAGGAGACCCAGAACATGAGATTTCGGTTTCTGCTTCCGCATCAGAGTACCTTTGGACTCTGAGAAGGTGACAGGAGCTCTCCCGGTTTCTGCAAGCTTGAGACGTAGGAGGGAAGCCCTGGTTAGACCTGAGGGTCCTTCGTAAGGCTTTCATTACTGCGTTGTTGAAAGAGATAAATGAAGTGAGACTTACCACTGCAAGCTTAGATAAGCATGAAGAAAGGAAAACCTGACAATTACCAGTTTGATCTAATAGTGTAATAATGTAAAAAACAGAATTTAATACACAGTAAAACAATATGAGGCAATGAAGATACTATAATTAAGGAAATAACTTAATACATACATGTTTAACTAAAACCACCATTTATCTAAGAATATGCAGTCTGCTTTGAATAGTAATTTGAAATCACTAAAGCTCTAGTTGAACAATATAATTTTCATTTAATACTAATTTTGGACCTGCACATTGAAGACATTCAACACAGTGGAAATTAGATTTCAGTGAATTGTATAATGGTTTGTCTCTTGGATCCCAAACTGTGAAAAGTAATGGGGATCATGGAAGCCCAGCACATAATTGCCCTTATTGTATAATGTTAAAGTAAGCACTTCACACTGTCCAGCTTCTGAAATAATATTGTCAGGGCTGTTACTTGTAATCTCTATAGCTTTGAAAAAACCCCCAAATTTAATTCCAAGATGGAATTTTGAATTGTCAAATTCCTCTTTTCTTACCATTTATTTTTAAAATCACATTCACTTTGAATAAAATCATAGTGAATAAGTCCAGCTGCTTTGTGTTTCCTCATGTTTTATACTGTATTTTTATAGAAAGTGGAAAAAATAATAATGAAAAATCAAAACATTAGTCTAATAGTCTTCTCTTTTCTTTTCTTTTGTTTTTGTTGTTGTTGTTGTTGCTTGTTGTTTTTTTAATTTGTTTTGTTGCTGGTTGTGTGTTTGGTTTTTTTTTTCCCTTAATAAAATATTCTGAAAAAACACATGTATTTTACCAAATGCTTCCAAAACCAATGGCCAAAAAAAACCTGTCCATGAAAACTCAGGTAATACAAGAAACTGAAAATGACGATTTCAGAATGTGTCAGGGTGTGAAGGGAAGCTGTATTGACAGAATGATGTTTTCCAAGGCATTTCTGATCAGTTCCAGAAACAGCTTGGTGCTTAACCACTTAGTTATCTCATTACGTTCATTCTTTTTCTACTTTCCTGATATTTTCCTCTTTGTTTCTGTTATAATTTTACAAGAGTAAGAAAAAGGCTTATAGAATTAAAACCTTTGTTTCAGTGCTTATAAAAGCTCCTAGAATGTGATGTTTTTTCTTTCAAAGTCATCAGGCTTGACCTCAGATTTCTTACCAGAGAACTTAATCTGCTTATTGAAAAGAATAAGACATTTCACCGACTTTTCTTTTATTAGAGTTTCCACATGTCCCCTTTCATTGTCTCAGCTGGGCGTTTAAACTGCTTCCCATATAGTCGTAAATGCTATTTGTAAACATTGCTTTCTGATATTCAGGTTTTAGATATCCTCAGTCACTGCGAAGCTATATACCTTCCAGAGTCGTATTCAGTGCGGTGATGGAGCTGACGTCATCTGCAGTTCATTCTTTAACCTTGTCCCCTCCTTGTACTTAGTGTGGGAATTTTGAATTAAATATATTATTTATATATTGCACATGTTTGTGTCATGAAAACATGTGCTTTTTGTCCTCTGTTGTGCCACAAAAATAAAGTGCATGGAAGCCACAGACTTTCATGTTGGATGTTACACAGAGAGAAGATGGGTATTGGAGCCTTTTCGTAATACAAACCAGGCACTCTGGGCTTGCTGTATGGTCTTAGGCAAGTTGCTTATGTTTAAAGCTGATCATTGGTTTTCTATGAGAAAATCCCAACTTGTTTAAAATTGAAACTGTCAGAAGGAGCTTCTTTTGATTAATTTCCTGTTCTAGTATTCAGGTTTGTTTGATTTGTTCGACAAATGGCCACATCTCCGAATTCTTTCAAAATGTAAAACTAATTTCTAGTGGAAAGTTTAAAGTAAAATAAACCAGAATATCAACAAAATCTTTTAAGTTTGTTGAAATTAAATGTTTCAGGGTATCTAATCCAACTCGAGGGAACTTTAAGTCTGAAATATCTCAACTTCTGCTTTTCATCCCAATTCAGGATAGATTTTCCTTCCAAAATTCTCGTAGAGCTGGTGATCTGTTTTTACCATGCTTTATTTAATAATCCTCCAACCTCAGATTCTCCCCAGATTAAATGATTGTAGAGAGAGCAGCAGATGTCCTAAATTCTATTTCTTTTTGAAACTATATTTTTTTCCTTGTCACTTTGGCTTCTGTTTCTTTTTTAGCTTCTCTCTCTCCCCCCAAAACAAGCCCAAGAGACCTGAGCCCTCAACATTTTCTTGATTAGAAAAATACCATTCCATTTGAGGACTTCACTGTGGCATGGGAAAAGGCTCCATTCAATTGAGACTTTCTGCTGAGATTTCATTAAATTACATGGTAAGACTCCAGCTATTTTTCAGCTGGGGCTGAAGCTATATACCTTCCAACGTCTTCTGTAGCTGTGTGCCAGCTAAAACCTCAGAGAGTTAAAACCTCACTGCTTCCGTACAGCATGGCTAACCCTTGCCTGGTTCTTACTGAAAATCTGCTGTCTCTGTTCCCATTAAGCTGATAATTTTCATGTCCCAATTATTCAGTGCTAACTAAAGTTGTAGATCCTTCTTTTTGCTCTATAACTTCAGGAGGGGCTGATGAAATACAATAATCTGGATGGGTCTGATGAGGAAAGTCTTGTATATGTCTGTATTTGAATGAAATAAAGTGGATTTGTTTTAAAAAAAAACACTGTTTTTCTTATTGACTGTGTGTTTTAAAGAAACGTAATAAGTGAGATGGAAAAATCATTAAGAAGTATGTGATCTAAATGACTGGCATGTGGGAAAACAGATTTTCTGTAAAAAATTAATTTATTTAAATAAACCTGTGCAACCAAAGTCATGCATATCACTGGCAGCATAATACCCATTAAATCACTGCTCACCATAACCAGAACAACACAAGGCCCCGTAGAACTCCTGATTCACTGTGCATGTGGAGCATTTCGGGGACTGAATTAAGTATGGGAGGAGACCAAAACAACTTCCAGAAAGTTGGCTGATTTTCCAGCTCGAAAAGCAGCCATGATAAAATAATGCATATTTAAATGTTTCATATTCTTCATTAACCTGATAACTTTATCAACAGCTTTCATATTCTTTATTCTTTAATTACTTCTCCTAGTTATTAAGCTCACATACATTTAAATGGCCTGAGAGCTCTGCTGGCTGGTCCATCTTAGAGAGTTGTGTTGAGCTAATTAAATGGTTTGAGAAACCCCCTAGCCTAGTTGCTCAAAGATGGACTATACTTGTGTCTTAGTGTTAGTACGAGCCTGTAATTCACTGAAATAAAGCTAATCCATTTCAATGAGGTCTATAATGATTTAAGTGTCCAAGCATTAGAGTACTGTACCAATTTAGGAAACGGGTCTTTTAAACTAGATTAGTTACATCACTGTGTTTATCCATTTATTTCTAATTTAACCATTGTCTCTAAACAGGACTTAGTGATAGGTAACTGCAGGAGACAATATGTCCCAAGAACCACTTCTCCATTTTGAGTATTACCCAGGAGAAGAACTGGATTTCTGTTTACTAGGCTTAAACAGCATCAAGGAATTGCTTGTTCATTACAAATGCTGTTGTGAATCTCATTTGGATTGTTAGCAAGCCCATCACAGGTGAAATTCAGACTGTTATCTCTTGGGTGCTTTTTTTTCTTTTAACCTCTTAAGGATAGTATATTTAAATAATCCCTAAATCTGAAAGAATTCACATTTTGGAGGAAAATATGGGAGTAAAAACAGCTGAAAGGAGAATACTATTGCAAAACGGTTCTGATTGGAATAAGCTGAGCCCTGTAAAATAACTTCAAGAGAGTTTGGGAACCCACTCACTTCTGTTGAATCATAAAATGTGGACCTAGCAGAGACATTTGGCTTTGCAGCACTACCCACAGCCAGCTGACACCTCAGATAATTACTTGCAATTCTCTATCCACAAGGGAATTTGATTTTATCACTGCTTTCCTTGCTAACATCCCCCTCTGCTCCAAAGTTGCTAACCACCATTTCCTCTCAGATTATCAAACTGACTAAAGTAATTAAGTTAAACTCAGGCTGCCACCTACAGTTGTAGGTGGCAAAGCTATTTTAAGGAGTTTGCGCCTTTGGCCCATCACAGCTGATACAGCATTGCCTTTCCTGAAAAGTCATTGTCATCTTCCCGTGGAGGAAGAAAAGCCAGTGTGCGCCTCTTGTGTTGGAGCTGTTGTAGCTCTGCTGTTTTATGCCTCTTGTCTGTCTGTCTTTCTTCGCTCTCATTTTGAGCAAGGGGTACACATAAGACTCAGTATGTAGGTGATCTGCAGAGGTTTAGTGACCTCTGAGTTTTCCCTGCTAGCTAAAATGCCTTGGCTAACCCAACTAATTGGGAAGGAAAGGACACGGTAGCCCATGAGCTGGCAGCTTTGAGGGCCAGAGACCTTTGGCAAAGGGGCTGTGATAAGTAGTGGGTGCCTGTAGCCCCTCTCAGTAGGAGAAGACACAGGGACATCACCTCACCTCCATTGGGGCAGTGAGATGACTCACATGCAGCCGACCCAGTTGGGGCAGGAGTGACCTCTAGCATGGACACAATGATAAACACCCGGGCATCAGCTTCTTCCAGAGGAGGACATGGGATCATTGCTTTAATCCTCTTCCCACTGACAAATAAACTACATGGGTATCAGAATACTTTATAGCAGCATAACTGGGTCAACGAGATGCACAGGAAACTAGTACTTTGAGGATAGCAATATTATTAAAGTGGTGTGATCTTTGTGTCAAGAGTAGCTTGAGGGTCCCAGGTGATGGGGAACTTGCAGTGTTCCCTAGTTCTCTTTCACTGACATTTAACTTATAAAAATACTCTCATTTCCAGCTGTATACCTTGATATAAAATGGCAAAAAATGAGTTTAACAGCCTTCTGCAGTTTTCTGTTGGCTTCCCATCTGTCAAGTCTTTCTTTTATAGTTGAGCTAGCTAGCTTATATTAGTCATTTGGGAGGTACTGCATTGATTTACATTACAGCGTGTCATAAACCAGTATGTGATAAATCTAGTGTGCTAATAAAAACTAATGGTACAAGTAGAACAATATAAGATGGGACAATGCTAATGTTATACCTTTCTGAGAACTTATAATTAAACCTTCCTCAAGCTTTCTACTAATCTATGTGGGTTTTTCCCCATAATTTCAAAGTTACATTTACATATTATTTTTTAAATGGTTTAGTATTTTTGCTGAATTCCTCACCACAAAGGAGAATAGTGGTTCTATATGTAATTTTTCAATTGTTCTAGCTACAAAGAAAATTATCACTTCCATGGAAATCTTTGCTGGTTTTCACTAGCTGAAAATCTGTTCCTCTGTCTTATTGATTTTAGTACTTAAAAACAAAATGCTGTGCTTTCTCCACAAGAAAATGAGGGAAAGAAGTTCCATCCTGAACATGGAAGTAATTCTCAGTTACTGTGTGTTGATACAGCGATGCACAGACGTCCTTCACATATTGGGTCTGGCAGGAGAGAAGCTTAGCAGTATTTCAGGTGTCAAGAACAATTAGGTGTTAATTAAAATGATATATTTGCTTGTCCCCCAAGGTCCTCTATTCTAGTTCAAATGACAACATGCAACAAAAATATTGGGGCACTTTTTTTTTCCAGCTGCCCCTATGATAAAGCAAGTACTTTTTCAGTTGATCAATGGGTGAAAAGTCACTCCATCTCCTGTGATACAAGGGAAACCTTGTGACTCTCCCTCTACTAAGCCACTTTTTCTTGGGCATCTTGTCCTCTGTACTGGGGGGTATTCACAATATACATAATCCATGAGTGCTCGGCATTACACATGGGGCAATACACATAGTGTATATAGTTACCATGTAATTAGGCTGAGTGTTAATATCTTCATTAGCCCCATGATGGGTAAATGTTCATTTCTGTTGCTCTTCAGAATGAGCCAATGCTTGAGTCTTCTTATTTTTTGCTTTTATTTTTTTCCTTAGGGTTTAAAATCTTTTTTAAAAGGTTTAAAAACCTTTAAATATCAGTATTTTTCTCTGGAGTTGCTAAGTACTACCATCTGAAATATTTCTTTTCTATGTTTTTATTTTTCTTATCTTGTGTGGTATTAATTCAGATATATTTGCACAGATTAAAATCTCACTGTGTCCACAACCAAAATGGATTTTGGGGCACAGACAACTGAACCAGTGGGATGCAGGATACATTTTCATTTTTCCTTGTTTTATGATGTAGTAAAACACTGTTACTGCTATTAGAAAGCAGATTAGGTCTCTCTTATATGCATCTGCAGAGAAGAAAGGAGGTTCATTTTTTAGTTTGTGTAAGGGCTATGCATATGTGCAACTTCTATGTGCAAGGAGCTAGTGAAAAAATTGTGAACATGATCATAATTGTCTCTGTAGGGTAAGACTAATATTTAGATGAAGGAAGTGATCAGTTCCTGCCCAAAGCCATAAGATAAATTTTCCATCTTTAAAGCAAACAGTCTCCCCAGCAATGGTGCTCTTTTGCACCTGTTCCAATGCAGAACGGTGCCAGCCATCATGGTGTTGGAGGAGTGTGCAGGAGCATGCAAATTCATATATCCCCTGAGAATTTGAAGGTTTTTGGTAAAACCTGCATCAGCCTCCCCTCTCCACCTTTAGATGTGAAAACAGTCAAATATTCTGCTGTGCATCTTTTCTCCCTCCCTTCCTAAGAAGCTATGTGGCATAGGCTCCCCCACCAAGGCTTTGCTTGCTAGCTTATGCTAGAAAGGTTAATAACGGAGAGAATGTGTGATGAACCTTAGCTAACAGATTTTCCCAGAGAGAATAAATCAGAACAAGCCTGCTTCTCTGCTATCTTTTCCATTGAGTTTCAAAGCCCTGGTGGCTGCTTCAATTACTAATTATAATTTACATTCAGCCATGAAGGGAACAGAACAACAACCACCATGTGACTTACATGAATAATCACACTTTGCTGCTCCAGCTTGTATTTGGATTGCTGAATACTGATGGACTGTAACAATTTCTTGTCTTTGGGTCACAGAAAAGGAGAAAAAACGGTAAATGCAAAAAAAAAAAAAAAAAAGAAAAAGGAAATAAAAAATGTTGAAGAACATGAAAGAAAGAATAGAGTTAACCTAAACCTGCGTGATGATATTACAGGCTGAATATTAGGCTAAAATTGCTACATAAATGTGTGTTCATTGAGTGTTTTTTGGTGGGCTAAGAGTACTAGAAGAATGGGAATGACACAATAAGTTTTCCAGGACTCCTCTCTTCTTTTATTTTATCTCCTAAACTCTGCATGTCTCATTTTCCTCCATCTTGAAGACTCCCTTCTGACCTCCAACTCCTTATCTCACACTAGCAGCTTAATATTCTCCAGTAGTTTCTTTTCCAGTCCTGCATTGCTTCCATCCCTTCCTGGCCACTGTCTCTATTTGATTATTCACCTACTTCTGTTGTGACAAGTTACCCCCCATTATCTTCATCCATCTGAATTTTCATCTTCATTCTTTGACTCTCTACTTTCATCTCTGATTCTGTGTCCCAGTTAATTCATCACCATTAATCCAGGTCCATAATATAATTACAGATTCAGCTTTGCTCTCAGCTTTCTCTTCTCCATTCTCCTTCCCTGGGTCTACTTCCTCTCTAGCCACTATGGAGATTTGGCTTATGAAGTTCGCATGTCCTTCACCCCATCTCTTCCCCTTTGGACTCTCATCTCGCCTATCATTTCTCCAGTCCCAACCACATCATCCTGAACTCAACCCTGCCCTTCTGGATGTCTTTTTATGAGTTTTTTGTCAAGTAGAGATCTTATTTCTAGCAGAAGCTCAACTACCTGTTGGCATAGCAAATAAAATGAGGTGTACTGAGTTCCAGTAGAAGATGGGAAAAGATTTCTTGGCAGTGCAAGACAGACCGAAAACTCTGCTTTTGTGGACAATGACTTAGGTATTCAGAACCGTGACAAAGTCAAAACACTTGATCCCACTTATATCTATAGGATTTTGGAATTTAGTAGATTTGCTATTTCAAAGTTGTGGTGTTATAGGTAAATCAAATGTCAGAGTAACAGAGAACGCTGGGAACTTTTGCCTAGGACATTTATGGGGTAGCAGAGTTGGCAAAGAGGATGTTCGCTAGTGTCTTCAATGCTCCAGCTCGAAGTCCCACTTTCCGTCTTGAAATCTGGTTTGGCACCAAGATTGCAGGATATGAGATTGAATGGTTCACAAGCAAGCAAATTTTCCTTGCTATCAACTCTGGTGATGGGTGGTAAACACTGGCAGGAGAGAAGAAACAAACAACATAAAGTGCTAATTAGGTCTTGCTTTATTCACCCAGAGAAATCTGCAATGTTAAAAGAAACTGAAGGGAATCAGGAGCCCAAATCCATGATGGAAGCTGAGAGTCTGACTGCTTTGAGATCCTCTCAAAGCCCCAGTCTAAGAAATTGCAAGTAGTATCGCACAACATGGCCAAGAACAATGGAAACATTGCATCAGTTTAGCTGCTTTAAGTACTTTCTGATCTACACCCTTAGAGGACTGTAGCCTGATGACCTCTATGGGTTTTGTTTTTTTCTGTATAAAATTTGGTTCTCTTTTGTGTTCAACAAAATGGAATCTTTTATCAGAATATTTGAAAAGGGGAAAGGATGGACCAATGATCTGTGAATAAAGATAATCACAATTACCTGAAATTACACAGGCATAAGGTATCATGATTGATAATCAAGACAAGTTTGATATCCCCCAGACCAAAAATATCTTAAAGTGATCAACTGTTCATCAAATATTTACTGCTGAGAACAAATTACAGGGTAAAAGATGGCCAAAAGCCACCAAATTAATGTCAAATTATATCAGTAAGAGAGACTTCGATTTACTTTAGTGTCTGATGTTTGGGAGCAAACACTGATGAAAGATGAAATACTTGAAAATCTTGATGAAAATCAGCTCTGTAAAAAATTGCCTTCTTTGGAGCATCTCTCATCTGTGTGTTTGCATTAGGATTAAAATTTTGCCTTTTCTTTTTTTTTTTTTCTTTCTTTTTTTTTGGATCAATCATAGATGTAAGAACAACCACATCAGCAGTTTTATCACCAGAGAGCTGAAGAAAATATTCAAACATGTACTTAGTCTCAGCCTCGATGATATTTGAGGGTAGTTAAAAAGCCTTTTCAGTGAGAAATTTGATGCAATTAACCAGCTTCCGATTTGCCATATCAGCAAATCACATATTTGTGCGATGTAGACAAATGCTGACACACAGCTAAGAAAGTTTACTCAGTTTGCTGGTAGACTGAACTGAATAGATTAAAAATGTTTTGATGCAGAATCTGTAAAATAAGCCTGTTGATTGAAAAAAAAATCTTTCTCACATATTACTCAAATAGCATAGTTCAATAGATGAACTTGTAAGAGATCCAGCAGAGGTGGTTCATTAATACTTCCTGCTTTTAGGCAACATGTAAGTGCCATTTTTTGTAACAGTCTTACTAACTTGATTCATGCATGATTATTTATGTATTTACTTTTACACTACAGAAAGCTATGCAGTCACTCTTGCTCCCAGACACCATCCTGGTCTGAGTATTTAGCATTACTACAGACTCATCTGCACCAGAAGGCCTATAATACTTTATATGTGCTGTTCACGGTGCACAGCTTTCTGCTGAGCCTTGGACAGCAAAGTTGTCTTTCTTTGCATCGGTGACACTTGAGAATGTTGTCACAAATTAATTAAAGGTGTGAAGCGAATGCATTAATTAAAATCCATGAACACCTGCATGGATCCTCTCAGTCATAACTCATATCATGTTAAATTGCTTTTGCATAGAAGCAGACCTATTTTGGGATTGAACAGACCTGTAAAGAGTGCTTATGAAAGCAACAAGAAAAAAAATTCACTTGCAGGGGCTTTGGCTTTGCGATAGCCTTGGAACATGGCCCAGGCTCATCAAAAAGTATGAGAATGTTTTAAGCACACTTGGGATAAGATACTTTCAAATGAAGGTGACACTTGTGGTCTGAGACAGCTAGTGAAACACCATGATTTTGAGAGGGTTCTGCTTGGGGACTTAAGATTTAGTAGCATGTCAAACTCAAAGTCAACACAGCAGAATTTAATGCTGTGTAAATGGGAGCCAAAAACAATGCCCTCATGAATCCATGTGATAGATGTGCATGTATTTCCCACAGCTGTATTCTCTAGCACCAGAGTTTTGTTGTGAAATAACAATCATTTCTAGGAAAAAGAAACACACTATTGATTTTCAGTTCTCAGTGAAGCTTTCAGAAGTATTTTTTATGTGAGAGAAGGCCTTTACAGTTTTTAAATTAAAATCCTAATTTTTATTAATCTGTTCAGGTGAAATAAAATTGTGAGCACAGCCAAAATTGGATGGTGTTGACTAGCTTTTAAGACCAATCCTTAAAGGAAGTAGTGAGTAACAAATGACTATCACACAGAAAGACCAGGGCCCAAGCCAGCTGGAATATATCTGATAGTCATAGGCAGTTTGCTTCATGGGGTGGTGTGCAATAGTTGCACTAAGTTCACTTGCAAGTGCTTTGGTTTCCATTAACTGCATATTGTGTAAACTAAAGGATTTCACCTGGCAACTTTCAGCTCTACCTAACAGTTGAAAGATGTGGATAAAACATGCTAAACATTGCAAGAAAACAAAGCTGTCTATTGTAATATGTGAAAACATTTTTTTTCATAAAGATTATGTGATACTTTAGCATGGTAACACTTGCTGAAAGTGGAGACGTGTTTTATTTTATGAGTTTCAATGCAGTTGAGGTTACTTTTTCCTCTTTCTTATAAACTAGACAGTCTTAGGAGTAAATAACTTCCCATGCTTAGGAAGTGAAAGCTAACTGCCTCTTTGTACCAGGGCATCTATCCTAGTATCAAGCAATTGTACAATTTTTCTAACATGCATGATGCATATTCTCTATTTTCTTTCATCCAGACTCCTCTCTAGCACCCGTCTTTCATTTTAGAGACATCCTATTTTTCCCAGTTTCATATCTATGTGATGTCTGCTTTCTAAAAAGGCTGTGTTCACACTAGCTAAAAGTACGTTGACTTTGTGCCTGTTCTTTTACACTAGTACTACATGAAGACTGTTAAACTTTACTGGGAAAATACTAATATGAACTGGACGGAATTTTTCTAGTCAGATGCCATTCATTCAGAATTTTTTTTGATCAGGAAACAGTTTCAGCAAAACCAAATTGCTTAGAGGATTGATTTCAATTAATCTTTTATTGAAAAACTTAATAAAAATTTTTGAAATTGTAGAAAAATCACTTTTGTTGTCTTTCCTAGGTAATTATGTTTCATTTTTTGGCTAGACTGAACTTTTGTTTAGGCATCTCAGTTAATTATACAGTAAATACAAACTGGAAAAGGATAGAAACCTACGTGAAATATTTCAAAAAGATGGAGCAAAATAAGTTAGGAGTTGAGGTTATTTCCTTTGCTGTGCAGCCTCCTCTTTTCCATATTAAGAGAAGAAAGCACTTCTTAAATGTGTTTGCCTCGGTTCTCCATAGTGTTTGTTCACAAACTTGTTTAAAAACTCAGTGTAGTGCTTATTGCTTGTGGCAATGCCTCCTGTGATGAAATTTAGGCATGTTAAATCCTTCTGTCCCCTTAATTCCTTTGGCAGCAAATTGCAGATACAAAGACTTTATTGTCAGTGAAATTATACCAGTACTTAAATGGTTTGAAAGAAGCGTTTTTTTCTGTTGTGCAAAAGAACTAAACAAACTAAATGCTTATAGAGTTTAAACAGTCTTAGCAGTTCTCAGGGCTGAAGTCATAGAATCATAGAATCATAGAATCATAGAATCATTGAGGTTGGAAAAGACCTCCAAGATCATCGAGTCCAACCGTCAACCCAACACCACCATGCCTACTAAACCATGTCCCTAAGCGCCTCATCTACACATCTTTTAAATATTTCCAGGGATGGTGACTCAACCACTTCCCTGGGCAGCCTGTTACAATGTTTAACTACTCTTTCAGGAAATAAATTTTTCCTCACATCCAATCTAAACCTCCCCTGGTGCAACTTGAGGCCATTTCTTCTCGTCCTTTTGCCAGTTACTTGGGAGAAGAGACCAACACCCGCCTCGCTACAACCTCCTTTCAGGTAGTTGTAGAGAGCAATGAAGTCTCCCCTCAGCCTCCTTTTCTCCAGGCTAAACAACCCCAGCTCCCATGAGGTCTCCCCTCAGCCTCCTTTTCTCCAGGCTAAACAACCCCAGCTCCCTCAGCTGCTCCTCATAAGACTTGTTCTCCAGACCCTTCACCAGCCTCGTTGCCCTTCTCTGGACACGCTCCAGCACCTCAACATCCTTCTTGTAGTGAGGGGCCCAAAACTGAACACAGTATTCGAGGTGCGGCCTCACCAGTGCCAAGTACAGGGCCATGATCACTTC
>NW_008825316.1:1775335-1778428 GCF_000699105.1 Pygoscelis adeliae | reverse complement strand
CACTCCAGGAACCTCCTAGACTGCTTCCTCTCTGCCGTGTTGTATTTCCAGCAGATGTCCGGGAAGTTGAAGTCCCCCACGAGAACAAGGGCCAGCGATCGAGACACCTCTGCCAGCTGCCTGTAGAATGCTTCATCGGCCTCTTCATCCTGGTTGGGTGGTCTATAACAGACTCCCAGCAGGATATCTGCCTCATTGGCCTTCCCCCTCATCCTTACCCATAAACACTCAACCGTATCATCATCACAATCGTTGAGCTCTAGACAATCGAAACACTCCCTGACATACAGAGCCACCCCGCCGCCTCTCCTTCCTCTCCTGTCCCTTCTGAAGAGTCTATAACCATCCATTGCAGCACTACAATCATGAGAGTCACCCCACCATGTTTCTGTGATGGCAACTAAGTCATATCTCTCCCGCTGCACAATGGCTTCCAGCTCCTCCTGCTTGCCGCCCATGCTGCGTGCATTGGTGTAGATGCACTTGAGCTGGGCTATCGATTTTGCCCCCGGCATCGGCATGCCACCCCTAGGCTCATCTCTAGTGAGCCTGGATTTGTCCCCTTCCCCCTTCAAACCTAGTTTAAAGCCCTCTCAATGAGCCCTGCCAATTCATAAGCAATCACCCTTTTCCCCCTGTGAGACAGCTGGACTCCATCTGTCGCCAAGTCAAAGGACTTGCCTCATTTCCAAGGTTTTCTTTTTTAATTTTTCTCACTGAAAAGAAAGAAAAAGAGA
Organism: Pygoscelis adeliae; assembly: GCF_000699105.1. NCBI lineage: Eukaryota > Metazoa > Chordata > Aves > Sphenisciformes > Spheniscidae > Pygoscelis > Pygoscelis adeliae. Next base: position 1,777,691 of record NW_008825316.1, on the reverse strand, counting down.
AAAGAGCTAAAATGATAAATCAAAATGCCTATTTGTTGATGTTTTCATTTTCTTGCTTTTCTTAAAAAAAAAAAAAAAAAAGAAAAAAAAAGGAGAGTCTTGTGGATCTTGTGGAGTCTTGTGGCAAGAAGCCTTTTAAAATTGAGTTAAATTAAATTGTTTGAAATGTGACCTTTGGCAAAATATTTTGGTCTTTCTCATCCCCGTTCCATTCCCCCTACCTCATTGCTGCTCCCATTTGTAGAGCACAGCTAATTTAGAGCATCTGCCTCTGAACATTATGAGGTTGTTATCATGAACACTGCTGTGCTGGAGAATATTTCTGTGTAAAAGCAGAATCCATCATTTGTTTGACGGAGACTGCAAGTAGTCTGTGCCACACCAGACGGTGCTCTCATCAAGCAGCAAGACAGCCGAAACTTAGCAAAACCGGTTTGCTGCAAACATATCTGTAGGGAGCTTAACAAATGACAATCCCAGGAGCTGGTGGGCCAGAGATTGCCACTGACACTGCAGCTAGATTTTAAGGATGAAAGGTATACCGGAGTCACATAGATAAGGAGAGACAGCAGGAAGACATCTAAATAGCTTCAAAAAATTATGAGGAAGAAGGTAGCTGGGGATAGGAGCCTACACGAGCTCCCTGAGGAGGCTGTTAGTTAATTGGGGTTCTGTTGAGACGTTCACAGAAAAAAAGCATGGGGTATTTGGTTGGGAGGGAGGGGGAGTGTCTTCATTGCAGTGTTTTTCTGTTTGATTGGTTATAGCAGTAAGAGAGGACTGAGGAGCTCCGATTTTGGCATAAAGCTTACTTTAGCACTTTGGAAATTACGTTTATACACAGAGGGAAAGTTGACGTATACCCAAAGGAGCACCACATTTTTTGGGCTGCATTAATGGTCATGTACATTTGCTGTGCTGAGTCATCTTGCTGCTGAGGATGACCATGAAGCCAGGATGAATCCAGGCTCTTCTTTCTGATACACAGAGAAAACAAAGCCAAGGGAAGAATTTGACTCGTTTGTATTCCAGAGCCATTTCATAGACTACATCACTGACATTTGAGCAACCTCAACGCGTTGAAGAGATTAGCTTGAAGAAGTTTTGGAAAGTCAGACTGTAATAAAAGTTTTCCCAAAGCATGGACAGCAGGTACCACAGATCTGCAGAAGTGGAGGAATCCACCTGAATGGATGCTGGTTCTTTCACGGTGTTTTGTGTGAAGAATGAATGAGCCCATCCCCCTTTATAGATCACTTCAATACCTTTTGGCTTTCACTTTTTACCTAAAGAAAAAAAATCTCCAAGATCAACTGTCTAGAGGCTGATACCATTTACAAACTCTTATTCTTCCCAGAATCAGAAGGAAACTGAAACCTGAACTTTCTTTACAGAAGTATTTTAAAAGCTTGTTTTTAATCTTTCTGCCTTATAAAGTTCTATAAATGGGCCCGTATCATCAATTATTTTTTTTCTTAAAGCAAACTACCCATTGTTGCTATGCAGCTGTTTGCTAAGCTGTGTCTGTTCTTACTTTGTGTTGTCTTCCACAGAAGTTTTAAAAGTTTTGGAGACCTGAGTTCATTTTCATTATGTACTTTTCTGATGCTGTGATAGCACAGGATGAAATTACTATGCTCAAAACAGCCTCAAAGCAACCCAAAGATGTCCAAACTACAGGTAGACACTAAACCTAGTAACTAAATCATCTGATGTCTATGGGGATATTTTAACTTCAGTGTGGATCTACATGGTTATAATCTGAAAAATACAGGTACCAGTCCTGCAGTTTTAAATGTAGAGGGCAGTCAGAGCAGTCCCATTAAAGTCAATACATATAAGCTTAGGTAAGTCTAAGCCTGTTAGATTGATGCTATGTATTTTTATTTATGTTTGTTTGTTTTTGTGTCTCCATTTAATTTATTTTTCACAAAGTACTTCCTGTATCTGTTTGTCTGAGATACCACATTTCTGCTAAGTCCAATTATTTGTGTGCATTTCTTTTTCTGCCACAGTTCTGTCCTCTCTGGTTTTGATCCCTTGCAAGAATATATACTTTTATTCCTCTCTTATCTGGGAAAAAACAGTGCCTTAGAACCACAAGACAGTAATTACCACTTTTTCTTGCATTTATAGTAGTTACAGTGGTACATAATATTTTATTTCTCCTTAGTATTCAGGGAGCAGAGAGGATGAGACCAGCGTGGCCACCCCTGGATGATGGCGGATCAGAGGATAGACATCAGGCTTCTTATGTTTCTCTCTAGTGCTCTGTTAACCCTGGGAGCCAATAGCAAACCCACAGATCTTTGATTCAGGAGCTAAGTGATTAAGTGTAAAATTCCAATATCTTTAT
>NW_008825316.1:1756289-1775320 GCF_000699105.1 Pygoscelis adeliae | reverse complement strand
GCATCTCACTGAATAAAACTGTTTCCAAGTAAGAAGTCAGTTGCTATGTAATATGAATAAAGCTAACACATCCACCCTCTGAGATCTGAATATACGCGAATGCATGATTCTGCAATTTAATGCTTTAATTTGGGTAAAACTAGTGAAAACCCGCAAACTCTAGTTATATTTCAGACACAAAACCTGATTAGGAACATCTGTATGTTTTCTGTTGCAGTAAAACATGTGAAATGTAAGAATTTCCAAGTGGCAGGAAGCACAAAAATGCTGTTTCTTGTTTGCTTTATTTGCTATGTGTGATGGTGCAATTTAGAGTAGATTGTGCCATGCCACGGTGTAACAAAAGCTTTGTCCCATACCGCATTCCTCAGTGCATCTTCTTCACACCCATATTATCTCAAGGTATATGATTTCATATGGATTTCATAATATACCCTGAGATAATTTCAAGCTCTCATTGATCTGAGATGAGTTAGATAAGCTAAAGCGATGATGAAGCAGGCAGGCGAAATTACCAGTGTACGAGAGAGAATATGAAAACTTGCTCATGCAGAGATATTCGTGTCTCCCAATTCATAGCAACAAGGCAGCAAACATGAAAATCTGCAGTTTGTTTTCCACATGAAGCGCAGACCTTTGTGCAGCAAAACTAAATGATTATTTCTATTTACCCCCTTTCGTGGGTGAGCTTTTTTTCACACTGCTAAAATACCAGCTGGCTTAAAAAACACTGAAATGCTGCTTCAAATCTTCATTGCCCCAATTAATATTTTTCAGTTACTGTGAAACAACAGGTTAATTGTTAAAATTACATGCAAAATACTGGCAACAAATATTTGTGCCTTCTTATCCGGCGCTACTCTGCAGTGGGATAAAACACTTGGGTATAATTAAATGTGACGACAGAGTTAATTTTCACACATATTCTTCAGCATGTATGTCAAAGACAGTGACGTCCACCTGAGTACCAGCCAGTCTGTCACATCTGACACCAGAGGCTCTACTTTGGCCTCAAATGTTGAATTTGAATGTTTTTTATCAAGACCTGCCTGCCTCATTTTTGTGGTTTTGGCGTACTGACGCAGGTGCTTATTGGAAATGTTTTATGGCTTTGTGCTGGGTGGTTGTTGTGGTTGTTCTTGCACTCGCTACAAGAAAACTTTGTCCCCATTTATTTACTTTTATTGCACCTCACCTGTCACGCATTCCAGTTTCTGCTACAATATGCTATCCCGTCTTAATTTCCTGGCTTTTTGTGTAACTATAAAAATAGTTTAAAAGTAAAGTTTCTCGCTTCTCACACTACCTTTCTCCTTCCCCCTACTCTATTTTTAGTGAAAACTATATGCTGCAGGAAGAAGGAAAAGAAATTGAGGAGAAAACTTGGTTTTCAGTTTTCAAAGATGGACACCAAAAGATTTTTAAAAAATCAAAATGGAATGAAAAGACAATCTGCCTTTGGAGAAGGTGGTTTATTACACTGGGAAAAAAATTGCCTTATGCAATTTTCTGTAGAGTTATTCCATGCTGTCCAATTTGCCTGTTAACATTTCAATTAGATAATCCTACAAATGCTCAATAATTGATCTGACTGCTCAAGTAGGTTTGATTCAAACATATTAAAATGGTCTGTAGGTCTCTTGGCCTGGCATTTGGGCAAGTGAAAGAAAACTTCTCTGTATGTCTTTAGTCATTTTTTCTGCCATTGACTGTGGCTTTTTTCATGCCTGTTGACCAATGAAGATTTAAGAGAAGAAGAATATGGCTTTTGCTGCCCACTCTAGAGGTTGCTCCTAGGATAAGGTCCAGATTACTGGGTTAGGCAAGAAACACCAAAAAAGTGAAGGTGCCCCAACGTCAATGCTTGGTTAGGAGCTATAATAAAATGAGCAACTGACCTTCTCTGCTTGGATTTGATCATAAAATGAAGTTTCACTTCAAAACCTAATAACAGAAGACATATACTAGAAATATTTTTTCTTTTCTAGCACTTTCATCTGGTACTTGGTTTACATCCTAAAGGTAAGACTGGCTAAACCCTGTGTTAAAATACCAAAACCAAAAATTGATTATGAAGTCTGCTGGTTGATACGTTTTTTGGATTCTGCTCCATGGTAGTTGTCCTCCAAGAACTGCAACACTGAACCAAATAATTCAATGTTGTTAATTAAGAGAAAATAATAATAATAATAATAATGTGTACCAGCTGGGAATAATCACTTAGCCTTGCTACTGGATGAACCTAGGGACACAAAGCCACATGTCTACCGGGCTACTGGATTCAGCAACCTCTACTGTAACTGACTGCTTCCCTTTTGGGTAGGAGAGTGTAAAATCATATTAAAACCTATCCTTTTGTATGCTAACCCCCACACATCAGTCTTGCTCAAGGTCAAGATTAAATTCCTTTATTAGGAATATTCAGCAGGGTTTACTAGATTTGCATCTCAGTATAGTTCATTCCATATAATAAAATAAGAATAATTACAGCTGTAAATCATTTTATTAGTTCCTCTGCACACCAGCCAGTATATGACATATTAATAACATCTGCTTTACAGAGATAACCCATGTCCAGGTTTGCTGTTATTTTTTGTACTGCTATATATTTAATTCTAAGTATTTTTCTTTTCTGGTTTGCCAGCTGAACTGGAAGGTAACCCAGTTTGCTGCTTGTGCATCTTGTGTTACTAACCCAGCCAAATCTTCTGTTTTAGCCACTAATCCTAAATCCTAAGCCACCAATCCTACTAATCGCTTTGTTTTTTAAGTGCTATAGAATCTGTCTCTTTTTTATGTCTGACCAAAATATGGACTTAATGAGTCTGGGATAAAGGAGTAGGGAGCTGGGAGACCCTGTGGCTCCAAAATCAGTGCCTCAAACCCAAGGGATGAGCCTGCATCTCTGCAAAAGCACCTGTGACCCTACAGACCTTTCTCTCTTCTGCAGGTGACAGATATCAGGCTTTTCTTCATTGCAACACTGCCAATTTATAAAATGAAAAGCCCAAGGGCTTTTATTGACCTCCTAGAAAAAATTCTGAATTTTTGGCCCTGAGCAGTCTCATTTTCCAGTACGATGTGATGCCGTGGAGAGATGCGCTTGCTGCCCTGGGCCAAACTGCACCTGGCGGGAGATGTAACTCCTCTTCTACGCTTCTGGAAATCCTTTTTCTTAGACCATGAATGCTGCTCAGCCTACATAATAACAACACACTGCTGCTAGCTCACCTGTGTTGCATCTTTCGAGGGCGAGCAGCGCAAGGAGTGTGCTCTGTCTCTCTCCAGACAGTTAAAGAGAGAAAATTACTTTGGGGAGCAGGCACTGTTATTTAGACCAAAACTCCTGAAAGATGGATTTACATCTGAGCTATTTGTGACCATGTGTGTTCACAGTCTTCTATGAATATCAGAAAAAGCTTGTACCACATGAGGAAGGTACCAGAATGCTTAATTACTGATTTCTTTAGTCTTGTGCATGGCTTGCCTCTAAAGATCCTTCAATCTGCTGCTGTGGCTAGACAGAGGGCTCAATATAGTAGATGTTATGCAAAAGTTTCTGATAGTTATCTCCCTATTAAAATGTTTTAACTCTTTTTTTTACTTTTCTTTTTTTTTTAAATTGTAAACAGTTTTAGAGAAGGTGAAAACCTTCCTTTGCCCTAAAAAGCCCCAAAATCTTCTGTGATAAAATGCTGTGAACATTTCTCATTGTACATATGAAGAATTTATCATATATGATACTTAGAAGCAAAATATTTTAAAACTTCCTATTTTCAAAATCAGAAGCGCTTCATCAATTGAATCGTTTCTTGTCTTTCAGTGCTAAAATAGTGATGTTTTATTAATTTAGGGATTTGTTAAAATTGTTTTCTAATTTTTAAAGGCCAGCCAAGTTCTAATGAGATCTCAGGTCTTTGTGTTCCTGTTACTACCATACATCTGCAGCTTCCGTGTTGAAGATATATAATGTGTAAGTAAACTCAAGGCTGACTTCATCTCGGAGAATTCAATGCGAAATGCCAATGCCTTCCACGGAACAGGATCATATTGATGAAGAAGGGCTTGGGAACATCCCTGATCCCACATGTTTCCATGTATTTCTTTTCACCGTGTCTGAACTGAACATTTCTAGACCTTTTCAGAGAGGAAAGAAAACTAGAGCCAGAAGATGTTCTCACAGAACAAGTTGTTGTAGATGGAAATCGGCAAGCACAGGTCTCTGTGCTCGACACTGGTAACTGAATTTCTTGCATCAATTAAATCAAACAGAAGAAAAATCCTTGTTAGCACAAGTATTGACATAGCTTAATTTCTGCAAGTGTTCTGTATTTGAAGAAGGGAGATGTCCTTCAGACAGAAGGGCAAACTAAACAAGAGTGGAAACTGATTTTAAAAGGACAGAGAAAAATACTCCATCTTCAGTAGTTGAAATGGTGCATAAGATTTTGAGTTTTCCATGGTAATTATTCAACTGTAACCTTCTCAATGCCTTGTCACTTCTTAATTTATTCTGTATTGTAAACACCTGGAGGCGCAGATGGCTGATCTATTCTCTAAAGCTTTGGTTATTTTGCAGTGCTAAAATGAGGTAGGGCACCGATGCAATACAGATTAGGTTTATTGTTGAGAACTGATGGTAATATTCACAGTTTCACACGTTCGTGGACAGGAGGATGATTCCTTATGAATCCGTCCCAACAAACTGGCTTAGGAACCTTCTCCACCCCCCTTCCATTCATTAGGTAATACCTTCTCTTGACTGAGTTAAAGCACATTTGATAGATAAAGGTAATAGACTATGCTGATGAACTGGCTGAATGACTTCAGAAAAAAATGGGCATTTGCTGCAAATTGCACATGAAATGAGGACTTACTAGTGTCTTAGCTGAAGTTCCTTTATTTGGAGTAACAGTTTTGCTTTGGGCCAAATTTTCCTTTCCATGCTTTTGCAACTTCATGCAAGGCAGCGGGACTCAGGAAGCCTATCAGATTCTCATGATATCCCTGACCTCCATTATATCTTAGTGAATGATGTTTAATGGATATGTCTCATTTTTTGACAAGTAAAATAAGGGTGAAAATAATTTTCCATCATTTGTTGCAGTCAGCCCTTTGGAGGCTGGAACTTGTATGCTAGTAGAGCCATGCAGGATGGGACTTGGATCTTGACTACTGATATACATCACTGTAGCATGGAGAATAACATTGATCCTTGTTAGGTTTATCACTGTGCTGATCAAATCTCTCTCCATACATTAAGAGTGCAGGCAAAGTGAATGAAAGGTCACTTCTGACCTCCACCAGTCAACTCTGCAGCCACTTCTCTAGGGGTAACTGGATTTCTTGAAAATACTCACCCTCTCCCAGTACGTACCCACCCGTTGAGAAATATGCACCGCATATGCAATACCTGTATTTCAGCATAAATGGAATGGAAGTTTTATAACATAAAACTTTGGAAGAAAATGGTATTTTCAACAAAAATGCTGCAGAAAGGGACAAGAACTTGTGGTTTTTGCATAACATATTTACATTATTTTTATTAAATTACTCAAAACTAGCTGATGGTTTACAAAGCCACTGCAAATAATGTCTTTAATACACAGTAACCATCTAAGACTAAGGAAAACAAATACTCTTTTTTCACTGATTAGAAGTATGTTGTGTTTATTATGCTAATTTGGGGATTTGAGACAGAAAATTGAAGTATCATTTTTCCAGTTCATTAAGATTTGACTTTTGACTACTGCTCTGCAATTGATTAGTTAGTTTAATTATGCAGATACCAAGTGTTCTGAAGGCCATGCACGCTCTTTCACATGGCCACATGCTATCTATGATAAAATGTGCTTTTGTTAAATGATAATATGTGTTTTTCTAGTGAGATAACTGCTTCATTTGGCTTGAAGTAAGAAATCCACCATTTCTTGTCGACCAAACCTTTTGTGGTATTCTTTAATTAATACCATGAAGCATACATGTTCTTTGAGTGATGTAAATTACATTTAAAGTGACAATTAGTCTCTACCACATAGCAAGACTTTCACACTCCATTAAGAATAAAATTAGGAATAGCATTTTCTCAGCATAATCCATGGTCATTATAAAGCCATCCATGGGGATTGAGTATTGTGGTTGTTATTGAAATATATCATTATAACAAGGGTAATGATTGCAGTATTCATCCAGCTGTAGTCATCAGTTGCTCTTTTTTGCTCTGATTTGAGAAGGAAAAATCTGCAATTAGAAAGCCACATATTCGCAGAAAGTCATTGCACTTATTTTCTGTCACTTCCGCACTTCATAACTTCATGCCATATTTATCAGAAAGTCCAAGAAAGAGGCAGAATAAATACAATTTTATTTTATAAAAGAAATAAATACTAATTCAACTTCTATGTTACTTAATATAAGGGATCCAACATGTGGACTTAGATGTTAAATTAAATAATCTAAGCATTTGACTAATCTTTAGCTACAGGGAGCTCTTGTCCTCTTTCTCTCTTTCACCTTTCTTGCACTTCTTGTTCTTAGAGTGTGACTAATGTAATGAGATGGCTCCATATGTTTAAAGACAAAGCCATTTTTGGTCAAGGCCCTTGTTGCCTTAAGGGTTTGTGCACACACTGGCCTGTGCCTTGCTATTTGTTGTCTTTGCTGGTGGTTCCACTTTCCTCTAGCTATGTGGTGAAAGATGTCATGTACATAGATCTCTGCCGAAAACAGTCGTCTGACCTCTGATGCTGAGCTCTCCCTCTTGGATCTGCTCACCAAGTACAGCAACAGGGTGGGCACAAGTACCTGAAACACCTCTCAATCCTGTTTCCAGCCCACCGGTTCTCCAGGTACTGTGTTTCTCACATAATGAATCAGTAATCTACACCTACCCTCTTACTAAATGTGACCTTTTCCCTGTATGTTGTATTCCTATCTGTGGTTGATCACTATGCCTTGCATGTTTTGCTACACAAGCCTTTCTAGTAGTTGTGCTTCCTGGTTCTTCTTCTGTCTCTTCCCACTTTCAAATATGTATGGTCTTGGTTGCAGTGCCAAGACCTGAGTGTGCTATGGGTGTAAGATTCAGTGCCCTTTAAACTTAATAAAGCCCTATACTAAGCACAGTGTCTGCTGTGGATTTAGTGGATACTAATGTGGATGCAACAACACTAACTTTTCTGTATTACTGGAAGGGTCAGTGCACCTGCTTCTGTGTACTGCCGAAGCGGCTCCATGTCTCTCTTCTTGTAAAATGCAGCTGCATCTGCCCTGAATGCAAGCCTAGCTCAGCAGAAAGAGGTGATAATTGGTGACACTTCTTATGCTCTGGCTAGGCAGCAGTATGGACGCTTTTACTGTCTACCCCAGCTCATCCTGCTCAGTCCTTTGCAGGGCTCTTCTACAGCTCTTGTGAGTGTACTGAAGTCAGGTCTGGTTAGTAGTGACAGCACATTTCTAGTACTTGTTTCACCAGCCTGCTTTTAAAAAGACATACTGGTTGTGTTACAGGGCAGCTAAAGCTCTGGAACTTAAAGACTGATTTGCACAAACAACAAATGATTGAATTGGGTGATTGAGTTATACTATTTTTATTACATAAAACAATATTGTTATTTTTAACAGCTGTTAAACAGTTATACCCAAAATAATATCTAACCTTGCACCTGCAAGGATAATATGCAGCCATATAAACGGAAACCGTGCTGTCTAATTCACACACTAGTTACCCCATTACTAAGGAAAGACCATCTTTCTATCCATCAGCAATTCAGCATGGCAACACCACGGAAGTCATGTTCTCATGCACTGTTTGAGATACCAATGGAAGATACTCATGCTGATGATGGGGAACTGTCACTGGCCTGGGGTACTCTCTTACTGATCCAGACCATGGTCCACACGTGTAGCTTTGGTCACATAGTGAAATTAGTGTCCTTGTTTTATCTCTTGGCAGTTGGGTTCACTGATTGGTCTCCTTGGCATCTTCAGAAGGACTTTCCCAAAATTGATCTGGCACAGCTCATGCTTATATTGGGGATCTCCAATCTGATCCCATGGATCACCTAATCAGATGTTTCCTCATTCATCTTGTCTTTATTTTATCCAACCATCATTAGTCTCTGGAATACCATGCCTTTCTGCTCTTTCTTTTAACCAGTCACCTTCAAGGTCAATAGTTAGTTTTTATTATACGAATCAGCTAACAACCCAACAGTTGCTTTCTTTTGCACACGCATAATCTTAAACTTGTGGTTTACATATCTGTCTCCTCTACAGGTTGTCATTGACAAGTGGGGAAGTCCAGTTCAGATGATCAAAAAACTTTGCATCCTCCATAACTTCATCATTTTAAAAGTGTTTAAACTGAACATAAGTTATTAATCATATACACTCTGGTTGTATGTCCTCATTCAGAAAAAATACTTAATGGGCCAGCTTCATTTCAAACTCCTGCTTAAATTCCTTGGGATGTCAACAAAGTGTAAGTGTGCACTGACTGGGCACCCTCCTGTCACAGTTTTTTTGCAAGCTTTTTAGGATGCTGTGCCTTTCTCTTCCATAATACCAGCTTCTTTGCTCTACAGAAGTCTTCTTCCTTATTGCACTTGTCTTCAGACTAATCTGTCTCTGAGTTGGTGAACTCTTCTGCCTCAATGAATGCATAATAGAAAGGTATCTTACAGATTTTGGGTAGTTATACCAACCAGCAATGGGTGAAACTGGTATTGTTGATACAACATCTGGGGTTTCTGCATAATAGAGACATGTTGCTGAGATTTCATTTCCTGCAATACATTTAATAGTCTTGAACATATGCTTTACGGGGACTTTTCCAACAACCTTTGCTAGATAACAGGGATATTTAAAAGATGTTCTCTTTATGCCTGCATTCAGCTAAGGTGCAAGTGCAATTTTTAGAGGTCAGATCTGACGAAAAATGTTTCGTTTGTTTTCTATAGCAGTGTTTACTAATGTTTCCTATCAAACAGGAAATTAAGAAGGGCAGCAAAATCATGACTGCATTTAATTCTTCCCACTCTAAACCAAATAAATTCAGACTGTGAACTAGGCATACATGTATGTATCTTTATTAGCAGAGGAGCCACATATCAAGGGTTATGCCATTTTCCCTGTTCCTGTCAGGGCTTGAATGAGGACTGGGTATGCTTTTAGGTTTTGTGTTGGAGGAGAGTCCTGAAAAATATCCTCTAGAGAAAAAACAGAAGACTTGTGTTGTATAGAAAGTCATGCTAGTTGATTGCAATTGTTCTTTCTGGCCTGGCTGGTTTTTAAATGGATTTATTTTATGCTAATAGGGAACTTGGCATCTTTACTTCTGTTAAGCACATAAGATACATAGGATTACCCTTGGAGCCAAAATTTGTCATTCTCTTACAACATTGAAATTCAGTAGATAAAATCTAGGTTTTTTTGGTTCCCAGTGAAATGAAGTAAACAATGTTTCATTTTGGGTCAGTCCAGAATGTTCTGAAATGTTTTTTCCTCCAGTTATTTATCCCTTTAACCAGCTGTTTTTCAATTTAGACATAGATAAAGTGGTATTTAAGAACTAATAACCACAGTTTACTGTTTCATATTTCAGAATGAATTAGACGTTTATTTTAAAAATTAAACACCAAACTCCACCCTTCCCCTCTTTAGTCCTTGACAATTTTTGTTGAAGCTCTTATTTATTGCGAATAAATGAAAAAAAAAATTGCTCACGGTTTAAAATGCACAATTACTTAAGTGATAATTTTTTCCTATAAGATCTTGGACCAAAATTTGGCTGGGAAGAGTGGTAATGAGAGTTTACCTACCACTATGTATTGCTTAATGTATGCTTATGTATTTGATAGAAACTTAATTAACCATCCAGCTGCTTCAGTATGGGACAACTAGGGGTTTGTTGATGTATAATATGTGAGTTTTTTTCTTTTGAATAATGCCATATAGAATACTTACTGTGAAATATTTATCTTGTACTCCTTGCCCATGTTTCTTCTGCTCAAATCCAAGCTGAGTCTGGCAATATTTCACAATATTCCATCTGATGATATTTATAATATAAAAATCTATTTCAGTCAGTAAATTATATTGCTACTAATAGCTTGGACTGCAATCTAGTAAAAACCTTTAGCATATGGATAATATTTGTTGAAGTTAATCGAGCTGCTGGCATAATTAAAATTACATATGCTTAAAGTCCTGATACCGCGAGCTTAGTAAACTCCACTGAGTTGTATTGGTCTGTAGGATTCTCTTGGCATGGGATCTAGGGGACTATATCTGGTTTCACCAGGTCTCATCCAGCACATGATGTGGGGGTTCAAGATCCCTCTTTTGGGATGGGTGAGTATAGTTCATCCTGACAGGGACATGGGTCACTTCTTGTGGAAAGTCATTAAATTATTAAAATTAATCACTCCTGTAGCAATCCTGATTGTTTAGTGCAGTTCCAGCCACTCACCACTATCCAGGTGTTTCTGGTAGACCCTAACAGTTGTGTGTCCCTCACGGGCACCACTGTGGAACATCTTCAAGCTTAAAGTCACGGTGAACCATAGGAGGAGGGAAGCCTACTTCTCCTCTTTGCATGCTGATGCTATCATCTCTCGAAACTGATACCTGTTTCTTCATATGAATCAGGTTGAAAAAGCAGAATGGCCAAAAAATAGGGAGAATATGCTGGGAACCACTTTTGTAAGTATTTGCTCTATCTTAGGCAAATCAAACTGTGTGCTTGAGCAGACTGGTTCAGGCCAAGCAAATGGGGCTCCAAGGCATTGCTGCAGCAAGTGGTAAGCCAAGCCCAGGACATGTGGGATGGGGATGGCCTGCAGTGTGTTGGTGTGATATGGGATGTTCACGAGCTTCTTTTCCAGCAAAGCGCTGAGGTCCAGGTCTTGCAATTCGTCCTTTCAGGACAGATTTATTCTGGCCTTTTAGACAGTTTTATTTTATAAAGATAGGAAACATAGCACCTTCATTTATAGTAACTACCTCATACTTTCAGAGCCAAAAATGACTCGATTTTTTAAGGCATAAATGCTAGTTAGGCACATTCCATTGACAGAGAATGGGAATTTGTGTGCTTTGTAGAGATTTACCTTTGAAAAACTTCCCAGACAAATTATGTATGCATCACCACACTCGTATGATCTTAGAGGTTTTAATCTGATGGGTGACTTACCAGAGCAAGACCGAAGCTGACCGTTCTTTAAGAGTTGATGGGTCTGGCTTTCTTTGGACCACTTGTCTTCAGTGGCTGCAGTAATACAAACAGTAGCAAATTAAATCTTGCCAGTCACTAACGATGGTTTCCCATATGCTCATAGAGTGGCCTGCAAAAAAGGACTTGGGTAGAGGTTTGGGAATGCCATATACCAAATAAGTGAAGTTGACAAAATGAACATAGCTTTCGCCATTTAAAAATGATGAGTGAGATACTAAATAATACACAGATAGGTGTGTGGTGGGGCATGGAGTTGATAACATATTCAGGGATAGAGATCTTACTTACTCATCAGGTAAGCTCCTGCTTTGGGACATTACTCCACAGAGAAGATTTATTCCAACGGTTTTAACTTTCTTATCCTATCAGAACTTCTCCTTATCTTCATTGTATATCACCTTGGCATTTTCCTTGACTGAACTCTGCTCTCACTTCTCTTTTTAGTGTGTCTGCAAATCTCTCTGTCGTTACCCTTGCTATGTCTCCCAAGTCATTACTATAGTCCTTAATAAAAGGTACAGTAAAGTCATCTTAAGGATCTTCAGTTCTCAAAAGAGTGCATATTCACAATTTAAGTGTTGCCTGGGTGTCAATAACTGGCGTAAACAGGAGTAATTCCATGTGAGCTAATGAAACCAGACCCGTGTAAAAAGAGGCCTATAATCCGTCACGCTGTGTATGGATTATGTATCACAGCAATCTTCTACATGCAGCAACAAATACGGTCCACCGTGTAATATACCCAACCACACTGGTTCATATTAAAGAAATTTTTCAGTCATTTAATTGAATTTTAAAATGTCACAGTAATTCAGGCTCTACTTCACTTACACCTGTACAAATGTGTTTATGGTGTCTTGATGTAATTTTGTCCATTATAAACTGGCTTAAATGACCTGAAAAGGGGATTTGTTTCCCCTTTCAATTCCCCAAAAGCTTTGCAGAAGTTAATAAAGCAAGTTCTCTATGTTATTTTTGCAGCAGGCAGAATCTTCACTGCATAGTACCTTGTTTAGTTATTAATTTACTCCAGTACAAAAAGAATGTAATGTCGTGGTCATTAATAAATGACATAAATAGGATTTTTTAATGTGTTTTGGGGAAATTTTTCTTGCTGATTTTCATCTAGGACCCATTCATGAAAATACAGCTAGCCTAAAGGACACACAGTTAAGGGGCTGATTCAAAGGGAGATGACAAAGGTTTGGCCTAACTTAATATTTAGGGCAGGAGGGTGGAGTGAGGCTTTTATGGCCTTTTTTGAGACACAGAGGGACGTCTTCTTGAGAGGTGGTTGAACTGCAAAGACTGCAGTTCATTTTTGAGGTTGGCCTTAGGGGTTAGGGTTCTTTGGATGCCAACTTTGGGGAGATGAGTTGAATGATCTATTAGTCGTTTTATGTAAATATCCCCTCCACATTTTTCCCACCTTCTGCTGGTATAGTTGGGCCGAATAAACATATAAGCATTGTATATGGCTGTCATGACTGCAGTACACACAGATGATTTTTGCTTAAGTCCTCCTCTTTCTTCTGCTTTGTTTTTTCCCTCTTTTCCCATGCTCCTAAAACCAACTCAACTGTGGAATCAGTGTTTCCTTATCTTCATCAAACATTTATTTGTTCTCAAAACAAGTGTGAAATGTTCTCTGCCACTTCCACTACTTAGCGGTGGACTAGGTAGGCACATCCAGTACAAGAGATCTAACAGCTTCACATCATTTTCCTGAAGGCTCACTCAAATTCATTTCAATTACGTGTGGCAGCTTCTTCACTGGAAAAAGTCTCTGCAAAAATTTTGTGTCATTGTGACCCATATAGAACATCAAGGCCAAACATATTGGGAGGTTATTTAATTTTTCTAAAGACAAAGAAAGATGAGAAGAAAAGTTTTTCTGCACACCCCACAAAATTACCTCTCCTGAGTCCCAACAGATTAGACATGATACAAGACTTAGCAATATTAGTTACATGGACAAGATAGCAACTCTGGTGCTAAATCCACTTGCTAGTCCACATTTAAATAATTGCAGGTACCTCTGTATTGTCTTTTAAGCTTAATCTAAGCCTGATGCAGATTTAAAAATCACTCAGATAATACCTTGCTGAGAAGGACCTATCTGGATGCAGGAGCACGTGCTACGTGCAGCTGCATAAGCCACGTAGATATATGAGTTCAGACATCTGCACAAGCAACGTAACTGTGTACTGTATTTCTTTCAGTAATGAGGCAGTTGGCACTGCACCTACCAGATTTCCAGTCACAAGAAGGGGATAGATTTCAAGTGTGAATGAATTGGCCATGCTAAAGCAATTGGAGTTAATGGGCACCATGCAAAGGAAAGAACTTACAGGAAAATATCGGTTTGATGCAGTACAAGGGAGAGGGAATGAAATATTGAGGCTAAAACAAAATGAAAAAGAAAGCTTGAATCAGAATATTGGCACCAAAACAAAATGTGAAATGCAAAATAAAATGAATGAATGGCCCTTATTTTTAAATTTCACCAAAAAAGGTCTAATTAAAATTTGCTATTGATGTTGACAGACAGTTTCTGTTAAGAGCCATGTGCCATTCTGCTGGTAAAAACATTTTCATATGGAGAATTTTGACTTTTCCTAGATCAAACAAAGGCATTAAATTAATTTTTTAAAACTTTAAGATCTGTTGAAATTTGATAGCTATAAGTTTATGAATACTAAAAAAAAGTACACTGTAAATGAGTTCTTATTGATAGTGAATGAACTATTCCATGATTATTAATGAACTCTGAAGTTGCTATTGCTCTCTAATTATACTAAATGTATTTCTCAAGGTTCAGGAATCTACATAAATCAATAAAAAGAACTGACCCTGAAAAATGAAGTGGAAGTAGTTAATACAGATCTTGATTGGACCTTACGGATGGCTATTAGATTCTTCTTTTTTTTTTTTTCTTGTTTAATTTTCTTACTTGCTTGAGGAGTCTTTCTGTTACAAGGCAATTTTGAATAGCTGGTGTTTTTTGGTAACCTACCTAAAAGTTATTTTTGAATTGTACATGCCCAGAACTCTCCCTATATAATTGCTGTGGGGCTACGGAATTTTCCCTGCAGTGAGTTTTAATTATTCTGTGCTAATTAAGCAACTTATGCCTACTGTGAAAAATTTTCCCTTTGGAACAATGTGAGCAAAGGTGCATACATAAGTTTCATAACATATGCATAAAAGCATCCATTTTTATCTCTTGTACTAATTTCACATCCCAATGTTCAGTCGATGGAATGAATAAATATAACCCCTATTGCCATATATAGCATGCTCATAAGATATAATATTAATCTTTTCCCATTTAAAAAAATAACAACGTGGTGTTTTTGGTTTTGTTGGATCTTCTCTTTATAGTAAAGGCTGTAACCTATTACAAAGTTAGATAAAAAATGAGGTGCTCAATTATATTTGTGTTAGAAGAAGGCTTGGTCAGAAGAAAACAATAATTGAGAAAAGTAGAGATAGATTGTACAGTCAACTTGAAAAGTACTTTTCTGTTTGTTTTTTTTTTGCTTCTTAGTTTTTATGATTTAAGAAGAAAATGGATAACAGGGTGGAACTGGCCTAAGCATGCAGCTCTGGGATAGATAAAGGACAGTACATACCTCAAGGTGCCTGCATCTCTATCTCCTTCTGGTACAAAGTCAGAGAGAGCTTATATCCTTCCATTTTTTTACACAGTTCTAATGCTACTTTACTGAAAGAAGCAACATTTTGAGTAAAGGGCAAGTTATAGAGAATAGCCCTATGGTATTGTTTTTTTTTTTTTCCTCAGGAGGGTCATTTGTGCCTTGCTGGTATACAGAAAAAGAATCATAGGATGGTCTGGGTTGGAAGGGATCTTTAAAGATCGTCTAGTTCAAGCCCCCTGCTGTGGGCAGGGATATCTTTCACGAGATCAGGTTGCTCAAAGCCCCGTCCAACCTGACCTTGAACAGTTTGCAATCACAATGAAATTGCAAAGTACAAAGGGTAGAGAGAAAGGGCGGGGGCAGCAGAAACTAAAGAGAGATATTTTCTTCTGAAAAGTGTATCCATGAGACTGTTGACTGTATTGGACAGCACATTGCAAGAAGTGGTAAGATTAAAATTGGTGATGTGGAATTGCTATCAGACTATCTTAAAATGGAGGGCATGAAGTAGGAAGGAGGAAATGTGAAGAAAAGATTCATGTGTAAGAATGCCTGAAAATGTAATTTCTGATCAAAATAAGTAAAAACAGATTTTCTTCTTTTATTCTATCTGAAAGTAAATAGATTTTTTGATAGCTGTGCTAGCAGTAAAAGATATTTTCTGAGGAAACTTTCATTGAATTAAAATCCAAGTTTTGTCTGAAAGAAGTGTCAATATAAAAATTGAATCAGCATTAGTTGTTTCGAATGGTGGTTTGGAAAGTAAGCTTTCTGCTTCACAACTGAAACATTGCACTGGTGCATATTATGGAAGCAAAGCTGAGTGGATGGATAATTGGATAATTACAGCACTAACAGGGCTCTGGGAAAACTGGTTCAGGACCTTACTCTGCTCCAGACTTCAGCTGTATCTGCTCTGTGAAGTGAAATGGGCTTGACTGAGCCAGATGGGTGGATCTGCGTGAGCTCTCACTGCACTGCTGGTTCCCTCTCTGGCTGTCGCTCAGGATCAAAACATCCAAAGTGTAACTTTTGAAGATGAAAGCTCTATATAACAGGGATGGACTGGCATGGAAGCATGTGACAAGTGTCAAGGGATTTAAATTCTTTGCTTATGGAGAACACGAAGACTGAGCTAAGGCTTCATTTTAGGGTGAATCTGCTATAGATGAGCTCCTGAGCGTGTTGCTATACCCAGTTGGGTGCACCGGGGCAGAGCGTAAATCTCTTTTCCCAAGCCACATGAAGTCAGTAGGAGTTAAAGGCTGTGCCTGGAGGAATTTAGGCTTCAGCCATTTGTTCTGCAAAGGGTGAACCTCATGAGTTGTTAAGAGCTACATACAGATTGGTAACAAAAGAAGTTTTCACGGGTGCAAAGCCCTTCCCTGGGCAAGCAGACCCCCAGCAGCCATCCAGGCTGGACCTGCCTGGCTGGGGGTAGCTCTGCGGGAAAGCCCCTGGGGCCTGGGGGCAGCAAGAGGAGGGGAGCCCACAGCACCGAGGGCAGCAGCGTCCTGGGTGGCATGAACCAGGGCACGCCAGGAGATCGAAGCAGAGATTAGCCCCCCCTGCTCAGCACTCCTTAGATCACATCTAGATGCTGTGTTCAGTTTTGGACATCAACATTGACAAACTGGAGCGAGGCCAGCAGAGGGCTGCAGGAGGTGGGAGACAATGGACAAGAACTGAAACAGGAGATATTCAGACTGGATGTAAGGAGAAGCTTTTTCCCCGTAAGGATGCTCAAGCAGTGGCACAGGCTAGCCAGAGAGACTTTGCCATCTCCGTCCTCCAAGATTTTCATGTCCTGACTGGATCAAGCCCTGAGCAACCTGGTCTGATGCCAGAGTTGTCCCTGCCTTGAACAGGAGGTTGGACCAGAAACCTCCTGAGATCCCTTCAGGCCTGAGTTATCCTGTGATCCTTAAGAAAAATGGGCTGAGTACTGAGATAGAAGCTGATTTTAATTTACTTCAATTGCTCAAGGTGAAAAAAATTCAGGAAAAAAACAAACCAGTTGTAAATTTATTTCAGACTAAAAAAAAAAAAAAAAAAAAATCACTTATTAACAGACAGCTATCTGTGTCACGTAGGTATTACAGATGGGTAGACATGAAGATATCCCCAGTTCTGATCCACCTGTGAATCCAGCGGTTGTCAACACATTGCTTTGACAATCCGATCCAACAGGGACAGTGTCCCAAAGTCAGGAGCTATTGCAGTCACATCAGGCTATGTGCTCCAGTCTGCTGCCAGATACATGTGAATATACTCATCCTAGCAGTGAGCTGTCAGAAACAGGAAAATGGTCTGCTTTCTACTCAAAATTGTCCATATGACAAAAGTGAAATTATAGGAAAAAAATCAGTGTGAATTATGTTTAGCTCAGCCCATTTTTTCCTCTTCAAATTACAGATCTGTCATTTATATAGGTTTTTAATTCAATTATCTTTAGCTCCAGTTAACTGGAAACTCCTAGTCCATGTAAAGGTACAGGACAAATATTGTCTTTTGGCAGCTCAGCCTCATCTCTCCTTGTCTTGACAAAGTACTTAAAGAAACTGCAGGTTTCAAACAGGCTCATTTATCTTGTATATTACTTCAAGATACTCTGGGCAAGATCATCAAAATTATTTCCAGATTTGCCACTTTTTTGATCTTTCTTTCTCTTCCCCATCTTAGCTGTGCTCACAATTGCAGGAACACACAGACATAAATTTATGTATTTGTTTCTTTTATCAATGTGTGATCATTTTTAAGCTGTGCTGGATTTTTCCTTGCTATGGCACACGACACTCAATAGTCAGAAGAGGAAAGCTTTATGTACTTTCCATTATTCACTTTTCCTCCATTAAAGGTAGCTGCCCTGTACAACAAACTGTGGGACCAGTGCAGATTGCAAGAGATCATCACAGAGGTCTTCTGATTGTTCTGGCTTGTGTCCCCAGAAGTCTTTTTGCTCCCTAAACTTAGAAATTTCCCCCCGATAAAAGAATTTACATTCTGCAGAGAGTGCCAGCACTTTGAAGGGGTTTTCATTTTTAAGGGAGACAAAAGGAAATGTTACGTTTTCCCGTAAAAATGAAAGGCTTGAAAAATGCAGCTTGCATTTATCAAAGTTTCCTCTTTTGTAATCTCCAAACATTTTTTTTTTAATGAAATTAGAAAAGTGTTGCTGCTGCTGTTGACTGAGGTGGTTACCCAGTCTGCAGCAGCAGCAGAGCTATTTGGATAACCGATCCTATGATGTAATTCCATTTATTTGTGAGGACGGTACAAAATGTTCTGCACACAGGTAGAATGAAACAGCAGGAGACAGTACTTTTTGCTCACCAGACTGTCTCTTGCAGCCAGTGCTGTGTAGATAAGCCCTGCTTTGTTTTGCTTTTTCCTTGGGGTCATGTTTCCCGGGCTGCCTCTGCTGTGTCTGTAGATGCTTAGCTCCTTCCCCGCAGCCTGTGCTGCCTGCACACAGCTCCACGGTCTGTTACCTTTGTTGTACAGTTCTCGGCAGAGATTCCCTAGGACACATCAGCTGTATTTTGAGTGTTGCTCTCATTTCTGTAGAGAAGCTTAACATAGCCTGGTGAAAAGCAGCAGTTCCCGCAAATATCCATGGGTCTTAACCAACACCCTTTCCTTTACCTAGCAATGTGATAAAACAAGGACTATTCAAATGCATAAAGTGTGCAATTATCTGATATGTTAATTGCATAATAGTATGTATCCTAATAAATAAAAACATACTTCCTGAAAACTGCCCAATATAAATTATATATGCAATACATAATTGCCTTTTCCTAGTTTAGGGCATGACCTAGTCAAGGAAGATGGCAAGGGATCTGCTTCCTTTTCTCCCTGCACTGCCTGTGGGTAGGGTCTAGATGTGTGTATTAAAAAACATTTAAGATCAAGCTGTATGTCAGGTTTGGGGGGGAGCGGGAAGGCAGTGCAGTAGCTTCGTCTTCCAGCATGTTCTGTGAAATGACAGTGAGGGTTAACAGACTTTTGAGCACGAGGTATTCCAAATTGCTCTACTTGATCGGATGAATTTTGAAGTGCTTCCCCCCCCATCGTAACGGCTGTCATTTCCTGGAAAGGGCACATTTGATCAAATATCTGTTACTCTCCTG
>NW_008825316.1:1702707-1756271 GCF_000699105.1 Pygoscelis adeliae | reverse complement strand
CTAATGATTCTGGCAAAAGAACTTTAATTTTGTGCCAGTGGGAGATTTCAGGTTAATTAAATAGTCTTGTTGCTTCTGTGTTTCACCAAGTAACTGCTCTTGGCTGAGGCTTAGAAACTTACAACTTAAGGCCCTAATAGTGTCTTGACCTGAACTTCATCAGGCCAAGCAAATGTCCCCAAGTGTCTGAGCAAGTTCTAAAACTAATTTTAAAAAACTTTAGGGCTACACTAGGACAACAGTTTGCTCCAGGCAGTGAAAGAAACCCCTTGATGCTTACAACCTTTGTTAGGCTTTAAGAAAATGTACAAAAATGTGAGAAAAGCAGTAAAAACCTACTGCGGAAGCACGTCATCTAAATCAGGATCCCAGTCTCACCTATGGTGGTGGGTGAACAAACGAGAAAGGCCAGAAAATCCCTGAGCAGAACGTAAAAAATCCAGAGCAAACTTTTACCTGCAGGCAGTAAGTGCTTTCTGTCTGCAGCGCAGACTCCTGCAGAGGAGATGGGTGCTGTGGGAGAAAAAACTGATATATTTGGTGTGGCCAGAGGACCTGCAATCAAATCCGGTCCTGCCTATATATGATCAGTTTGGCTCTCAGTTATGATACGAGGTTCAAATATGATTTTACAGTGCAAGGATAATAATAACAGCAAATATTCTATTCATTTTTTGTAGGCTTTTTGCTTATACTGAGAAGAGAGATGGGAAGGGCTCAGAAACAAAAAGAATGCAAGCTATTTCTTTCTTCAGCTTTGTCTTTTGAAGGAAAAAAACCCTCTACATTGTGTGTCTCTGCCAGCTATTCACCTCTTTACATAACTAAGCCCTTCCATTAGTGCCTGTCTCTTTGCTGGTGCAGTGGCTGCGCCTTATGAAAGTAGCAAGCAGAATAAGAGGTACTCTCACTCAACTCCATAGGGTATACAGTGTTAAGACCTGCTGTGCCTGATTGCTCATTAATATCGTATCTTTAGGGCAGCACAGCTCCTGGCTGGCAGGTGACAAGATTGTTGGAGGTGTGTGTTGAAGCTGGAGCCAAGAAATGGAGGTGGACAGGTGGAGGTCTGTAAATAAGGACACTTGGAGTCTGCCTGCATGATGCAAAAGCTGTTTCCAGCCAAGGAGCGAGCTGAGCCCATGCACATGTTGTCCCCGCATTGAACAGCAGGGCCAGCTTGTGCTGATGTTGTGCGCTGTGATCAAAAGGAGCTAATTTGGTCGGCTTTCACTGAAGAAGTTCACAAAATATGCAAAGGCCCCAAGGCCGGCCAATTTCTGACCACTGCAATTTGTACAAGTTCACTGCTGTTCCCAATTCCTATCCACCCACCTTGTCCCAGTGCCTGCGGCCCGTACGGCACTGTTCTTGCACACAGCAACCCTCCTCTCAGCAAGACTTGCTCCTCAATCTGCCCATTTTTAAAGACCAGATCTAGGCCTGACCTTAGGAAAAAAAACCTCAGTGAGTGTAGGACTTGTGAACAGCATTGTCTGAATATGTTACTCTTGTTTTTCTGGAAGCCAGCTTGCATTTAGCTAGCTCAAGGTTGACCGAGTATCTGTAATTCCATTTTTTTGCTGTAGCATTTCTTATGCCTTTGCCCTGGTAGCTGGATTAACATTGCTACTTCATATTTTTATATTTTGGCATCTACCTTTGCTAATTGTTAAAAGTCAAGATTGACTTTTTGGATTTGAAGTGCAGAACAGCCCAGGACTGATTATTCTTTGATGTCTGCCTTGTGAAATCTGCTCTATTGGTTCAATGTGAGTTGTTGGCCATTTCAATTTGATAGTATTCTGTTGGGTTTTTTTTTCCATTGATGTAGATGACTACATGCTGTGCATGGCAATGAAGAGTTCAGCCTGATCTGTATAATAGGGTCGGTAGGTATATTAGACTAATATTATCAAACAATATGAATTTTTATGCAAGTCCATTAATGAAGTATGTGTCTTTGCTCTGTTTACCCATGGTGTTGTTCAGTGTGTCATAGGTAATTTTCTGCATAACTGAAATGATTATTGCAGACGTGGAATCAATGAAATGTTCTTCTTAAAATCGGCACACTTGATTTTCCTTGTGAAATTTTGTTCTGTCTTAATGGGAATAAATTTCCAGTCAAGCCAGTCTCTGAGGACATTCAGTAAGGACACTGAAAAGGTCTATCCTTTGCTAGGAGTAAACTAGCTAACTAGCAACAGTTCTTCAGAAAAGGAGCTGGGAATTACAGTGGAATGAACTTTTTCAAAAAGGCAAACATTATATGTAGATGTTGAAATAGAAGAATTGTTCATAAGATAACTGGAATAAGACTTTGCTCCATTTAGTGGTAGTTGTTGAGCACCACACTTCAAGAAAGATGAAAGCTAATCAGAGGGAGTCCAGAGGCAGAGAACAAGAGTACAGATTTAGAAATCATGACCTACAAGGAAAGATTGAGTTAATTGTGTTGGTTAACTTTTGAGGAGAAAAGACATAAGGGAGACATGATAGTCCAATCTTCTAGTATGTCTACTGCTGCTGAGTAGTTTCTTCTCCATGCCAGGGCAAAAAGTTAATTGGTTTGGATGGTAGCAAGGGAAATTTAGGGTAATCATAAGGCTGAATTAGGCTTATCATAAGATTTCTAATAGTTTGAAATAGGTGTTGGAATAGATTGTCTGAAGAGTTTATATGATATCTGTCACTGAATGTTTTTAAGACCAAGGGATATATATCCAAGAGGAATAGAGCAGAAGTGCACGTGGTCCTCCCTGGCATAGGGAGATGATTTTGCAACCCTTCTTCAGTGTTTCCATGCATCTCATTCTGCAACTAATACATACCTGTTTGTATGTACAAAAATCATATGTGTTTTCACTTTTCTCTCCCCAGTTTTGACACGTAGATTTTAGTTGTGCTTTGTAAACTTTGCTCAGAGATAGTTTCACTTAAATAACATTCCCAGTGGTCTTTTCAGAAAGGCTTTTTCTGGGCATATGATTTGACCTGTCCAGCTATTTGTGAAGAATGGAGAAACTGTATTTTGGATTTTTGGAGGAGGGCTTTGGCCTTGCCTGTCTTGACCCTATATTGTTGCTGCTACGGTGATAAAATAATTACATGCAGATTTAGTGAAGAATCAATCTTGCATAAGTTTCCGTGTTGCTATCTTTGTGAAAAAGAGTTTTGTCTCAATAATAAAGTGAATCTCATCTGACAGTAAGAAGCTATCTTATGGTGACAGCAAACAATATGTTAACGTCTCCTGGTTACTTATAGGTTACTGAGCTATTTGGAATATCTTTTCTATATCTTTGTCTTTTTTTCAATGATTAAACTTTTCTTTCTCTGAGCACAAAAAATAAAATATTCAGTTGTAATAACAAATTATCTGATGACATGAAAACATTATTAAACAACTTCAATAACCTCTAGAAACATAAATGGAATATAGGAGAAACATTCCTTTACAAAAGTCAATTAGAGGTAGGCCTTTGATACCATTTATCAAATCTATCTTGTTTCTAAAGTGTGATGTAAGTTAATATTGATCACCATTTTGAAGCATAGCTTGTCGGCTTCTTTGTTCCACTAAGCTGCTGCTACTGTCATTCTCAAGGTTTATTTTTTCAGTGCTCTTAGATCACTGAGGCTACTGGAGCATGTTAGGGCTGGTAATAATACAACTAGCTGATAAACAAAAGCTGTCAGCAAGGGGGAATGAAAGGGAACAGTAAAATCTCTACCTGTGTCTAGACTGTGAACATATTAAGAGCACTAATTAACATTTATTTGAAGAAAAATACCTGTAGTAACAGCACCAATCTGTCCATGCTATTAATTCTTTCTCTAAGATGTCAATGATGAGTAACGTCTGTCAAGTATTTGATATTGGGTTTTGCTATCTAACTAGTAGAATTATAAATTCCAAAATAATAATAATAAAAAATCATTCTACCTACCACTGTTCTTTTCAAGCATGAAAATTTACCTCACTACTCTTAAATGAAAAGGATTTATATTTTGGCACTTCCTTGTTTTCTCTGTGGTCTCAGGTGCTTCTGCCTGGGAGTTCCTTCAATATGCAGTTCTAGGAGTAGGGAAGTTATGCTAGACCTTTTCTGTTGTTTTCACATTACAGTATAACTGATTCATGCACAGCTGGAATGCTTGTGACTCAGACCCTCAGTTTTACAGGCAGAGGGGCATGAGAGATGCTTCCAGTACAGTATTTCACAAACTCTAATCTTATAGTGAGCACTCTGTGAAGGCAGGAGGGCAATCAAAGCCCATTGTAGCATTTGGTCTAAAATGCAATCAAAGCCCATTGTAGCATTTGGTCTAAAATGCCAGAAGGACAACAGACCCCAGATTTTGCAGTACCAATT
This sequence comes from Pygoscelis adeliae, assembly GCF_000699105.1. Taxonomy (NCBI): domain Eukaryota; kingdom Metazoa; phylum Chordata; class Aves; order Sphenisciformes; family Spheniscidae; genus Pygoscelis; species Pygoscelis adeliae. The sequence goes on along the minus strand of NW_008825316.1, from coordinate 1,751,892 downwards.
CCCTGGCAATCCGCAAGTCAATAGCTAGGGTTGGTGCTAAAAATATTGCAGCCCTGCCTGTGGAACTGCAGATACGCAGGACCTGGAGTTCCTTCTTCTTAGCCCTGAGTTGAAAGCATTTCCTTCATGGATGAAATAAAAGTTTCACAGATAAAACCATCTCTGCCTCATCCTGTCAAATGTCTTGATACACTCGACACACTACTACAAAATGATAAAAATGCTGTGCTTCTGTTGCATTGCTGTTTTTCAAGGGAAGGTTGTTCAGCTGGAAAATTTCTTGGCTGGCAGAACCTTAGGAGGTCATGCAGCACATCACTGTCTAGCCAAGTTACGACCTCAGTCTCTTTCCTTCCCAGATCTGTTTTGGGTTTTTTTTTCCATCCATCAGGGCAGTTTGCTTCTTATACAGGTAAGATACAGGAACGCGACACTTGCCTGTGCAATGTGAAGGCTTTATTAGCACATATACTTTGCACTGTCTGTTGATTAATGGGGCAAACAACCCTAAACTCCATATGGATGTAAACTTTATATTACTTTGCTGCCCTCGGAGAAATATCATCCTAAATGAAAAATATCACAACATGATTTGTGTATGCATAAAGTGATTTATTTAAAAGGCACAATGTATTAACAGTGCTTCAACCCATGTGCTCTTTCTTTGACAGAGAGGAATTGCTATCTCAACAGATGGTCATGTGAATGTAATTTGCACTTGGTTTGCCAAGTGACATGAAACTCAACTCTGTACCCTCGTCCCCCTGAGTTGTCTTGTTAAAATGTATTTGGGCTGCAGGAGCTGATCTGCAGCAGTCAGCCGAGGCACTGGGATGATCAAATGCGTGTGAAAATATTGAGGAATTTTCCTGCTTATGGGAACTTTTAAATACAACCCCATCATTTGCTCTGTATGCTTAATCCTATTTAAATAGCAACATGTCAAACATGCCTAGTCATCAGCTAGCAGGTGTCCCTACAGAGATTTTCAGCTTTAAGTTTTCCTGCATCTTGGTGCAAGGATTTTTCCCAAATATTGACATTTAGTTTTCAAGGTTACTGATGATGTGCTCAGACACGAGTTGTTCAGACTACCTCAGAACGAAAGGCTCATTAAGAAGACAAGTGCATTTACCAGGCAAATCATCTAGCTGACTATATACTTTTGGTTTTACCTGTCAGACATTAAGTTTGAGTAAATTCAAGTTTTCCTGTAATTACATATGCAAACACCTGTGATTCCTTATCTTTCAGTTTCTCAAAGAAGGAGGTCTAATTTATGATGTTTACACAGTAGTGCATGTGTGTTGGCACCAAACAAGCTTCAATCTTCATGTTAATCTCCCCTCCAAAAAATCTGATTTAATAATAACAAGAAACTTACAGAATCAATTGCAAGCAATTGTCTGACAGTACCTAATGTTGCACTTCTACAGGTAAGGCCATTACTGTAAGTATGGAAAAGGATGAACTTCAGGCAGCTCTACTCCATCTTTTTGCTGCTGGTGGTACTTGAGGCTGTAGAAGAAAGGGAGGGCAAAGCTGGGTTTCTAGATCAGACAAAATGACCTGCACTGGCTGGTTTGGCTGCGATGATGCTGGGTTTTTTAGATGATGTCACAACTTCTTTCAGGACACCTGTTTCATGATTTAATCATTCAGGTCATTTGGACTTCTGTGGCTGAACTAAAAATAGATGCTGTGTTCAAGCCATTAAACTAGCTCTGTATTTCCCAGGAAGCAACAGTGCAGCAGTGCTGTGAAAAATGATGGGTTTTTGTTTCTTTGGTTTTTTTTAAAGAACAACTGAACCAGTGCAAAAAAACCAAACCAAACCAAAAACAATCAAACAAACAAAAACCCAGAAAAAGTCCTTTGCTCTGTGTACAGAGAATTTAACGATATTCAAAGCAGTAAGAAACTGGGAGGGAGGAAAAGTAGTTAAATCAAAGATGTTTCCATGGTGCTGATAGCTAGAAAGCTGGTTCTGGCAGTGTTTAAAATCCTTGTTAAACTTTTGTCTGAATATTTCACAATCATAAAAAGAAAGACAAAGTAATAAACCTTTTTTTGTTAAATTAGGCCCACAATAACCATTAGATATATTAACTGTTGTGTGCCAGTTAGTCAAATTATTTTTTGCCTAGCTCTCACATATTTTGGATGTTGCTTTTGGTTTTTTTATAGATGTGTTTATTTGTAGTGCTCACCACAATGGTCACATCAGTCCCTGGCTTCCTGAACTGTTTGTCATTCAGGACATGTCCTGGTTTCGGCAGGGATAGAGTTAATTTCCTTCCTAGTAGCTGGTACAGTGCTGTGCTTTGGATTTAGGGTGAGAACAATGTTGATAACACACCGATGTTTTTAGTTGTTGCTAGGTAGTGTTTATACTAGTCAAGGACTTTCCAACTTCCCATGCTCTACCGACTGAGAAGGCTGGAGGGCCACAAGAAGCTGGGAGGGGGCACAGCCAGGACAGCTGACCCAAACTGGCCAACGGGATATTCCATACCATGTGACATCATGCTCAGTATAAAAAGCTGGGGGAAGAAGAAGGAAGGGGGGGATGTTTGGAGTGGTGGCGTTTGTCTTCCCAAGTAACTGTTACGCGTGAGGGAGCCCTGCTTTCCTGGAGATGGCTGAACATCTGCCTGCCCATGGGAAGTAGTGAATTAATTCCTTTGTTTTGCTTTGCTTGCGTGCGCGGCTGTTGCTCTACCTATTAAACTGTTTTTATCTCAACCCATGAGTTTTCTCACTTTTACCCTTCCGATTCTCTACCCCATCCCACTGGGGGGGAGTGCGCAAGTGGCTGCGTGGTGCTCAGTTGCCAACTGGGGTTAAACCACGACAGGACATAAGGTCTTCTCCTCGGTGACTTGACTATTGCCTGATCAGCCAGCTGAAATGATTATAGCCAATGATAATTAAAATAACAAATAGCAAACAGTGAATAGCAAATAATGAGTATCGAACCATTGTCTGTGCAGTTATAGTTGTGTTTGCATGCGGATACAGATATTTGTATAAATGTCTGTGGCCACGCCGTTGTGCAAACAGGCTGTTTGCATGAACGCTTATAGCTGGGAAACAAGAAGGGGCATGAAAAATTCTCAATTAGGTATTGTGAATTTGAGTAATGCAAACGTTCTTGGGACAGCTCAAGTTGGCACTCATTCATATAGGTCAATGCATGGTCACTTTACTCTGGAAATCAATTGGAGGTTTGCCAATTCAAACAGGAATGCAACCAGTTTTCATAATAACATTTAGTCAATATCAGTCTTAATCTTACAGGATTGCATTTGTCAGCTGTTTCAATTAGATCCTTTTAATGTCTACGTTAATAAATGTTATTTAGTTGGACAAAATTAAATTCAGATGGGAAAATGTATTCAGTGTTACCATTTAGATATAATACCACTGCAACATTTTTATATTAATATATACATTCATGTGATGTATGAATTCAACATGAATAACAATTTTTCTGAACTAAAATATATTTTTTGATAGTCTGAACATAATGAAAATGCTGCATTTGGCTTCAGTACCCTTTGCCTTCTTTTCATAATTTACCTTGCTCAACCACATTACTCAGTTCAGTTGTTTCAGGTACCTAAAGGCAAAACCAAGGTGGGAAATTCCCAAGAATAAAATGAGATGGGGTTGAGGCGCTCAGGCAGGCAGAGAGGTGCCTGGTGCTAGAGAAATCATTTCTGTTGCACCAACTTGCAAGAAATGTAGGGCCATGAATATCACATTTGTAACAACAGGCCGTTGGGGGGAAGGGAAGGAGAAATGGTTCAGCTAGAAATGACTGGATTACAACCTGCCCTGGCTTTGGGTTTGATTTCTATCCTGAGTTCATCTACGTCTCTTTAATTTTTTTTTTAATTATTTTTTGGTGCCTGGTAAATTAAAAGATCACAAATAACTATAAATCAGATCTCCAGCTCAAAACAAAATCACTCGTTAGTGGTCAAATGGTGTAAGTTTCTAACAAAGAGAGAACCCCTGAAGTCTGGGGTCGCCTCTTTCCTGCTTACTCACTTATTTTGCATACCCCATAGTGTTAAACCCAACATGTGCTGGTGAATTCTCCATCATAGAAATGCCAGTATTAGACATAACCAGCATGACTGGTAGAGGGGAAAATTAACAATACAACAGAAAGGTTGTAAACCAGGACTAAAGTGCATTACCAAGTATGCATAATGTCTGCTACCTGCCTGACACCAGCACTTTGTGTAGGTTTGCCTCCTCTTGTAAACTGCAGATCTTTTTAAAAGTGTAGTAAATAACCAAAGGTAATTTAAATCAATAATCTGGTTCTTGTATAACTGCTTTGGTATTATATACCTATTCATACACTTCTTCAAAACTGATTTCTCTTTATTCTGTGGAGGGTAAGAGCCTCATTGCTAATCAGAACACTATTTCTGCTCATAAGTTCTAGCAAATGAATCTCAACCAGTCGTTTAAATTGAAATTTTTAACTGCCAGTCAAGACAGGTCAAATGGGAAATGAAAAAAAATTAGGATCACTGACTAAAAAATCCAAATATAATCTATATGCATACACCCATGGCTTAATGTATTCTCCAGGAGGTTAGCTGTATCCAGATGGCAACTATTTACATGGCTTTCCTACCTTAAAAAGTTATTTCAATTCAAAGGAAAGAAATGCTTTTAAAATGCCATCCACTCACTGTAATTGACTGTGCCAGCAGGTTAAAATATCTCTAAAATGAATATTCCACTTCAAATTGGGATTTTTGATGACCAGAGTGACCCTGCTGTATCTGCAGCAGCTCTCTCCACAGTTTCTCTGGAAAAAAAACCCAACAAAACAACCAACAGCCCTAGTATGGAGAGAAACTTCTACTTGGTACTTATTGTGCCTTTATTTATATAGTGGCAGGAACTACAGGACCTAGACAATAAGGCCACTGTATGCAAGATGCTTCACAACATAAAGATGATTAGTCCTTGCCTTAATGAATTTTAAGTTGATGAGTCCACCAAATGCTTGAGAAGAAATAGAAACACAAAGGTCAAGTGGCTGGTATAAGAACCTGGAGCGGCTTATTGGCAAAATAAGGATTAGAAGGCTCTCTAGTCCCACACAGTACTACTTTAAATCAATAAATACTGGATTGCAGTCTCCAGGTACTGTCCATGTAAGGCGTTAAAAACAATTCCAGCAGTTTAACACCCAGTTGTGTGATAACCTCCAATATTTTGAACCATGCCATTTTATCTCACGGAAACACCTTTTTCAGCTCTAAGAATTATGTAGAACTTGCCCTTAAGGTCTTGGTAATTGCTGCAGGTAACACCTTGGATAACTCAGCACTCGATTTGGAGTATTCCTAAATGTTCCTCTTGGAGTAATATAGGGAAATGAGGTCACACCGTCAATGCATGGACATTTATCTAAAACAAAGGTAGCACATCTCTGTATTTGATATCGCACCTAATTTTTTGTCCTTACACTGGAAGACGAGGAAAAGGACATGGTAAAATTAAAACTTTGTTATAGTTAACAAGTGTAGGTGGCTCTTGTAGTATAAAATGTTTCACTAAAATCTGAAGGCCCCTCTATCGTGCATCTAGACAAATTTTTACCTCTAAACATTTGAATTATCTCACTGAAATCAGTGAAATTATTAATTTACATTGGAAGACACATACAAATGCCAATATAAATAGAATCATCTTTATCACCAGAAAAGAGAGGATGCAAATGACTCCTTTAGATATATTACTCTTTTTTTTCTTTTGTGGGCTATCAGTAACCCAGTCTCTCTTCCTGCGTATAGTTGCCACAAAAGCTTCTGCAGACAGATGTGCTGAACTGAGTTAGTACCTCATTCTGGCTTTCCTGCTTTCATGCTGGAACTGCAAAAAAGCAGGAAAGGGTTTTGGCAATTGAAGTCACAGGCGGATTTGCTCTCAGTGCCATTGTAATTTACTTGTTCAGATAAATGTCTTTTACACTTGGGTAATTTCTTTGCATTGTGCATGTTATTCATAGTTGAGTAAAGTTGAAAATCCTAAAAGATACTTTAACTTAACTCTTTCTACTTGGAATCACTTAAAATATATTTATGGGATTTTTTTTTTTCCTCACTTTTTACTCATTCAGTCTCAGTTGGAAAAAAGAAGCTGCATGCAACAAAAAGAAATCAAAACACCCACAACATACCCTCCAGCAAACCAAAGCAGGTTTATTGGGGAATGGCCATATTTGAGCAGGGCATGAAGTGGATTGTGTTGTGATTTCTGTCGGTGTTTCAAGGGAATTTAGGGGTAAGATAGCCCCGAGAACAGAATCATACCACCCAGAGATATTACATTTATAATTTATTAAGTGGGATAAGTATAGCAGGTGGATTGTGATTTCTGTGATAAGGTTTCAGTTATATGATTTTTATTCTCTGACAGTCACAGATTTCACAATCCCCAGCCCCCTGCCCCATTTGGGACCAGCACCATGGACCCAGGGGACCAGGACATGCATATCCCACTGCTTGACGTGTCCGGTCCTGGGATGGAGTCTGGACCCTGTGGGTAATGGTCACACCGTGGGCTTAAACTCCTACATGATATTGGATGGCTGTGTACAGATAATCCCACAAGGGGTTTGTTGTCCTCCCTATCTAGTGCTTTATAACTTGGCTGATTGGCACAAGCAGGCAATGGCCCTATTAACCACATAGACCTGGGCCAAGCTCTTTGATTTCCTCCCTACTGAAAGCCAATTAGCTGCTCTTATTTGGGTCACTATTATCCACTAGCTTCCTGCCCAATATGTGTTAGAAGAGTGTAACATTGCTGATGCCTACCTGAATCATTAGAGCAAGGCAGACATAGTCCAGAGCTTTTGGGTAGGCTTCCCCCATAAAAATTATCTGTGCTTTTGTTTCCCTGCACAAGCCAGAATCAGCTAATGAGTTTGAGCTGAGCGAATGTAGCCAAGGTCTCAGGTATCTGAGTGGTGCTTTCAGGGAAGGTTCATCCCATGACAGCAATTTATTACCTTTATCAATTACTTGGAAGAAATGGCTGGATTGGTAGAGGGGAAAAAAAAAAAAAAAGGCACATAATGCAAAGAGTGAGGAGGAAAAGGGGCATTATGTACTTAAGTTGACTGATAGCTGATAAAAATTTAACCTTAATTTTTTAGTTGACTGAGCAACTACAAACAATATGCATTTTAACACATCTAAAGGAAAGGTCTTGCATTTAGTAAGAAAAATGTAGGTGACACCTGTTCTGGGAAGCACTGACTTTGCAAAGGGTCTGAGCACTGGGTGGGAATACTTAGAGAAAGGTGAGGAAGTGGCACTACATGTGTCTAGTCCTGATGCCCAGCCCTAGTGTTGGCATTTTAAGGTGCTACAGCAAAATGGGAGTGAGTTGAAAGAAGAGCCATGACATTGATGAAAACCTTAGAAAAGAGATACTGTAATAATATGTAGCATGTAAAAATTTTTATTGTTTTAAATCAGAAGTTAAACCAAGAGCCACTTCGCTCTTGAGGGGGTAGTCTGTCACCTGCAACCTGTAACACAGAAAAGAGCAATTTTAAAGGGAAATTTTGTTTTACAGGTGACTATAATAAGACCTGATGTCCCAAAGTTGAAGCTAAACAAATGTACAACATAGATATATATATATAGTTTCTGCTTTTTGGGGGGCTTCCCCCCCCCCCTTTATTTTTTTTAAACAGGCAGGGTGATTAACCCCTGGAATAGCTTACTGATAGCAGTAGACTCGACATCAGAGGAAATATTTATACCAAGGGTGGATTTTTATTTTTCTAGACACTCGAGTGTACAGCTATATATTTGATGAAAGGAATTAATTCGGGGAAGTTTTATGACTTGTGCTCCTTACAACCTTAAAATCAACAAATCTTTTAAAAAGACTAGGATAGTGTTGTGAGAGGAGTCTTGTACAGGTGAAGGAAAGTAGAGTGGAAAAGAAGGCTCTTTTCTCAAACGAAATGACCTAACTTAGAAACAAACCAACCCCAAATACCAAAGAGGTAAATTAATCGTAAAAATAATCTGAATAATAATTATATGCTGATTTGCTGTCAGTCTGGATCAGATCATGAGAGGATGCTAGGGTGATTATGTCTTGAAAACCAAGCAAAAGGATTAAATTGACCTATTTTATTATTCAGTGGCTGGAAACTATATGCAAAACACCCTATAGCTCTAGGGGGAAATACAGGTCTTATCCTGCCAGGTCCTGAGCATGCTGTCTACTCATCAGAAAATCTGAAGCAAATGAATAATTTAATGCCTCTCCTGCATCGGCTTCAGTGCTATACTAAAAGTGTGTGCCTCACTTTTGGGGAAGCCGGGTCAAAAATGGAAGACACATGCAAACAACCTAGCCCAGAGGACTGCTTTTGCAATAGTCTTTGATAGCAAAACTTTGGAGAAGGGAGAAGAAAAGACACCTTCCTTTGTCTGCACCGGCCTTTGAGCTTTGGGGCCATTTGGAAAGATTACAGTGCACTGCTGACACTGTATATTTAGTGCATCTCAAAATGGGGCAAACCTTTGTTTCAATGACAGATCATCAACCATTCACACTCAAAGAGCCTGCCAGATATAGGGCCATTGAAGTTGGAGGAAAGGCCCCCTTTGGTTTCTGGGGGCTTTGAGTCCGTTTTTGTCTGTCCTCAGGTGGTAGGTACCTGCTGCTGCTTTTGACTTCAGTGAGAGCTGCAGACTCTAAACATCTTAGAAAATTGGCTCCAAAACTGTCATTTCCCCCCTGTTTTTTTAAACTTTCTTTACTCTTTTAAAAGCAATCTTTATGGCACAGTGCATTGCAGGTACGGTCCTAGCAAAATGATACCTTCACCGTGTGCCATTTTGTGCAACATGCAAAAATTTTTTGAGGTTGTAAAACTTAAATGAAAATGTCTTCATTAAAAAAAATGAAACTGCTTTTGTTTCCCATAAAAGCCCAGTCCTCTTTGCTCTTGTGCACTACATCTTTCTCTCTGCAGTAAAATGAACTTCTTTGTGCCTTCTAATTGGGCTTTTTACATCTGACTGTGGTACTAAGTGATGTTACCTTAACTACTTTTACCTGAAAAGCATTATTTTCACAGCAACATCTTCCAGTTTGGATATTTTCCATCTTTTGCTATGTATGTAACATCACTGTTAAAGTTGTGCAGCGGCACTAAGAAACAGAAAAGGGGAGAAGGAGGAGTTGGAAAAGTGAGGCTAGTGGCGTGGACATGGGGAAAAGGGAGATACACACAACAAACCCCACTGAGCTTGTATTGGGTTTTGATACACAGTTCAGTGATTGTAGCCTGGTTCTTATCCACAGTGCATTAAATACTGGACTTTCCTTAGCTCTGGCATACAAAATCCAGGCCTTTTTTTCCAAATGCAGTTCGAATACTTTCAGCGTTAACTCCATGATTTTGCTCAACGTACTGGTAGTATTTGGATTAGGTTGTTATTGCTTTTATTCGTCATTTTAGGGACCTATCTGCAGACTGACTACAACATGAGAATCCTTTGGTAGAGCAGTGAATTTCCAGGGATGTAATGCCCATAGCTGGTAAATACAGTAAATACAGCTCAGCTGAAATGTCCATTTATGCTAGCTGACACTGTGGCCCATACATACACCCAGGCATAAATATATACACACACACGTAAGAAACATACTACTCTTAATTAAGTAAGGCTGCTTGATAGCTGGTAGTGACCATTAACCTTCCATCTTCTCCATCTTTGATGGGTTGTAACTTGCATTCTTCTAAATACAGAAAGACTCAGTCTCAAAATCAAAACAGAACATTGTAAGACAACCTAAGGCATGACCAAACATTGCTTCATGAACAAAACTGCTTATCTCTATTTTTGTTTTAGTCAAAGAAGTTGTTTTGTCATGGCAGCACTGCTAAATGGCATGAACCCTTCTTGGTCTGAGAATATATTTAAGTCGAAAAGCAAGCAGGCAAAAATCTTTGTAAATCTTCCCATAAATTTGAGATATCACTTACCTTGTAATGAAGCATTATTCTGCAGAATGAAAAGGAACAGAGTCCCTATAGTTGCCATCTAACTTGAATTATATTTAACCTGGAGAATAAACTCTGCATAAGAGTTATGCTGCAACATTAAATGGACTACATGTGCCAGCCTCTAAATGACTATAAGGTCATCTATAGACTTCCACCAATTACTCTTGCGCTAACCCCAATAACCAGCTTTTAGCTAAATCATATATACCTGCACTGTTCCCAGACTTTTCCCAAAGACTTTGAGAGATGAACAATTTACAATTGGTGGTTTACTGTAAACTCTGTAGATACATTTACCAATATAAAAAAATGAAACTAAGTAAAATCAAACACAGGTATCCATGCAGTCTAAGTGATTGTGAAAATTAATATGACTAGGTAAACATTGAAAAATGAAATAATTCACATAAAAATAAAACTACTTTCTGAGATTCTTATAACGGTTTTCAAGCTAAGATTTGTGAAAGGTAGACCTGTGTAAGAAATTTTTAGTTCATATATTTAATTATCTTTCTGTGTTGGAGAGAACTACTGGAAGCCTGTTCTTAAGTGCAAATGGATATAACTTTCAAAAACTTCATTGAAGTCTTGCTGATTATCGATAGCTGAGCTCTTTATTAATGTATGGTGAATTGAAGTTTCATTTCTTATGATTCTACTACTTTTTCCTCTTCCTTCTAGTTTCAGCAGATGGATCATTAAAGCATCCCTACAGCATAAACTTATTTAAAGATACTCCTGACTGCTTTGGCAATAGAAAGAGACTTGGAATTTAGTTTCTAAAAGTCAGTACCCCCTCATTTAATGCAATTACAAAACTACATAATTTTTAAAAATGAGACATTAACTCTACATTTATGATATTTAATGTTCTCGGTGTGCAGATGGAATGCATGTAAATGTGAAATTTAAAAAATGGTATTTTAGAAATACTGTCCTTCAAGACCTTCTGTACATGACTTAAGGGAATCAGCAGCAAATCCATTCAAAGGCATGAGTTATGAATGATAAAAATCCAGAGAACTTGTCTAATAAATAATGGCACTAAAAATCTCTTCCATAGTTCATATTTCTAACGTGAAAATGTACAGTTTGGTGTGACTGAAATATAAATTGCAGCTGTGTGCCTTGAGATCTTTTCTCTTGCAGGGACAATGAAGGGATCCTCCTTGGCCAAACTGATGTGAGCAGAAGATGACAAATTCTATCCTGAGAGACTGATGGCCTTGACACTGGTTACATCGAGCTCCCCCATGTCCTTGCAGCCAGGATTGTTTAGAAGAATTAAATTAAAAGACAACAAGTGAGGGAGGAAGAAAAACATCTTGGCTGCTTTCTGTCTCTGGCCAGAGCCAGCTTATCGCAGTTTTCCTTATCTTGGCAAACCTTGTTGCCTTCCTGCAAGCAGTGGCTTCTTGCGTAGGTTTTACACACAAGGGTTTTTTTGTCCATGACTCTATCTAAACTTTTTATGAAATGACCTAAATTTTGGCCACCAAAATCTCCTGTGGTTGTGAGTTCCTACCTGTGGAAAATCGCTCTCTTTTGATTTTTTTTTAAGCCTGTTACCTTGCCAATTTTTGTAGTGTCTTCTGCTTTGTGCTGTAAGTGAACATGAGCTGGTCCCTGTAAAATGGCATGTGCTGCAGAGACAATGTCACTTCTGAGATCAGGATGGTCATACAAGCCATGCAACTGAGCAGACTCATGCAGCTGGCCTCAATGCCACACCGTGTTAATTGCTAGCAAATGGGATCCATTGTAGGGATCCATATAGCTCCAATATCATCCTCCAATCTGATCTGATTATAGCAGATGTCTCAGGCTCAGTTTTGCTCAATGGTGTTTTGAGTCACAGTGTGGTTTCTGTCACATGAAATTGTCACTTATTTGCATTCAGGTCTGCTCTACATGTGTTAATAGGATCAAAATAAGCAATCACAATGCACTATCAAGAGGAAAAGTAGTACAGAAATGAAAGCCCAAGGGGTCTATGTTGTACTGTTTCTCTTCTATATATTTCATAGCCACTTTTGCAGTTGCTAATGTCCTATAACAAGAGGATACTGTCAATTTAAGATGATACTTTAAAACTTATTTGTCATCTTGGAGACTTTAGCTGGCCATTGGCATTTCTTGTAGTGAGAAAAGAGGTGGACAGAAGTGACTAATATTCAATAATATGTATTACAATAAATATATTTCCAGATTCTATATTCTGACAGATGCTTGAGTTGTAGAGGAAGGTTCATGAGTGAGATAGTCATAAAAAGAGAGGGAAATGAGATGTCATGGGAAGTTTATGGGACTGTCTTGATACTACTGCTCTCCTGGTTTTAATCAACCACCAGCAAAAGTCTGCTTGGAAGAACAGGTAAAGTTGTTGGGAAAATTTTAAAGGCTCTATTTCTACCTCTACTGGCACAGGTGGTATTAGAAAGAAAGGGCAAGGGAAGCTACCATAGGCAGTTTACCTGTTAAATCCAAATCAAGAATTAGAGGTTTATAATAGAGGTTTATAATATTTTTCAGGCTAAAAATAGGTTTTTATCATTTTTTTAAACCTAGGGAATTTTTCATTCATTTTTCTACTTATAAATTGGATCAAAGCTTTCACTCAATTTCAAAATGTCCTTTTTGTTTGGTTGTTGGACTATAAAAAACAGAACCAAACCCAAAGAATTATGAATTTGACATTTCCAAAGTATTTTATATTTTTACCCCCCTCTTTTCTTCTGTTTCATCTTCATAGGGAAATGTAAAGAGGTTGAGAAATGGAACTTTTATAATGAAATTAATTCACAAAAAGGTAAGCAAACCAGAACATCGCACTTTCCACTAATAAGCTGTGCTTTTTTTCACACCATTAATACCCCTTTTGATAAGGTTATTAAGATGAAAAATGTTTATCAATACTTTCTTTTTTATAATCAGAAGCATATTTATTTCTTATACACATAATATCTTCTGCCATCAGTCACCTTAATCTCACATTGTCTGTGCTTCAGCAGGCTTTGGTACTGCTGTAATTATCTTCTCTTGATTAATAAAGCATTTTTATTTTGATGCAGAAATAAAGCCTAACAGATGACCAGAAGCAAAGAAAGGTAGTGTGGAAATTGGCATGTACTTGCATCAAATGTGAGCAAGGAGTCATTTACATTGTCTGTTATTTTACTCAGGTGGGGTGCCTGAAGTTTTTTAGACTTGGACTTGCACATTGCAATTAGACTTGCAGGGAGAACCGTGTATTTGGTGCATTTGAGCTGTGTGGGAGAACATCACTTTGCAAGGTGATAGTTTGCCAGGCACAGTGGTTACTTCCCACCCTGCAACCAAGTCTGTGACATGTGGTAGGAGTTTTCATTGCGGAGTATTTCTGAAAGTGTTGTCACCTGTTTCTTTCATGAATAATCAGGAATTGCGCTCTTCGTATTGACTCTGGTGACAGTCTTTTTGGGCCACACTCAAGCGTTGTTGCTATGAAAACCTTTTTAAGCCATCCAACTAGTTAATTTTATAACTCATAAACCATTCCCTGCCCTCATATTCTGTGGAGGGTGGTGAATAGCTGCCATCCGGAGAGTCATCCAGAGTTAATTTTTTTCAGGCAAGTATGAATCCGGAGGATAAGCTGCAGGATGATTCACATGCTGAAGACAGTCCTGTTAGTAATGCCACAGATGCTGATGTTGGTTTGGATACTGACAGTGATGAGTGGTGTGTAATATCTGATAAAGATTAGAGGCCTCAAAATCAAAACAAAGCTCCTGAACAGGAATCCCATGATACCAAAACACCATTTACAAGCTGTGACAGCAAGATAATTGGCCTGGGTGTGGCTTCTATTTACTGGAATAAATGATGATAAATAGTGAATCTGGCTGGACTTTGAGGGAAAATGGAATACTCATAGATATATTTTTATATTATTGCTGCTGTCAGAAGACTGGAGAAGTGAATGTCTATGCATTTTTGTGTGATCTGAGAGTAAAACAGAGCTGGCTGTGCACAAGCAAACGTACTATTGCATTGCTTCATGGTGACTCCCACACCGTGTTCTCTCCCCCTGTCATATTTTATGTGTCTCATCCATAAAACCCATACTAGATGCATTCCTTCTTCTGCCATCTCCCATATTAATTATTCTTGTCTCCTGTGACTTTTCCATAACTTAAGAATTTTCTCTTGACCTGAAAATTGGATTGTCATCTCAAGACAGATTGTGAAAGGAAGAAACATTGCTCAATGAATCCACTCTTAACTCTCCTCTTGGTTGGCAACATCCACATGAAATAGTGGGAAATAATGTCAGAAAATGTGATGCCTGTCCATCACTGCCAAGGTGTCTCAGAAAGCTGAGAACCACCAGTTTCTGCTGTCCTTTCCTGCAGCCATATCTATATGACCAAGACACTCCAGGTCATGTAAAACACACCACTGGCAAGGGCAAACTTGCTGGAAGAACAGTAAGTAAGGCAAGGACAGATCTCTTTTTTCTTTACCTTCCTGACATTTTTTTGTTTTGAGCCCACTCAGGTCTTTTTTGGGGGTCTGCAAGGAAGATGATGCTGGGGAAAGGGACAGAGGAATCCTTTTGATAAACCCCATGTATAAGGAAGTATCACTTTGTCCTCATACTTAGAGTGGCAAATGCAATTTTGGCTGCAAGACTGACTGAGAAGCTGGTCCTCATTATCTGACTTCAGGAATTTTGCATTAACCTTTCTATTTCAATTGACTTATGCTATTGAGCAGTGCATGAAGCTAAGAATTTATAGGGAGAGTATTGACATGAATTTGAGTTGGGGTTTTAGACTTAAACTGCAAGAGCTGTCTTTAGCTCTAGGATAACCACTGCATTTATAAAATTAAAGAAGAATAGAGAAAAAAAAAACAGTTAACCTACAGGCCTATTACCTTTAAAATTATGCCTGCATTTGCCACAAAAGGGGAAGAGGTACATTTGTCAATGCAGTGTTAAACACAAGACGCTGATTGTCAGGAGGAACATATTTGTTATGACAGGCAAGATAAAGTATCCACTATCTTTTAACCAAGTAAATATTGAAGGACTGCTCATTAAAAATTCAATGATCTATCTTCGTCTTACATCCCACACTTCTGCAGTTCCAAATTTCTAGGTGATGAGTAACTAAAAAGTGGTTCAGATAGCAGAACCTTGTTTTAGGCGTTGTGGATTTTCACTCTAAATGCTTTATCAGGGGGTGCCCCATCACGATTAAAGACATAATGCTTATCCTACACAAATCAAAATGAAAATTAATGTTTCCAATTAAAGGAATATGGATAGAAATGTTGCAGAGATGAGAGTGAAAAGGGAAGAAAGAACCACCATACGTTCACTTGTTTGGAGTGTAACTTACATGTGATGAACTGAAAAGGGAAAAATTGACTTTCAGCAACAAGCACTATAATCTGAGTAAATAGTAAAAGGGGATCTGTTGAAACTGCCCAGGTTCCACTTTTCCACAAAATACTCCTGGTGACATTCCCCACCCTTCTCCTGATCCTAGTATTGGAGTAGAAATTAGAAAACCTTTTTTCTTGAAAAGACTTTTTCAGCTAACTTTTCAGGTTACTGCATCTTCTCTTTTTCTCCATTAAACATTCCATTCAAAGGCAAGGCAGATACTTCACCAGAGAAAAAGATTATTTCTTAGGGCAATGGGGTTTTTTTTAGCACTTGAATCCAACTGAGTAACAAAGAGAAGAATAACGTACTTCAAGGCTTCGAATCATGCATTTTGCATAACCCTTCAGCCATTGCAGGGATCAGAACATGCTAACTAGGTTCAGGCATCACAACATACTTCTCATATAGTAGTACATTTGTTAAATTGAAAGGTGCCTCTTGCAGAATAAACCTCAAAAAGTGTATTGCCACTAACTACAATTATTTGTTTGTGTCTCCAATTGAAAATTCTTCTGAATTTTCTTATTAAGGTAAGTACTTCTGTGTCAGAGGACAGTGAGCAATTCTGTGCAGAATTCATATTGGTTCAGTCTGACTATGCTTTTGTAATTCATTAATAGAACTAAATAGAGGTCTATTTGAAAAGTATCCTTGCTAAAACTTCTGTTAATTTTATAATAGCATTTGTCAGCATGAAGGAAGGAAAGAAAACTTTCATAATGACAGTAATGGTAGGTTATTTTGTCTAACTTGCTGCCACAGAGCAAGCTGACCTGTCCATCTGAAACCATTTGTGAAAGGCTTCTCTATAAAGGAAACTAGCTGCATCTAGATATTGGACTTTGGGGTTTTGATTTAAGAAGTACGGTGATCCTTTCAAAGTACAGGTAGATGCTTAAAAAGGTAAAGGTATGATAGTATCTGAAAATACCTTTATGTGCATTTAGATTAAAGGTACGATTAACAACTTCAGATGGAACAGTTTTCATAGAGAATCCAGTTTCATCCAGCTCAGAGGTTTCTAGGAAAAGCTACCACTTTCCACAAATTGATTTTAAACCAATAAACAAACAAACAAACAAACAAATAAAGTATTATTTTTTTGCAAAAGACTACTATGCCAATTTATTTCACATGGCATCCCAAATTTATTCTTGAGAGCAGAGAGTTACAATTTTGATTTTGAAGACCTGTGCAGGACTCTCAGAGATGGCGGTGGTGGTACAATCTCTTTGCTGTGCTTTAAGTGCTTAGGTAATAATATGAGCATCTGACTTGAGGGACCGTCTGATCCTGAGAGGGTCCAAACACACAGGTTGCACTTGCTGGAGACTACCAAGCCATTCTTGTAAAGCCCAGGTCTCTTGACATACCAGTTTGTTGGAGGAGATAAAAAATTTGTGCATCTCTGCATCCTAGTATTTAAAATACTCTTTTAGTGCAGGGAAGCCGTTAGGATATGTGGTCCCTACTCTGTGCACTACTTCTGTGTTTCATTCTCTGCAAAGCACATACACAGAGATAAAGGGCTTAAGGTCCTGCCCTCCTCTTCGACCCCTGTAAAAAGATAGAGCCCTGACAGCTTTTACATGTTTGGCCCAGGATATTCATGGAGCAGATGTGGATGTTTCTCAGAGTTACCTAGTTTGGGTTATTCATACCTTGGAAAGATAGCCTCCTCATCAGAGCAGAGCTGGAGGGTGGTGTTAACCACAGCCCATGTAGGTGCGGCAACAAAGGTGCCAACATCCATGAAGATAAAGCTTATCTATTGCTTGCCTTTTTTTTTTTTAAGTCTACGCAGCAACAGCTGTGAAAGACACACCAGGATCCCTCTGTTGTCAGCTCCTCTTCTTGACAGACAGCCTATGCCAAGTAACGGGGATGTCAAAACAGAGTGTTATTTTGTGAGGAACACCAGGTGCCTGTAGAGGAAGAAATTGCTAGTTTACCTGCTGTTTAAGGCATATTAATAATACAGTAACTTTGATTTCTTAAACTCTAACTAAAGGCTGTATTCAAAAACTCTTGTCTTCAGTGCCTTTGCAATTGAATCACATATTTTTGGCTCTTAAATAGTTCTCTTTTGTGATTGTTTGACAAGAATCAGACGTCCTCCCACCCCATGCCAATGTCTACGGCATGCTTAATTTTTTTTTCTGATTCTTCTTGTATTAGTAATTTGAGTGTTTGACAGGTATACATCTGTGGCCCTTTATATGTATTTTTATTCATCTATTCATGGGCTTAGTGCAAGTACTAATATCCATCATTGTCGTTGCCTGAAATTAAAACTAAACTCTTTTCTCTTGTGGGTTAGCACAAACAGAGATACGGGTGATCATTTATTTAAACCAAACTTTTCTCTTCACCAGCATGAACGTTGTCTTCCAGGACTCAGATTCATTTAGCTAATCTTCTGTTGGCAGCAAATCTCCAGGATCTTACTGTCTTACAGGATGGGAGTGTGGAATGGGAAATTACCCACATACAAATGATACTGCATCTCTTACAATCTCCCTTGAGGACTGTCTGAGTGCATAAATTGTCTTTTGGGTATTTTGAACCTTTCTTGGCTCCAAAGCTGCTACAGCATTGTCTATCTTGGTACTCAGTGGTGTCCATTAAGTGCCTTACTTTTATGGCACATTTTAATTTCCTTACAAGGTTTCACAGCAGTCTGTCTCTGGATTTTATGTTGCATTTGGAGTTGGGTGCCTTCATATAGACATAGCCCTTCACAATTGCAAGATTGACTCAGGAGGGCTGAATAAGTCAAAAAGTTTTTCACGGCTTGTGTTCCTGCTGTCTGCTGTTCATCTTGTATTCCTGTTGTCTGCTGAATATCTGGTTTTATAAGCAGCAGAAGACAGGCTTGCTTTCTTATGGGTTAGTGTCTTGTTAGCAGCAACAGTTTAAGGCTGCTTGGCAGTATAGGCGAAATCCAACTTTGCAGCATAGCAGAGATGGGAGGGAAGGTTTTGGGGAGGGGGGTATCACTTTGGCCCTGTCACATCAGAGCAGGGGAAAGGGGATGGGATAGGCCACTGGTGCTTGGGGAAATGTTGGAAGGGAAGGTCTGGAGTGGAAATGGTGAGTGGTGAGGGTGGGGGTGTCCAAGGTCTGCCTATGCTGAAGGAAAATGAGTGATGTCCATTCCCTGACCTCACTAATCCCCATCTCTCCAGACTTATTTTATCAGGACCCCTTACCCTACACTGCCTCTGCATGAGATAGATGCCTCCTCCTCTCTGGCGGTCCTGTTGCCTCTCCCCATCACAGCTTCCCCTTACTTTCCCAAAAACCTTGGGCTCTTGCCATGCAAGATGAGAAAACCCCATGGAAGAGTGTTTGGAAGAGGCATGAATCAGATTTCCTGCTTTTGTTCTTGCTGACAATGTTGGCCGCAGGGGCAGCAGTTTGCATATATAACCATGGCCCCTTCTGTGTGTCAGAAGCAGGGAAAGTGCCCAGGCCAGGGGTGCCCCTGGCTCTGCAGGCAGGAGGTAGGACACAGGTGTCAAATAGCATTTTTGACTCAGTCAGTTCTGACCTCTAGCATAGGCAAAATGGAGAGCAGGATCCTGGTGATGGCTGAGGGTCTTTGACTGTTCCTGGAACTCTGACATCTGCGTGCAAATGCCTGCTCGGTGTGTGCCAGTGCCCTGTGTGAGATTGGTTGAATTTTGATCATATAACCATCCTTACCCTCAGAATTCCTATTTTAGTTCTGCATGAAACACGGCTGGAAACTTCACCTTGAGACCCCTCTATCAAAACCAGAGCAAGTCAGCCAATGAGTTCAAGCACTAATCGGGGTGCAAGGCACAATATGATCATCTCACAAGAACAGCTAACTCCAATCAAATCAGTGATCCAATTAGCCCGGTGTCCTGCCTCCAACTGGTGCCAACAGCAGGTGCCTGGGGAAGGAGGTAAGAATAGAAAAAGCATTTAGTGACACTTTCCCAGGATACTTGTGCAGCCTCTGGCAATTTGCAATTGGCTTTTTTTCCCTATGGAACCTGACGAAAATCTGTCAGTCTCAGATTTCATTACTGTGAGGAGCATAGTCAGCCTTCCTGGCATGAACTGTTAAACACATGAAATGCTCTTGAATCAGCAGTTATCAGAAACATGGCTCCCTTCCAGCCATTGTCCCTATCCCTTTGCTTGCAGACACGGGATGAAGCAGTTTAAATCTTTTCCTGGCTGTTTTCTGCACATCCAGAGTTTCGCTGTGATCCTCTGTATTCATTTAAGTGCTCTCAGAAACTCAGTTTTACTCTCGATCTGGTTGTGCATGACAAGAGGAACTTTAGCAAGTCATCAGGGTCTGCACCTGGAAAAGGAGGTCTGCAAAGGACCAAGCCCAAACAGCCGCAGAAGCTGGGGAGGGGTCTGCAGTAGTGAAACAGCACAGGCACTTCCATGGTTTTCTTTTCAGGATGAAGATGGAGACAGCAGTCTTCAACCTCGTGGGGTAGAATTGCTCTTAGAGACTGTCTTTGGTGTAAAGAGAAAGACACTGACAGCGGAGATCACATTAGTATATCTCTGATGATATAAATATAGATTTAGAAGATAAATAATATGATTGTAGACAGATTTTTCTTGGAAGGTATAAGCATCTTTTATGCAGTAGACAAATATCAAGGGATAAGAACTATTACTATTTTATAGACTTTACACTCTATATAGTAAATATATATTGTCTAGATACGTTGGTAATGGACTAAGTGTTCTGCTGTGGAGAAGCAGTGTGGCTCCACTGAAGACGCTAAAATAGGCATGAGAAATAAACACAAACATATTTGGGACTTTAAGATTTAGGCAACCAAGCTTGCCTTGCATATGAAGTGGCAAAATATGCCAAAGCACAGCTAAATAAAGTCCATATGCTGATACAGTTAAGACATTATCTAATTTTAGTGCCTTTTTGTTCTGTGCAGTGGATTCCAAATATCTTTAAAATCTCTATTGATCTCTCCACCATGCACAAGGAATGAGTCTTTTAAAGAACTGCTTTTAAGCAATATGACAATACATATTTTAGGAAATACTTTTGGAAATGCTGTTGTTTCTGGCTGCAGCTACGGCTTTCCAATGTGAAAACTTATATTTGATTTACTGAAACTTGAATGTTATATGCAGTTTTCCATGCTTCAGTCATATCTATTAAGTAGCTTCTGAATTGTTTTAGATATCAATAAGTACTTTTTTGGCAGTCTTTGATGTTAAGATGCATTTAGTGAGAGAACCTTACTCAGTAAGGAGTCTTATACTTTTATTTTTTCTCCCCTGTTGAAGCTATTTTGATTGACATTGAGTAAGGATCAGGCTTTAAATTTGCACAGTTGCCTCCACACATAGGATATGACCAAATGTCTTAGGATAGTAAATACAGATAACTTAAAATAGAGGATCTAGTTCTTCACTTTCTGGAGGAGATTGAGAGCAATGCTACAAAACTAAATAGTTACAGTGATATAAAATTATCAAAATTAGGATATGAAATTACTTTAGGGACTTTTTTATTTTATGTTTGTATGGGATCTGGCAAATTAAAGATGATAGAAGATGCCTAATTTCAGGACAAATTGGATCAGTTGTTTCTCTGAGATTACTCAGTTATTGATTTATTTTACCATATCGGGCTTATGCTGAATTCTCTTTACTACTTCAAGGACAAATTTCTATTAATTTCTAAATTCTTGTTAAGACAGATGAGTGTGAGATTTTTAAGGTTTTTGTAGGGTTATGACACTGTCCTAGAACCTGAAAAACTGGAGAGGCATTACTAATCATCCAGATATATTAGCTAAAATTATAGGAATGGCTTTTCCCCCTTTCTTCTGTATTTTGGGGGATGGAAGTGAAGACACACTGTCCAAAACAAGCAAACAGTATCTCCAAGATTAACAACTTCTATTTTTCACTGGACAAAAGTTGAAAAATCTGTCTTTTAGTGAAAAGAGTGGTTTCTTTAAGTTAGCAATATTTTCCTGTTTGAGTTTTCTTTTTTCCAATCCCAATTTTCCATAGATAAACAGTTTCAATAGTTCCCTTAACCCCCTTCATTTCTTTTGCTATCATATGCAAAACAAAAGCTGGTGGAAACAGTTTTATATCATCCATGTTGATAGAAAAAAATAGAGCAAAAACCTGCTCTCTGATTCACATTCTCCTAGGAACAATGTTTTCTTCAAGTATTTCATTTGGTTTCCTTTAGCAGGGGTTACCACTCTCTGTCTACATTTCATCAGTCAGGATGTAGTGTTGTCCAAACTTGCTCATACATTGTGGAACATATTAAGTAATTCCATTGACGTAAATTGATTTACATAGAAAAACCGAGATCCTGCGGCTTTATTTGTCTAAGCGGCAACCCCCTCCAGAGTGGTTTGCATCTGTTGAAAATTCATCCTTGAATTTTTCTTTTTCTCTTTTCCTTTTCTTCTTTATTTTGATACAAAGATCAACTGGTTAATTTTATTCATCTTTTTTATCATGAGATGATTGTGAGCAACATATCTTTTAAGAACATTTGTCCTCTTCAACAAATACCAGATTCTACTTAGAGTATAATGAAATTCAGATGGGCGCTACTGAGCATTGAATTATTAACATTTTGTATCCACTTTTATAATTGAATGTTGTTCCAAGTTTACTGATATTTCCTTTTTCCTCTTTTTTTTTTTTTTTCTCATTTCCCTTTACTATGCTTATTTTGTCACTACCCATCACAGTGAAAGCAAGACAAATACAGTGAGGGAATTCGATATTAGCACACCAAATTATTCTCATATAAAGGAAGCAAATACCAATCTGTGATAAATGCAAAGGATGACTTCTATGATCAGGAAAGGAACGTTTTTTCTGTCTCTGTCTTATTCAGAGTGCAGCTGGGATGCTGCATTTGGCATTAGTGTCTGCAGCATGGAAAACACCTAGAGAGACTGGAGGCTTAGCAGAAAGCTTAAAGAGTTTGAAGAACCGCTGACTAAAGAGACCAAAGGTTTATGTGTGCACAATTTGTTGCATACTAAAGTATGTACATACTACCTCTTTTATTTATACTTTCCAGAATTGTTTTACAGAGCTATTGATCATTGGAAAATGGGCTGCTCTGATCATCTACTCCTTCCTTTGACATGAGTTTACTGCTGTAGAGAGACATCCATGACATTGAACCCTTTATTTCGATGGAAAACATGTGTGATCTGGCCGTCTTCTTCAGTGGCTTAGTCAAATGCATCCAGACGGCTGGATAACAGTGAAATCTATAAGTCTAATTTAACTGATTTAAATGCCTTCAATTTCTGTTCTTTTCCAGTTGATCTCTCATGTAGAAAGTCTCACATGCACCGTGATTGTTTTGAAATCCAGAAAACTGTTTGTCTTCTCATGTCTAGTTCATTACAGCGTAGCTCCACTGGCTCTGTGAAGTTCCACTTGACTTACGCAAATAATTATGCAAAATTTCCATAAAAGTGAAATCAAAATGGGATCTCTGACAAGGAATAGGATAACGGCTCTGGAGTCACCAGGCTTACAATCTGTGGCTGTTGACAATGACGCTGTGTCATTCCATTGACTTCCATGGACTTTGGTGGTAAAAAAAGAATGGCTTCTGTTTCACAAAGACCTTATTTACTCTAACACATCTTGAATGCTAATGCATCCCTACATTTTTTTTTCTTCAACACGACACTATGTTTCCCCCCTTCTGTGTTATGCAATTTAATTATATGCAGACCTTGAATGTCATTTTCTAATCCTCTGTGGTTCATTTGAAAGTCTTGTAAAATAAAACTAATTGGTGTGTTCATTAAAGTGTCAGAAATATTTTTGAGTTCAATTATATAATACAGCAGTTTTATCCAAAGTGTGCTTATAGTACAATAACTATGTCAGAGGGATGTAATTAACAGCCATTTAAATGAACAATTGTCTTAAATTTTTCTGGTTCTTCATGCATGATAACTTAATCAAACAGCAAAGTTCTTACAGACTTATCCATTTGAGAGAAAGGTGAAATGCTATAAACTCGTATTTAAAAAGTCAAATTGAAAGCCATAAAACTACTGAACTAAAGAAGTCAACTATATAAAAATGAAATGCAGAAGTATACTTTACTTCAATGTCAGCACATTACAGCTAAAATCCAGTCAGAAAAGGGAGAATTTAAAGCATGGTCACCAATTTTTGGGAAAGACTAACATTTACATTGAATGAAAGTCAAAGGTCAGAATCACAGACTCATAGAATGATTTGGCTTGGAAGGGACCTTTAAAGATCATCCAGTCCACTCGCCTGCCATGGGCAGGGACACCTTCCACTAGATCAGGTTGCTCAAAGCCCTGTCCAACCTGAGCAGGAACACTTCCAGGAATGGGACATCCACAACTTCTCTGGGCAACCTGTTCCAGTGTCTCACCACCATTATCGGAAACAATTTCTTCCTTATGTCTAATTAAACCTACCCTCTTTCAGTTTAGAACTGTTGCCCCTTGTCCTGTAACTACAAGGCTTGCTAAAAAGTCTTTCTCTGTCTTATAAACCCTCTTTATATATTGAAAGGCTGCAATAAGGTCTCCCTGGACCCTTCTCTTCTCCAGGATGGACAAGGTCAACTCTCAGCCTTTCTCCATAGGAGAGGTGTCCCAGCCCTCTGACCATCTTTGGGGCCCTCCTCTGGACCTGCTCTAACAGGTCCATGTCTTCCTTGTACTGGGGACCCCAGAGCTGGATGCAGTACTCCAGGTGGGGTCTCACTGATGTGCTCCATAGTTTTGCTTGCATTAGAATATTTAAGACATTGGAGCCTTCTGCTCTATTTGCCTGTTATTTTGACGTAAAATATAATTCACTGTTCAGTGAAGGCTGTGCCTATGTTTGTTTCTGGCTTCAGTGGCCTTAAATGCAATTGTGCAAAAAATACATATTAGACAACGTATTAGACAGGATTGGTCCAAGTGGGTAAGGAGATCATGGCTTCCAAAAGGGTTTAGCAAGTACAGCTTTCTTTTGAAAATGCAGAATCACACTGAGTAATACAAAATACAGTTTTATAAAAGTTACTGAACTTGGTGATTTTTATTTTTATTATCCATGTTGATCCAAATATGCCAGTTTGTCAAAATAGACATTTTGTGGTAAAGTCTGTTTTTGCTGAGGATCTTGATTGATTTTTTGTTTCCATTTCAGGATTACTTAAAAACACTTGAAAAGGTTAATATAAATTTTCTTGATTCACTTATGACTTCGTTCTGAACTGCAAGCTAATTGTAGTACATGTGCAAAATTATGGGAATGAAGGTTCACACTCAAACAAAACCTTTTCCTTGGCCTAAAGTTAGTCAGGAAGTGAATTTATAGATGGTAAAAATATTTCTGTCTGATTAGATGAAAAGACAAAATCTAAAACCATCAAAAGGCTCCTGAAATGGGGAAAAGCAATCCTTGCCCACCCTCAGAGATCACAGCTTCAGCTGAAACAGTGAAAACCACTCAGAACATGATCAAAGCTGCTCCTCCAGCTCCTGGAGCTTTAAATAAAACTGTGCAACAGCTGGAGCATACAGTGTAAGTGATGACAGTCACCTTTGTGTCAGGCGGGATGCTCGGCACCTGAATATGCAGCTCTTTTGTGATGAACGTGTGAAATTCCTTGGTCTGATAGTTACTGAAAGAGCCAGTACTGTGCTTTGGTCCTGCCAGGCATTGAAGGCTTTGTTCAGGCAGGGAAGTATGAGTATGATAAGTTGCAGAGAGACGGGAAAGATTAATTTTTCTCAGCAAAACCTCCCTCTCATCATCGTAGCTCTGTGGCCAGCTTGCGATGGTGGTAGCTCGTGGTCACACAGTGAGTCACACAGTGGCTTGACAAAGGAGCCCATTGCACCAGGGTCCTCAGCAGCCCAGATTGTCCAGATTGCAGTGTCTTAGTCTGTTTTAGTAGTGGGTAGTAGTAGGTTTGCTGGTGGTGTTTGTTGCTGATCCTATGTGTTCCGGACAACATAATGACCTACATGCAATCTCTGGTGTTGACAGAGCTTATGTGTGTGTCAAGTCTACATCACTTTGGGAAGCTTGGAAGTGGTGGCAGGAAAACTTACTCTTGACACAGCCTGGGCCCTTGAGGACTCTCTTATTATCCCTGTGGTGGGAGAGCATTTTCTGACTGGGTCAGAAGCCACATTGCTCTCGATACACCCATATGACAATAGCCAGGTGGGCTCTCCTGGCATTGACCACCCTTGGCCATTGAAACCTGGTTCCGACATGGTTCTTCCATTTCCACCTCTTGCAGCACCAAACCAAACCAGCATATCCTGGTTTATGACAAAGTCTCCCTGAGACAGGGACTTTGTGTTTTAAAAAATGTGCATCCTTAATAATATTTTGTTTTTCTCCTGGAGTAAGTTAAGCGGACTCCAGACACCATTCGAAGATAGGAGGAGGAGGAAACCAGATAAAAAAATAGTGACTGTGATGCACAAATTCCTGTACAAGTTTCCTCTTCCCCTGATGCAAGAACATAAATAAAAGACCATGTCTGTGAAGTATTCCTCAGCAGGATACAACAGAAGAGAGATTAAGTTTCAGTAGGCCACCTTTGTATTTGAATGTGGCGTTTGCTCTCCTCAAAGCGATATTAGCTGTTCTGCAAGCTATAAAGGAATTTTCAGCTGCTTTGTCTTGCTGGCTTTCATTGCTGTTTTTTAATTAAAGCTTAAGGAATTAAATGAACCAGGGATGCTGGGCTTACACAAGGATGAGAAAAGATCAGGCAGTCAAATCCACCGAGGTGCAATGGGGCACAGGCTGATTCTCAGATTATCATACTCAATGATTGTTTTTTCCAGTTTAAAGCGTAAACATTAATGCATTTTAAGCATCTGGGTCAGGCTGACAATGTACAACTGTCTGGGAGAATTAGATCTGAAACAGATTGGGAGCTACTTTATTAAGATTTTGGGTGTGATTTGCAAAAGATTTTACAGCAGAAGGTTTCTTTCTGTTATATCATTTTGCGCTGGGAATGGAGAAATAAATAATCAAATGCTTAATGAGAGATATACCTATTTGGAAGTGAACAGCTATTGCATGAGGCATAATTCTAACTGATACAGCAGTATATCTATTTATTAGGTGCAAACATTTGTAACATTGATTGTTTTGTTTACAAACTGTGGCTCCATTGTGTAAATTAGCTGTAAGCGGCCATATTTAATTGAGGTAGGGGAGGAAATGAAGCTATCAGCCACGGTCCTAATATTTACAGACATGGAGCTCTACTTTTCCATTACTCTTGTAAGGGAGCAGTTTTGAATTAATTTTTAGAACTGCCAGGAATAGCAGCATATTGGATTCTCTCGCTATTTTATTTTATGTTCTGTGTCGCTGCAGTGTCTCTTGATTGCTACTCATTACAAACAGGCAACACTTTTGTTTACCAGAACAAAAATATTCCCGTTCCTCATTGCACCTTGCAATCCAGACTTTGCCTTGGATTTAAAAAGATGCAAATTAAATATTTAAAAGTTTCAAAGATTGTATCTTCTACCATTTTAAACAATGATGAGCCTTTATGATGAGCTGGGAGGATTTAAAAACGTATTTCATATGCCATAGGCAACAGAACTGTGGTTATTCCTTTGCCTCATTTTCTTTTATGGGAATAATAACATGTGTTTGTCTGGAGACAAATACCACGATTTTATTTCCATGGTGTGGGGGATAAAAACTATATAGGTAAAGTCTAAACTGGGGCTTGGGAGAGCCATGGTCTGTTTCTGGCTCTGTTACAAAGCTGTGGGTTTTGCCTTGCACCAGACCTTTAATATATGTCTGTGCAGACCACTTACTTTTGTATTAAGCCTATACTATCAGCCTAAGATGCCCTCAATCTCCTGTGAATCACTGTGATGCATGGTAGCACTGAAGACTGGTAGAGCATGGCTGAGTGTAGATGATGGCTGTGCACCATAAGTGCCTGTAGGGGACCTGGGGGGCTCACGGTGGGCTCTTTGGTTTCATCTAACTGCTGGTAACTCACTGCTGGAGTGGGCGAACTCCTCTGATTCATGATTTGTGTCAGCAAACAGACTGCATGACTGGAGTGCAACAGGCTCAGAGATCCTCTGAAGCTGAGCATCACTGACCTGTACTCAGCTTTGTTGGTGCGAATGGGTATAAACACGCTGGCTTTGAAGTTTTACCAGTTCATACCACCAAGATGAGGATTCTGTTGAAGGACCCAGAGAAGGGTCACATCAATGACAGTCCAATTTTGAGGAGTTTCAGAGAACATTTTGCCAGCCTTCTGGGCTCATTTCTCTTCAAAGCCCAGCTATTGCAACTCAATGGATACCTATGTAAAAATTATGGCAGTGGGACCTGAGAGTAGTTTTCATGCAGCTGAACTGAATCATTTTATTTTGAAAGCATTAGGCTGTGTTATGTTTGGATAACTATATTGGAGCACTGTTTCTAATAGATTTTGCAGAATATGCAGCAGGTCCAGGTGTATCATGTATATGCCTTTGTATAAACTCACAAGCGAAATGTTATTATAACACGGCAACTGCGAAGAGTGAAAAACCAGGGGGATCTCAGGAACTCTTTGGCATTTACTACCATTAGGCCCTGAAAGGTGTTTGGGTTTGCAGAATCTTAAGAGAAATTTTTCTATAGACGCATCCAGTCTTGAATCTCTCTACAGCATCAAGCTCTGGTCTCTGAATGGTTGTCCTTTAAATCAGCTCGCTTAGAGTCACTGGGGAGCTGATCTAGACTTCACTGACGGCTTGGTGGTGAAAATGCTCAGACCCTAGTAGCAATCATCTGAACTAAATTGTGTCTTATATACAGCACTTCTGAAATATCAACACAGGACTTTTATCCCAGTTACACAGATGGACAGAAATTATTTATCCCTGTAACTGCCAGTTACTTCTTCGGTAACCCAGCTAGAGAATAAGCTTTAATTAAGCTGAATTTCAAATTTACTGTGGAAAATAATGTGACATTGTCATATTCTAATTCTTTATTTGGAGCTGGAGAAGCTGAGTTGCTAAGAGACAACATTTAAAAAAAAATGTGACTCCTCTTCATAGTTTCCCAATTAATAGTCAATGTCTAGTGTTTATATAATGCTATTCTCAGCAGATCATACAGATACTGAATCTTGTTTCCCCATTGTACAGAGAGGAGGAATGAGGTAGGGGAAAATGAAGCAATCTCTCCAAAGACGGCAGCAGGTCAGCAGCTGAATGGGGAGTGATGTCCTCTGGCCTTTGCCTCCTCCAGCAGCTCAGATCCTGTGCAGGGTAGAAGTGATGCTGCATTTGCAGATCCGCTGAAAGTACAAACACACAGACGGTAGAAGGAATGTTTCCAAGTATCCTTGTTACTGATGTTTCCACTGGCAGCCGCCTTTCCATTGACAGCAACGGGGCTATTTGTATAGATCTCGTGAGTCACCATCACCTCTTTCTGAAGGCTCTTATTTATTTAAAACAGCATACCATGAATACTATTCTTGTCCTAAGTGACCTTGTTACTTTTTCCCCAGTGTCAGTCATTGAATCAGCTTCATTGCCCATTCTTTTATGTGGCCTTCCAACAGTCACTTAGCTGCTTGCATATCTCTCAAAGTACACCACTCTAGATAGACACAGTGTGTAAAGGCAGCTTCTAGATGAATGTATGGACATCTTTCCATTGCAGGAGTCAAAAGCTTTACAGTCAGACTTCAGAGCGCAAGCAGTCAAACAGCGATGATATGAGGGTATGTTCCCACTCTTTTTATGCATTTTTTTTTTGTCCCTGGAGGCTCTTGGCTGCAGCCAAAGAAATATCTTCATTGTACCTGAGAAATAATAAAATACTATTAACACTTATCACTGCCTTACCTTCATGAAACCCATTCTAAGCTTGCAGTGTAATGCTGAATAGGACAAACAGGATGAGAGATGCTTTAATTAGTGTATAGACAGTTAAGCTCAATAAGTCTGTTTTCAATGACAATGTTGCTGTAGTGCAGCAATGTTCATTTAAATTGCCCGCTTTTTTTAAAAAAAACCCCTCCTTACTAATATTTGGTGTGGCTTGACTTTTAAAATCAACTTTTAAAAAGTGAAATGTTATTTTCTCATGGACTCAGAGGTAGCATGTAAAACCTCTGTGTATTGTACAGGACCACCTATGTTTTAAACTTGACAGAAATAAATCTTACAATCAAATCTACCCTAAAAAGATCACATTAGAGGACCAATATGTCTAATATTTTGCATATGCTTTGGTTCAGTTAAACTTCCACTCCAGAAAACTACTTAAGGACAGGTTCCCTATTAAGCCTCTTTGCCTTAATATGACTATGACTTGCCAGCTTCATTTTATTTTTCTGTTATCATCCTTATGGATCACAACATTAAAGAATATTATGAGTGATGCAACCAATTTTATCTTGTCATTTGTGTTAATTTTGTGACTTTATTGCCTGTATGTGTGTTGGTCTTTTTTTTTTTTTTAAGGATCCGTAGTAGTAATATCCTCTTTATTTATATCTCTGACACTTTATTTGTCTTGCACTGATTTCTTTGCTGGTAATGAAAGTGAAGAATGCTGCATATGCACATCCACATGCAGTGTCACCTTTACTCCATAAAATGCATACATTGGTGGGCTTTGCAGCTATTTATACATTCATTTTACTTTCATTTTCTCCCCTTTTCCCTGCAAGCTTTCCCTGTGAATGCTAATAAGACGGCTTCAGGTATGTTGCATGGACAGGATGCTCTTCTCAAATTTCTCCTGGGTGAACAACCACTGTTTCTCATCATGACCCTGCCTGCTGCAATCAAACTCCAGAATCATTCTATTCTGCACTTTGATTGAATCCTCACATTCATGGCAGTGTCTGGCCATGAACTTGGCATCGCAGTCTGCAGGGTCAGTCACTGATGTGCTGAGCCTTTCTGCTAGGACCGCTAAGTGTAATTTACATGTTTCAACACTTCCTCAGCCTGAACGCTGGAAAATAAAGTCCCAGGAAAACCTGGCAACAGGTGCTGTGATTCCCACTGAGAGATTTGTCCACCAATTAATCAGCAAAATTATGCTCTGGTGGTATATTCATGGTGTACATATATTCAGGTTGTTATGACATGGAGTGTTTTCCTTTCCCTTTTGTCTATTGCATGTCAGTTCTCATCCTCTTCATTCTTTTATTTCTGAAATTTAAGGTATTTAAAAACACATAGTTACCATATAGAATATATGCATATATATATGAAATCTGTCCAATTCAGAGCTTGAAGAGCAAGAAATGGAGTAATTTAGCTGAAAGGATAAATCACAAAGCTCCTATTGTGCATACTGTCACTGTTTCTTTTTTTTCTTCCTCAGCCACAGCAATGAAGTTTTTTACAATGATTTTGAAAAAAGCAAATCATTTCCTCAAACCAATATTTGAAGCTGTCCTGCTTTGAGAAAGATGATGTTTTCCTTAGCAGTGCGGTCACTGAAATCAGGCTGAAATTATTTAGGGATAGTGTATGGCTTGTCTCATACAAGATAAAACTAGGTCAATCAATATTATGGCTTCTGGCAGACCTATAGAAAAAAAAATCTTATGGAAACCTCTTAAAAGCTCATAGAAAAGATCCATGAGCTGCTTTAGTTCTTTCATAACCCATGTTATAAGGTAATATATGAGGACAGTTTCCTTGGTGGTTTCTGCAGCATTTTCTCCCGCACAACAGCTTACCCTAGAAGCTGCAAGTGATGACTAAAGAGATGGGAGAGGCTGAAGCAAAATTAATGGTCGGTCATCACAACGTTGTTGTTTTCTTCAAGGAAAATACATTGTCCTGTTCATATTCAGGTTGTGATTTGACCAGTCTCCTGAAGGCCTCTGTTGATGGGGGAAGGCAGCAACATGATCTTCTGGACCTGAGTATAGCTGGCATAGGGGTACAGGCATGTGGCTGACAAACAGATAATTGGGGTGTCCCAGGTGGACCCAACCCGGTTTAGCTTTAAACCAATGAATCCTGGGGACTAGTAAACAGGATTGTATTGTCAAGAGCATAGCATCATCAACAGGATTGACAATACAACTGCATGGTCTTTAGCCTGTGACACCAGTCCCTGGTAAATCTGTGCTGAGGACCACTATGAGTTTGTAGTGCTAAGAACCTACCTCGATGCCAGATATGTAGGTCTGCAACTTGCAGTGCTAGCTGCTTGTGTAATAGGAACATAGCAGAAGATGTGGACATAACATTTATAATCCATGTAGGTTTTTACCAATGTTTTCTTTTCTGGTGTCTGACATTTTAGCCATGCATTGAATTGGATTGTTGGTAACACCAACAACTCTTCTGAGTTCTAGATCTGGACACAATAGAAAAGCCTCCAGCACACATGACAAGATATTAATATAGATATTTTTAAATTCTGTTTTGTAAAAAATATCCTGCAAAACACACCTCTCTTATGGGAGAAACTATTTGCAAGTGTATCCATGCACATATTTAGCCTAGCTCAGAAATAAAGGGACTCTTCACAAATCACTCCTACTATCATATTTAAAAATAGGATGCTTTAACTCATTAATTGCTTTTGTTCTTTTTAAATTACTTTCTTTATTCCTTTTCCACTTTGTGTTCTTCTTACTGAAACATTTTTCTAGCAATACTTCACAAAAGATATTGCCAATTCATGCAATGAATTGAAGTCTGAAAAGATGGAAGCTCTTGCTCTTGAAGTCGTAAAGCAGTAAATACAGAAACATCGCAAATTTCCCACCTCATCAGACCCTCAGTTTTAAATCAAGGATAGTAATGAGGCTGATTTCTAGAGCAGGTAATTCTGACTGTGAAGACAGCATCATAAGTCTCAGATTGATTGTCCTTGAATTTCTCATCACCAGATATTGTATGATACTGAATATTTGAGCCATTTGTTCAGTCACAGCATTTAATTCTAGAACACAACCATCCTAAAAGCTAAGAATATTTAGATATCTTTCCCAATGTTATCTGCAGTTGTATTACCCAGCTGGGGATATAAGAGGTTTAACCAGAGGGAAGTGTAATGTGCCATAAGCTGCTTCAGGTCCAGCTTTGAAAGAAAGGGGTTGTGTGGTTGGAGGTAGGAGAAATAAGAAAAGAAAGTTGTTTTATGAAGATGTTATCATTGTATGAATGCTTGGTAGAGGGATGAATAAAGTGTGAGGTCAGGACTGCCACATATTGCAGTTTCCAACATGGGATTTGTGTTATATCAAGTTATTCTAAAAATAAAGTTGTCCTGATGGGTTTTGTATCTATTGTTAAGGATCCCACACATTTTCAGATTCTTAGATTGGGGAGTTTAGCATTGCAAGCTCTCAATGCTGAAACATCTTTTTCCACTGATGCATCACCCTGGTCATAAATTCAAGCATACTAATAATTCCTTGCTTCTCTTGCTCACATGTGTCAATAAGCCACATACTTGGGCAGGATATTTTTCACAAAATAAAATAAAAAGCCTGCACCATCCTTTGTCAGATGCAGTCTGACAATATGATGAAGGCTAATTATTTTGGTAATGATTCTGAAAGATTCAGATCCGTACACTTCAAAGGGTTAAACACTTTCTGTCTGTGCAACAGTGAGAGCTATAAAGTGTTGGAGTTGCTATAGAAACAGTGCATATTTGATTCAAATGAAAAAGAGTAAATAACCTCTTTTTATATCTCAAAGCTAAATGAAATGTGGCCCCCAGCTTTGTGAGAAGTTATTATAAATACTTTTAAATCACTCCAGAAAGATTTTATGTTTTTTATAAACTAAAGCAAACACTAAAAAAAAAAGAAGAAGGAAAAGGGAGAAAAGCATATGGCGATGGTTCCTCCTGCTCCACTGAAGACCTCACAGGCCCACGGAGGGTCATCGTGGCTTATTATTGTTGTTGTTATTATTATTTTATTATTTCAATTATTAAACTGTTCTTATCTCAACCCACAAGTTTTCTCACTTTTACTCTTCTGATTCTCTCCCCCATCCCACCGGGGTGTGTGTGGGGGAGGGTGAGTGAGCGGCTGTGTGTCCTGCTCCACTGAAGACCTCACAGGCCCACGGAGGGTCATCGTGGCTTATTATTGTTGTTGTTATTATTATTTTATTATTTCAATTATTAAACTGTTCTTATCTCAACCCACAAGTTTTCTCACTTTTACTCTTCTGATTCTCTCCCCCATCCCACCGGGGTGTGTGTGGGGGAGGGTGAGTGAGCGGCAGTGTGGTGCTTACTTGCCGGCTGGGGTTAAACCAGGACAACTTGCTATCCAAAGACTTCTGAGGCCCTTTTGTCAGGGTTCGGTTTATGTGTACACACAATGAAAGCAAACTGATGAGGGGGAGAAAAGGGACAATACAGCAATTTCCGTTATCAGTTTTTCCCTTCTAACTAGTGAAGAGGGAAGAGACCACCTTTCAAATTCCCATCTGTCTCCTTTTGCAGCCATCTCAGCAGCTATGTGGCAGGCAGGGACTTTTAAAGGCTGGTAAGAAATTTAAGGTCAAACCAGTTGTTTTTTCTTAGAGGGAAACATGGTTTTTAATTAACAGTTATGTCCTATGGGAACAATCTCTTTCCTGCAGGAAATTTTGACTTTTGTTAAGAAATCACGTTTTCTTTTCATGTTAATAAGATAAGAATTTTGGGACTAAAAGGGCAAAGATTTTCTAAATAGCCTTCCTAGTTAAGCCTTTCTAGACAGGAATGCTGATCACACCAGAGACCCTGCCTAATGGTCGGTTGCATATTGCTACTGACAAAGTGCTGGATAAATTTCTGATGGACACATTAGTCCTCCCAAAAAACCCGTGCCAGCCTTATACTGCTCTTTATAACTTTCTTTTCTTCTCGTTCATGTGCCTGCAGCCTTCTGCCCAGGCAACAGCTGCCACAGGTGTTATGCTTGACCCTTTCTCAAGGGATTTTACTCTTCATTCTGTAATTTCTGGATGTGACCTTACATTGACTGTGGGGCTAATTAATGAATCTCAGCTTATTTGGAGACTGAACCTGGCATGTCTGTTGTAAAACTAATGGTATTGTGCCTGGTGAAGCTATACGGTTGTGTTATTGATTTCATATGTATTGACAAAAACTATAATGATGCCGGGTTTATTTTCACAGGTTGTCACAAGTTTAAAAATGGTGGGAATAAAATGTTTTGCTCAGCCCAAAACAGATTGTGGTTAAGTTTTATCACAGCCTTTCCATAGAGTGGAAGAAATGCAAAACATCCCTTTTGGACCAATACAGAATCATTAACTTTTCCATGTTGATATATACAGGAAATCAAAATATAAATGTATTTCCACAGATCAAGTACTAATGGGATAAAACCATCCTCTCTGTGGGTAAGTAAATTTTGTTTGTGTTTGATCAGTAATTAAGCCACACATAATTTTTTTTCCCTGGCAAAAAATATATGAGTAGGAAGCACTGAATGTCAGTGGTTTTTCTTTCATATTTCCCAGAGCCTTCCTTGTGAAGACAGTACTGAAAAATTGCACAGTACAAATCAGTGTGCAGAAGCCACCCGTGGCCTGAAACAGCAGAAGGGCACTGTATGCATAGCAGCAATGACATGTAAACCTGCAGCCAAGCACGGTCCTTTCTCAATTACATTCCACGCAGTAAGTGACACTTATGGGCTTAAGTTAGAACAAATTGTTTCTTTCTTTTTTTCTCCCCTGACACCTTTTGCACCTTCTGCAGAGGAAAAGGAGGTGTCAAACACATATGAAATGAGGTAACTTTGAAGGGACTGGGAAATAAATTGCTTGAGAATAAGTGGTTTGCTCGTTCTAACTTCTGTGCTCTTTTGGAGTTTGGTGGCTTTTGCCTTGACGTGAGCTCCTTGAAAAGCTCCCCTTGACGATGTGGCTCAGATCTGTGCCATTCAACAGTAGGGCTGAACAACAGGGAAGAGGAGCAACTGGGCAAAAAAATGTGGGCCTGTCTGGCTTGTTACCTCTGTGCTGCTGTGAGTGTGAGGGTTTGTGGTGCTGCTTTACCTTCTGTGATCCCAACACGGAAACTTTCCCTTCTGTGAGTGCTGCTGATAGATACTTGGAAAGGGCTACCATACACCTGTTTTCACAGTCCTCCATCCATGCAGGCTTTTAAAAATGCAGACAGCACCTCTTTTTCAGCCTTCAAGTACACCTGAAGCTCTTAAGAGGAGATCCAGGCAGTCAGACACAGCACAGGTCTGATCTCTGCAGTGGTCACTGGTGACGGGAGCTGGTGGCCAGCAGAAGTACTGGGCTCATTATGCAGCAGCAGCTGATTTGGGGTAGTTGGGATTGCAGCAAGTGAAGGAGCTTTCAAGATAAGGTTTAGAGGATGAGGTTAGTGGGCTTAGATGGGAAGGGAGGTGAGCCAAGGGAAAAGTGGACCAGGATGGGAAAAACTATACCAATGGAACAAATGAATCCTTGAGTGGATGAGTGAGAAGGAAGAAATGCAGCTCCCAAAAAGTAGCTCCAAGTTGGAAAGGTTAGGGAAGAACATTGGACACAATGGAGTTTTGGGGTAGTAAATAAGAATTCTGGGCTGGGAAGCCCTGAAACTTTGGCTGTGCTGTGTGGCTGGTGGGAGGAGGAGAGAAGGGTATTAAAAGATACCTTGCCACTTGGGCAGCTGCAACTGGGATTTATTTTTAGTGAGGGACTGTCCCCACTTGTCACCTTTTTTCCTGTTGAAAAGATGGTAGTCAGAGACTGGTCCAGGTTCATTTTGCAACGTTAGCATGTTCATGGGACACAGGGATCATTAACACCTACAATGCCTTTAAGATCTCAACAGGCATTGAAAGCAAATCCTCTGGATTTGTATGAGATCAGCAGATGAAAGTTTCCTAGGAAAGATTTTCCTTTCAGCTAGAATCTATTTTCAAGTTGCCTTTTCACAGCAATCTTGCAATTCCTTCCAAGCCACTTTTATTTTAGCTTGAAAAGCTTTTAGGTGATGATAGCCCTGGTTGGGGAGGAGATAACAGACTCTGCAATGGCGTCAGTGATGTTTACTTTCCTTTAAACTGTGCAGGAAGGCCCCAACCATATCCTTTAATGAGGAGCCTTCATTAAAAGGCCCGAGTTATATAACAGGAAATATAGCAGGTCTCAAATTCATGCCTCTGCTTTAGAAGCTTTGGTCTTCGATATACCTATATGTATATTATGTTTGCAATGCAAAGATTGTTGATATGAGGATATATTTCAAATGCTAATATTGGATCCCAGATGAATTTTGCTATGATGACAGAGAAAAATCCACAGTCACGGTGAGGTTTTCTCACTCGTCAGCGAAGCAGCAGCTCTTACTGTGCACATGGTTATTGTGGGTGCTAGATCACAAAATAAATGGCTCTGGAAAGCATATCTCAGTGACACAGTACTGCACACTGAGCTAGAGGTAAAGTTCATATCTATAGCTCTGTCCACAGTGGCAGTGGGAGACTTAAACACATAGTCCTATATGGCATTTAAAACCAAAACGGTATATTTTTGCTAGCATTACTCTTTGCAGAAGGAACATTTCCATTAATTGCATTACAAAAAATGTTGAAGATTGACAGCAACTCTCTGTTTTCTGCTCTGCTTGGTGGCTGTTTCCAGAGGAGAAGAGGAGTGAGTGAAAGAGGCAATTACCTGTCAGAGCAGGGATTTGGAGTGAATGACTCAGGTTGTTAACAGGACAGAGTAGGGCTGCTCCTGCCTGCCAGCCACATTTGGCTTCCGGGTGTCACACTTCTATGGAGTTTTAGCTTTGGTTTATTTGTGCTGAATTTACATTTATGGATTTTTACTTTAACTCTCATAGGCTGCTGGAAACAAGATGGTAGATTATAGTGTGTGGGGGGGAATAGCATTGCCATTTGTATTTTTTTAACTGCCTAGAGAGCAGATTTGTTTAACTTACTACAGAGGAAGAGAAGCAGCATCAGCAATGATTGCAAGAGTGAGTTAGTTTTACAGAGAGTAATAACCCCACAAACTGGTCCATGGCGACCTTCCGAAATGGGTATGTGCTAAACTGATCTTCCCAGTATTTAATAACTTTGGGAGCAATATGGGAAGATATCCATCTCTTTTCCCCCTAAGCTACGTGTTGGCAGCCATTTTTATCCTGAACTCTGGGTTTTGAAGACCATAAAGGATTTAGATACCAAAAAGTCAGGTGTGGTAGGAGCTGGTTTTAGGGTCCTGATTCCTAGGCCTGGACTTTCTACACAATTCACAGCGAGAGTCTGAACCAGCCTCACAGAAGAGACCAGTGTGCTGGGAAGAAACCCCTGAAGTAGCCATGGGGTGTAGGCTCCATGCGTGTTTTTTCCTCATGAGGACTTACTGAGGCTCCTTCTTTTATCTCAAAACACACAGTCAGAGAGGAGGTGGTAAAGCTACCCATTCTTATCCAGGAGCCAACACTTTTGTCTAATTTTGCACTTGGTAGACACCATAGGTTTCATCTCACATCCATATATTGCTATGTCTGTTCTCCAATTTTAAACGAGCTAAGAAAAAAACAGGCTAGCACCCTTTTTCTTTTTTCTGTTATGGTGAGTGTGTTTCTTGGTTCTGTAGCTTTGGTTGTCCTAAGGAAAAAAGCTGATGGAAGAATGCTCTGTGTGTCTGCCAGACCTTCTGTATCACCCTCCTCCTCCTCCTTTATCTTTTGAATCCAGTGGCCAACTTCAACTACAATAAACCATGAATAAGAGATCACTAAAACAGTAACCTTCCTACAGATCTCTGACATACATGGCTAAATAAAGCTGTGAGATGCTATTAGTCTCTCTGCTAAGCAGAACATGCAGCATAAGATCAGTCGTTTTTGGATTATGGAGAAAAAACTTGAGGGAGTAACTTTAGAAATGGCCTGGCTGTTGGAAAGGTGTCATTTACAGCTTCCACCAACTCAGGCAAGAGCAGTTTATTTCAGGAGTACAGATAATGAACCGCATAAGCTTTCTTATTTCAAGGAAATCTCTTCACCATATGGTTTCTGACTTCATGGGAAACAAATCATAGAATCATAGAATCATTAAGGTTGGAAAAGACCTCTAAGATCATCGAGTCCATCCGTCAACCCAACACAGCCATGCCCACTAAACCATGTCCCTAAGTGCCACATCTACACATCTTTTAAATACTTCCAGGGATGGTGACTCAACCACTTCCCTGGGCAGCCTGTTCCAATGTTTAACCACTCTTTCAGGAAAGAAATTTTTCCTCACATCCAATCTAAACCTCTCCCCTGGTGCAACTTGAGGCCATTTCCTCAAATGAAAGCCAACCTCTGATTAGAGTGAAGAGAAGAGAAAACAAAAGAACTTTCCCTTGTTGTTTTATGTTATCAAGTGGCAGAAAATTGAAAACCACTAGAAAAATAACCTGCATCCTGTGCGTGCACGTACATCTTCCTTCCTTTTCACCCAGGCTTGAGACTCTCTCCCAGCACCTCTCCCTGTCCCAGAAGGGTGCAGGTGGGCAGCTCATGCAATACCACTCCTGAGCCAGTTTGCTCTGCTTTCAGCTTTAGTGGGAGCTCGTTTGAATGAATGCCACCAACTTTCCAAGTGTGTGTTTTCAACTGTGGTTGCTTCTGCTGTCCTGCCAAACCCAGGAACTTCCAAATGAGCAGTCACAGAAAAACAACTTATAATATCAGCTACTGCAGGAGGTTCCAGTGAGTTGGAACTCTATTTATTATATGCTTGAGAGACTCATGAAATGGCACAAAGCTGTGCGTTAATACATGGGCAGGCAAAAGACAGACAAGGCAGATGCTGCATTAACCACAGCTCATTGGAATTGGAGAACAGTTAGTCCCTCTCCCTGCCTGTCTGAGATGGTCAGCTTGATAGCCTCTTTATATAATCCCCAAGAAGCCTGCTAACATGCAGGTATGACTGAAATCCTTTTTGAAATAGCTGGTGAGTAGAGAAGGGCCAGGTTTCTCCCGTTAAGTTCTTCTAAATAACTCACTCTGTCTCCGAGGCAATTGTGGGTTCAGTGTCTGATCCCAAGTGACTAACATAGGGGAAATCTGTTCACTAGCAAGCGGCTGGGATGTTTAATCACCGTTGCTCTTCTGCTGGACCAGAGCAGGAAGATGCGAGCATGTGAACAAGCCTCAGTGCAAAACCGAGGTCTCCTACCTTAAATTGGCAATTATGGTGGTGCACAAGTGAGCCAGGGTGCCAGCACACCTTTGCTCTCCCAGTTCAGCTGTGGCAAGGTGACACTGTCAGAGGGATGGCAGGCAGACAAGGGACAGTTAGAGGAAATGATTACGCTGAAGACAAGCATGGTTCACTCCTGCACTCTAAAATAACAGTCTCTTCAGAAACCTAATTCTTCCCATTGCTCTAATTTTCACTCTGACTGTATTCATGGCCAGTTCCATATTAATTACTTTCACTCCAGTATCTATACCTTTGCAAGATACAACTTCACTGCAAGATTAAGCACCTGTCGAGTCTTCAGAAGATTTGTTTGTATTTGTCCCAAAACCCCATTTCAAATAGGTTATGAATGGCAGAAGCAATGACTTATGATATCTAGTACTTGTTCTAACTGAAATATTTCCCTATGCATAATACTTAATGCTATGCTCATTGTATCATATTTTTGTAAATTATCATCTTTGCTTCTATGAAAAGTTGTATAATCATAAATCTTTGTATGTACATAACAATGATTAAGATTAGCAGCTTGAGTTTCACCTTCAGTGTCTGCAAATTAAAGCTCAGAGGATGAGACCAGTTAAATGAAAATGAAGTGAATTAGCTGCATTTTATTTTGGTTAATTTTTGGAGCACATATGGTACGTTATCTTTTCATATTATAGAACACTATTTCTGGGTTTGCACATGATGATGAATATTGGATGGTTTCCCCATCTGGTACCTTATTCTGATTTAAAAAAAAAAAAAAAAGTTGTTATTAGCCAGTAAGGTCAGTTGGCTGCTAGAGCAGCTTTCTGATAGGATCACAGCTTGTATTTTTAATTCAACTTGTTCTTAGACTATTACTTGAGCCCCTCATGTTTTCTCCCACTGGAATCACTTGAGGCCTGTGAATCTCTGTGAAAATGTGACTTAATGACATCTAAAAAGGTGGGGTTTTTTGTTTGTTTTTTTTTTTTTAGTTTAATCATTGTATTCTTGCTAGTAATGGAAATTTTCACGCATTAAGTCCCTTAACCAGCCCTGTAGAGAGGAGAGCAAGGAAGCAAAGGTACTTCTGATCACCTTGTTTGAAAGTAATCCATGTACACGTATTGTACATTTCTCTACTATGCATCAGATGTGACACCTGCAACCCATCTGAAGAAGTAATTTATCATTACGTGTAATTGCTTTTTTAACTTATGTAATTTAAAGCAATTCATTAGTAGGGTGTTTGAAAAGTGTCTCTAATAAGCCTAAACATTGAAGATTTTAAATTCTTTCTCCCTGTTTCTTTCCCCACTCCCACCATCAAAATAAAGTAAAAATGCATTTGTCTATTCAGAAAGAAGACAAAACAAAGTTCTGTGGAAAATAAATGGCAGGAGGAAAATATTAAAGTCTAGTTGAAACAAAACTGTCCAGTTAATCATTTCACCCATTTCTCCATCAGGGATAAGCAAGACACTAGCATACATGGAACGGGAGCAGGTCATGAATTAATACATTTGTATGGAGGATCTCTGCTTGCAAAAATGGAGAAAAAGGAAAACACTGGATAGGATGGGGAAAATGCCAAGCTGTTTTTCAGATATCTTCTACTGAACAGCCTTCCAAATTTACCATAAGTCAGGCAATTGGTCTGGGGCATGTTTTGCAGATGGATCAACAGCAGCCCATCTTCAGCTGGACATCTCTGAATCTGCATGACAGATGGTGCAAACACACTGGCATGTATTTTCTGAATCAGAAGGTGGTTGTTTTTTTTTTAATCTTCCATCAGTCTTTTGGCAATGTAGCTCTTGGCAGCAATAGGTGGATAAGGAGTGACAGAGTATCTGAAATAAGTTAGATCCCTTTGTTGGATTTTTATCAGAGTAGCTTTGAACTGAATTATATCTAATCCTCTTTCTTATTTCTCTGGCAACATGCTGCAATGCTAGGAGCTCATGAAGGAGAGATATAACCAGAAAAAAGGTATATTTGCTCTTTGATGTCTCAGTTAATCCAATATAACACTGTTTTGTGTTTCTTTTTCTGTGGAATATGGAGAAACAAGGAAATAACCATTAAAGAAATAAACCAATGAGGTCATCTATGGACTAGTGTTTTTTCCATTGGACATTGAATAGTAGGATCTGTCTGTCTTCTAAAATTGTAAGGTATTTTCTCAAAGTCAGACTGGGAAAACAGTATGGAGTAAGAGACACCGATGAATAACACATTGCACTCACACAAAGGGCAAAGAAATTTTGTCATTGGTATAGAAAGTACATTCACTTCTAACCTTTCTCAGTAGTAGCTGGGTCTGCTCTGTCTGGGGAGAGGAGCATCTGTAAGAATTTATTTGTCCTGTCTCCAAATGCTTCGCATACAGCCTGTGCTGCCTGCGGGTGTCCTGGCTGGGGTGATGGAGCAGCATATTGGCACTGAGGACCTGTTCAGTCCCATGTGTCCTGGCTGTCCTGTGGAGTACATACAACTCAGGTACGTTCAAGGCCTTCTTGAAGGCTTGCCATCTGCAATGGGCATGCCCCTTCATTTAAGAAATGGCAGCAGTCTGGGCCACAACACTTAAATAGAGTTGGCACTGAATTATACCAAGGAGGAATGTTAAAAATACACAATAGAAATTGTTTGTTCTTTGGCTTTAGTCCTGACTTCCCTCAACACCTTCTTCCCGCTTTGGGGATTTGTGTGCTTTAGGAACGTGGCATTAAACACATATTGTTAATTATTCCTCTTCAATGTCAGTGTGACTGAATGCAAGTAAGGAGAAAAACTATTCCAAAGGAAACATTTGGCCTGTTGTTTTTGTGATGTTAAAGACAGATGTGGCACCTTGTGCTTTATATCAGCCAGTGCCACAGCCCTTCAGAGGGCCTGAATGCTTTCTGTTCATAAACAAATTTATCTGTTAAGATTTACCATATATTGGGTTTTAAGTGCTTTGGCATTTTTATTGATTTTATTTCTATCATTGATCTTGGTTTAGAACACGGGTCCAAAAGATCTTTTGATAAGGAGAGGATTAAAACTGATAACTGAACATAAACCGACCCCATCACACAAAGTGCAACCTGCCATGGGAGGACTTGGATCAATGATGACTGATTTTAAGATCCCAGTGGTGTCTTTCCAATTGAAGGAAAGAGCCTCTTACATGGGGTGAGTGGAAAACCCTGCTCTCGCCTCTTTGTGGTTATCTGAAAAAGGAGTAGAGGGGTGCACATCTCAGAGTTTAATTTTATCTCAAGACCTTAACACTTTATTTGCCTCCATCAGTTGGCTGCTACTTGGACAAATGAATAGCTAAAGGTCACACCTCCATGAAAAAGTGTATTGATACTTTGAAAAAATCTGAAAGCAGAAATAGGAAAAAAAAAATCTCCTTTTCATTCCCACACCCCTCTTTTTTTGGTGGGGGGGAAGAGAAGGGTTTTATGCCTTAGATGAGAATGAGTGGGGCATAGTAAAGTCCTGGTCAGAACCATTGTATCAGCCTAACTGTGGCCTTTGCTTCCCCACTGCCAGTTGCAGTGTAAGGACGCAGAGCTGTACAGAAATGAAGATGCTCCATGCTTGAGTGGAGCATGCTTCCATGCTGGGAGCAGGTTTCTAGTTTCTAGAGTTTTTGTAGTTGGTAGAGAACATAAAAAGAAACATATTGCAAGAGAGGATCCAACTCAATATGCTTCTTTTGACCCCCCAAAAAAGGAGACTGGATTACTTATAGATGCTTCTCATGGAGCCTGAGCACAACCCAGACAGGCTACAAATTGAAGAAGGCAATGAATTCATAGAGAAAATTAACATACCTTTTACCTCCTGTTTGTTACTGCCAACATTCATCAGATCAAAATTTCTCTGCATGCCCACTGAATCAAACATGCTGTGTCTGCTTTTAAAAATATAACATTATGAGAGTTAAATGTCTGCAATTATTTTTTATTTAGGGAGTTTCCTTGTAACAGGTAATGATTCAAGTCATCCTTTTATTTTCTAGTTCGATATTATCATATCTTTTTTTCAAAAATGTCTTTAAGAAAATGGGAATGAACACAGCTACCTATTGTTAGGACCTTTTGTTTGTTGGTTTCAATCTTTAGCTTAATGCCTTTCAAACTTTCTAAAAGTAGGACAAATCTGGCTGCACATATACTTTTTTGAGGGCAGATGGCAGCAGAGGAATGGCAAACATATTTTTTTGAGTATCCAGTGTAGAAAATACCTCAATCTGCCAAAGGCTGGCTACTTTGGTGGAAAAGTACAAAGATCTAAACATTGAAAAGTACTGGAATTTGATTGTTCAGAAATATTAGAAGGCTGTGGCTTAATAGCTCTATATGTATTACGTGTTTTGATACTGTCTATCAATCTCAGTTTTGCTAACTTAGTTTAAAGTAATTGGTGCAATGTATTTTGTTTCACAAAGCGTAGTATCAATTCAGTGGTAAACACAACTGGGATAATTTCTGTGCTCCCCTTAGCACAGCCATCAATTACGTGCTGCTATGAGCTCAGACTACACTCTTGAATGGCCTGTGCAGATAAATTACTGACCCCTTGCTGCAGAAAAGACACTTTTTTGTATTGCTGTTTCACTAAGCTTGAGAGGATGTGATTAGTAACAAATGCATCCCTCAGATAGATCCAAGGATATTGAAGATACGACAAATTATTCATTAAGAGTCTTCAGTGGAAAGGTTATAATGATATATTTAAAGGCAGGCAATAGCTGCAATTATGTTTTAAAATATTGACCATCATGTATAGTGTGTAGAATGACACCTCAGTTAAATGGACAATCAAGCAAAACAAAAAAGGCACCCAGATAACCCACTCAGAGCAGCTTTCCACCACAGTGAAAAACACAGTGATTTGTCCTCCCCAAAGGAAATTCAGATTTAACTGCCCCTGGCAGGATGGAAAGGTGCTTTTCAATACCAAGAGAAAGGATGACTCAGTGCTGAGAATTAGCCAACCCT
Organism: Pygoscelis adeliae; assembly: GCF_000699105.1. Lineage (NCBI taxonomy): Eukaryota > Metazoa > Chordata > Aves > Sphenisciformes > Spheniscidae > Pygoscelis > Pygoscelis adeliae. The sequence goes on along the minus strand of NW_008825316.1, from coordinate 1,707,136 downwards.
GTCTCCTAGATCCAGACCTGAATTTTACATACGAACTTTTCCTTTTATAAGAGTTCTGACCAGTACCCTTAATTCATACATGTTTTGAAAGCAAAACTCTGAGATGTGGTTAGGTCTATGAGACAGCTCAGTTTAGGTGATAATTCTAATTCTGTTAAGATTTTTTTTCTGTGGATATTTCTGTTTTGTCTCAATATTCAGCTTTAAGAAGAAAAAAAAATAAAATTCCCCTAACTTTCCTTCATCCAAACCATGGTCTTTTTGTGCGGTGTTTACAGAAGAGGGATCAGGAATGTGTCTGAATAGTTCAAACTCTTTATTCCAATATGGGTACCTGCCTATGAGCCAGTATCCTTCCTGTTCACCCGGCTTTGTTGGATTCCTTTGAATTGCTTTAATGTGTCTCTTTTCATCTAAACTTATCCAAATAATTGGCAAACTTTGCTACATTACTGCTCCTCCCCTAGTCAAAAAATTAAGTCTATACATTTCTGTCTGAGTATGGAAATCTTGCAGCTCCCAAGCGTTGTTTTTTACAGTGATTAAAGTAAATAATTAGTTTCTGCTATTTTACCTCTTTCAAGACTGCCGAGTTTAATGTTCTCTAGAGAACTTGACAAAAGGCTTTCGAAAATCCAAATAAATTACTTTGACTAATTTTATCCATTATTTGTTGCTATTCTCAAAGGATCCTAAGAGAACAGAGGACTCCGATTCTTCCACATGGGTTTGCCCTCATGGCAGCTTATGCTTTTGCTTAGCTTGCAAGCTTTTGGGCACAGGCAGTGCCTTTTCTGTTATTTTTTGAAAAGTACATTACTTAGCCAAACAAGGTCCTGATTGAAGTACTGAGGCATTATTAGTACATTAAAAGCACTTACGTCACTAGTTCTAGTTCTGTTAATTCTGCTACTTCTGATTATTCTGCTAGTTCCCAGATATCAAAATTAGGCATTGTATATTGTTCTCAGATATCCTCATAGGCTTCTTTTAAAGGCAAGTATAGCACCAAAGTAGTTTCTTATTAGCTGAGAATAGGTGGCCATAACCTGTGTAGCAACTGTACATACACCAACAGAAGGAGTACTATTAACTTTTTTAGCTTTTTTTGCAGTCTTGAGACTTCCAGCACTCCAGGGAATCTGACAAAACCAGCAGGAGCAATTAGGAAATCATTCTACACCAGAATGATTTCCTAATTATTCCTGTTTCATCTTACAGCTGTGATTATTGTGCTTTTCTGTTTGACTGGCTTTGCTTTCCAGGTCCTGCAATCTCCGTCAATGGTCCCTTCCAACCTAAGCAATTCTGCAGTTCTGTGATAATAGCTTAACAATAGGTATGTCTTCAGCCACTTCTCTCTGTGTTGTTTATTGTTTTAGCAGGACACACTAGGAGCATGTAAGAGTCTTTTGATGAGAGGAACCTCTGATTCAATGGTAATCTTTCTTATTTCCCTTAGAACTCAAGAAGCAATTGTCTAAGTACTTCATATATATTTACATCCTATTTAATGCAATGAAAATAACTCTTAAAATCTTTCTCTGTTAGCTTTGCAGTCAGTCCTCCATGCAAGTAACACTAAAAAGACTCATTGCAACCTCAGACACAAAGCCACGTTTGCTTTGTGCTATGAGATTCTTCAGTAAGGAAAACATTTGGGACACTCATATTAAGTCCTGATAGCCAAATTAGAGGAAACTGCTCCTGAATAAACATACCGAATGAGCCAATCTTCCATGAAAGAAGGAATTTTTAATTTTATTCTTTTTCCCTGAAGGGGTGACTGCCTTGAGCAAAGAGAGGAGCTGTGTCGTTTTATCCCTGTGGACTCTGTGTTAATCCAGCTATGTAAGCAAGAAAACAGCAATTGCCCTTTATAGAGCCCCATAGTGTTGGGAATTTGTGACTACAGTGTATTCCATGTACTGAAGAACTTTAATCCTAGAACTTTTGTTGGCTTGATGTGATCACATCAACCCAGGACACTTTCACCATTGCTCCCTGCCCGAAGCAAGTTCGAGTCCCTTTCTGAGCTGGATTCTGATTTTCAGGGTCCTGTTAGCAGCAGCTCTGTCCCTGAGGCAGTAGGCATTGCCAGAAAGTGTATGGCCATGGCAATAAAAACTTTTATCCTCTCTCAGCTCGTTGTTTTTAGTGCCTCTCTTCTAAAAATAAAACTGGAGTTTGAAATTTGCTTGAAAGAATTGCCCCTAACGATGGACACTGAATGCTTTTAGTCTCTCTGCTCATCAGAGGGGCTTGGATTGGGTTGAATTTGACTTTCATGGAAGATTTCTCTCCTTTTGACTTCTGTTCTTCCCAAAGGGTGGCACTGCTGAAGCCACTGGACTCTTCCTTCTCAGCATGTCTGTGGCTATCCTTGTTTAGCAACAGTTTGCAGATTCACCAATGCACAGTATGTGATCTGGTCATTAGAGAAGATGGAAACCAATGTTCCTTGCAAGCCAACTTTGCAAGTGCTGGTCATTTGCTGAGCTACCTTTCGTGGTCCTGTTAGACAACAGATGTCTCGTATAATAAACAGGCAATATCGTCATACATTGCTTCGTTTTGCTGAGTTAGGAAAGTTGATATCAATTTCTGATCTCATTTATAAGTATGAGAGTTCTAGGCTACTTTTGTTGCCTAATTAATGTACTGCTGAGAAATTAATTAAATTGTAAAGAGTATCAATGAGGGGTAACATTCATCTTTCATATAGCAGCTGTGATACAGATCACTGATAGAAAAAATATCCTAGCAATAGAAATTATTTTGTCTGTTGTGCTGGTGGCTAATGGAAAAGTTGAAGCTAAACCTTGCAAGGCAATAAATGAGCCAATACATGTACATAAAGATGCACTGGTCTTCAGAGTTTCAGTTTCTCATATCATTAAACAAATAAATGACTGTTCCCTTTTGGAGATATGTATTGGAATAATTTCAGACAATATGTTGGATTATTTAAAAAGAGAATACCTCAGTTTGTTCCCAAACTTAAATAAACAATATCTTGTTTTGGCTAGAAGTGTTTATATTTTTAAATATAAATATAAACACCTTTGCATTATCAAATTTCCAGAACACAAGTCTAATGGCTACAGAACTTTTGAACAAGGTATCTCTTTGTAGCACTGTATTGAATGTGATACACTCAATTTGAAGATTATTTTTTTCAAATCCTTTCTTTTTTCTCAGTAACCTATATCTTATGGGGGTTTCTATAATGTCACCTTAAATTACAATTGCAGCTCTTTTATACCCATTTGTGAATTTCTCACTGCTGAAGTTTGGTTGCAGAATTATGAAAATATTTCATAGATAAAAAAACCCAAACCATAATCTTATGCTCCTATAAAATACATAAAATAAGCAGTTGTTAATTTTCATCCATAGGACTCATTTTGGAAATGTGAAGTGTTTTGTTCACAACCAATTAATATCCATTGATTCTAATACATACTCAAAGACATGCTTCAGCACAATGAAGACATTGTTCCCCCACAGAGGATGGCATTTGCACTTCAAAGTGTAAAAACATTGACAGTGAGATTTGGAGAATATTCTACATGCACCCCTCTCCCTCTTTTTTGTAGTTATACTAGATTAGCCCTCTTCATGCTCAACTAAAATATTTATATTATCATTTACTTTTTCTATGATTTTATTATTTTAATATTTTGTGTATTTTTGTCCTTTTTTGTATGTGATGCTGCGCAACTTTGTGGACAAGCTGAGAGTGAAGGTAAAGTATGTTAAACTTCCATATTATGTGCTTGCATTTTCAAGAGCTTGCAAGATGTATTTCAGTTGTGTTTTTTGTTTTCGTACGATGTATTTCGGTGACATTTTCTTCAGTAAAGAATTGTAATTAAAGAAAATAATTTAAAAATGCACAGGCTTATACCAGTTCAGAGCAATTAGGCTAGGTAATTAGAAACACGATAAAAGGGCTGCATGGGGAAAGGAATTTAAACCCTCATTGAACTGTAACATCAAAAAGTGAATAAGAAAGAGAGTAAATTAAAAGCAGGGCTTATAGCTGGTAGGCAAAAGAAAAGCCAATTATTCTGGAAAAAGGAGTGCATGCTTATTTCTCTAGAGCCACTATTCATCACATGTAATAAGGATCCTGAATGTGGAGGTAGCAAACTTACTGCTAATTTCCCATCTTGGTACCAACTTCCTGGTCTTATTCTGTCAGAAGGTGAACACTATCAGCGTTTCCAGGACCCCTTCACAGACGAGTATGGTAAAGAGCATGGTTTCCCAAAACAAGTATATGAAGAAAAGCTAAACAACATTAAGGCTGGTTCATAGAATCATAGAATCATAGAATCATTAAGGTTGGAAGAGACCTCCAAGATCATCGAGTCCAACCATCAACCCAACACCACCATGCCCACTAAACCATGTCCCTAAGTGC
>NW_008825316.1:1696490-1701382 GCF_000699105.1 Pygoscelis adeliae | reverse complement strand
GGACTTCCCTGGTTACCCAGGGCTGCTGATAAAGGATGGAGAGTGGCTTGGCAAGCTCCTCCGCCAGCTCTCTCAGCACCCTCGGGTGGATTCCATCTGGCTCCATAGACTTGTGAGCATCCAGGTGGCGTAGCAGGTCGTTGACCGCTTCCTCTTGGATTATGGGAGGTTCATCCTGCTCGCCATCCCTGTCTTCTAGCTCAGGGGGCCGAGTACCCTGAGGATAACTGGTCTGCTTGCTAAAGACTGAGGCAAAGAAGGCATTAACTACGTCAGCCTTTTCCTCATCCTCGGTGACAATGTTCCCCCCTGCATCCAATAAAGGATGGAGATTCTCCCTGGCTCTCTTCTTGTCATTAATATATTTGTAAAAACTTTTTTTGTTGTCTTTAACGACAGCAGCCGGGTTGCGTTCTAGCTGGGCTTTTGCCTTTCTCATTTCCTGTCTGCACAACCTAACGAGATCCCTGTACTCTTCGACATGTCTTAGTTGACATGATTAAAGACTGCATCACCAAGCGGTTATTTTGAAATGGATGGGAAGAGGAACTAGGAAATGAACTTGATGTTTGTTTGTTTTTTTTCACAAGGAATTTTTTCTTCAGTGGCTCCTAAGCTCGTATTAAATGCCAACAGCACAGTTTGCTGGCATTTGATAAGGTTTGAATTTACACTGATGCTTTAATAAGAGGAGTACTGGGAAAAGAGACCAAGGGGATCAGTTACACTATTCTAGCGCAGTGGCAGTATTTCTGTGAGCACATGCTATGCATCAAAGACCAAAAGATTAACCCTTCATGACGGAGAGGACCTATATGCTAAAAACTTCCCTCCTTGTGAGAAGTGTGGAAAACGCCACTGTGTGATTCGCGCGAGTTCCTAGATGGAGATGAATAAATTGTTATGGCCAGAGAAAGGATTGCTATGCCCACACTTAACCTTAGTGCTGTGGAGGCATTCACATGTCACTGATGCCATGGGACTACTTATGATGGTGACGATGTTATTTAGTTGATTTATAACTTGTGTGTTTGATTACTACTGCCCTCTGAAGCAGCCATTAGAAATGAGCCACAGGTCTCCCTGGGTTTATCTGTGGTTAATTAATAATCAGATACACTTTTATCAGTACACCATAACAGAGTTTGACAGCAAAAGACATTTAAAACTATTGATTTAATGAGGGGACATACTTTTTCTTTAATGACTGTAAATGGTTGGATTATTTAAATCAAAAGTTACAATAAAAATCCCCTCTTTGTAACACCACCAACAACAAATGTTGCCCTGGTAATCAACTTATTAGTAAAACAGCAATAAAGCAGCTTAATTGTGGCCCGTATATTGTCATACATTTGAAGACCAGAAAGCACCTTTATGACAGTCTAATCTGCACTCCAGATAACCCCGGCCAGGAAAGTTCATATAATAATTCTTCTGTCAAGCATCTAATTTTGTTTGAGATGGAGTACCTCATTTAGAAGCCTTGGAAGCTCTGCTGAGCTGCAGCAATCCAATGCAAGCATTAGAGGCATTTTCCACCAGAGCTAGAAAATCTCCCAGACTGAGCACAGGACAGGGGAGGCTTTGCTTCATCCTGACGTGTGCTGTACAAGGGCTGTGTGTGCCTGTGTAGAGGGAAGCAGTCTCCCTGTCCCATCCCTGAGTGTGTGAATGGAAACTAGACTTTACTCCCATAGAAATAATGTTTATGCCAATGACAGTAACTTTAATGATTCCTACAAGGGATTTTTTAAAAGAAAGATGAAGCTGATTTTCAATAAGATTATACTGAAGCATAGAGGCTGTTTCAGTAAAAAAGTATATTTTTTTTTCCTTAAGCAATGGAGGAGGCAACTTCAGTAAGGAAGGAAAGGACTGGGCTATCTTGTTTTTTAATTCCTTATGTTTACCTGGATGTTTCTTAGCCTGTTCTGTCTTGTATTGTTTTGTAAGAGTAGTTAGAAGCATTAATTTAAAACTTTTTATCGAGTGTTCATTAACAGTTTGATTTTTTTCCCACTCATAGCATGTTTCAACTGGCATTTAGACCAATAGTACTTTAGTGTGATTAAAAAAACATTTAGGAGTCTAACTTGCGTGTTTTAGGGGTTTTTAATATTTACATTTCTGACCTCACTCTCTATACATTTATTCTGTTTTGGGGTGAGTCTAGCTCTGATGAAGGTTTTTCAGTACTAACACTAGGCAGTGGTTTCTTGTGTATTTGCCGAGGAATAGCAAGTTTTCTAACCTGCACCCCATAATGAATTCCTCATTACTGACCTGAAGGGTCACCTAACCAGAAGCATACTCCACATTCTCTGCATAGAATTCCTTGCTGTGACAGCCTAGATCTGCCATATGAATCCAACATGCTCAACACTTTACTAAGGTCGTCAGACAACCATTAGATATCAGATACTTGAGCTACTGCTGATTTATGATGGGTTTGAACTTGTGGCCTTAGGGCAAAACCTACTGTCAAGCTCCCTGAGCTATCTGTTGTTTTGTTTTTCTCTGTTTTCTACTTGCTTTCTTACTTTAGTGACAACTCATGAATAAAAGCAGAGATGGAAAAGCACAAAAGATATGTTGATTTCTGGAACTACAGAAATACAGGTATTATTTAAGGTATTTTTTCTTCCCAGAAGTTGGAAGAAACTAGGAGAAACTAAATGCTCTGAGCAATCTAGCTTTTAAATGATTGATAGTTTCTTCAACAGCCTCCTGAAAAGACAGTTGTAGAAGGTGATTTAAGATTTGTTCTTTCTCATGGGAAATCAAAATCTTTTTCATAAAAAATACTACCTCACTTCCTTTGATGTTCTGCTATGAGCAAACATCTAACTGGCATAAGATTGCATTTCTAGTGATATGAACAGAATTGGGTGGTAAAAATGACCTGGAAATATATTTTATTGTTTTCATTTATTTATTTACTGTAGGCATGAGGATTACAGATAGTACACTAGTGATTATGACATTTAATGTAATTCTGGGACAGAATTTTTCCATGTTGGCATCAGCAGGCATCAAGTTAGCATTAGTTAGCAGGGACTTCCCCTGGCACACCAAGGGGATGGCTGCAGGGAGCACTCCAGGCTGTTCAGCCAGCCCTTGGCCTAAAATGCTGCCTCCCTAGCAGAGCCTGGAGCTTCTGCCCAGCAGTTCTCACTAGTGCTGGGGCTGGGAGTGGCTCTGGAAATTGGGGTTGGAGCTACCTCCAGCTGTCCCTGCTTGCACCAGCTGCTGGAGCCATGGTGCATGTGGGATGCAGGACCATTGCCCCTGTTTATAGTCCTGAGTCTTCATTTCATATGGGTTTCTATCAGAAGCACTGAAACATTAACGCATACCATATCGCTATGGGAAAATACTGCCTTGCAGGAGCACCACTTAAAGCATATAAGAAATCTTTACGAACTCTAGTGACCTTAATTCAGGCTTCTTGAAATATTCAAGGAATATGTAGATTCTTCAGCAGCTGCAGCATTACTGAGGGTATTAATCTGTTTTCCATTTTCCAGAAGGTGAAACAACAGCAACAAAGAAAAAGAAAATTAGACTCTCTTTTCTGTACGAAATGACCTACAGTGAAGAGACAAAAGAAGTTGTCAGCTTAGACATGGATGTGAGAGACTGAAAATCTTTCTCTCAAGGCCCAGGTTGACAGAAGTAGAGAACTGAGAAGTTGGTAAACTAGGATGAAAGCCAGCAGTTGGATTAACAGTTTTTCTGACTGAAAAAGGTATACATAATCCTCTCCAAAAGAATCTGATTCCTGAGACAACATTAGTAACTACACACTAGGATACAGAGATGATGAAACAGAATAAATTACTCATTTGTGCTTCCTCCCCATCCACCCTACTCTCCACATCATTAACAGTCCAAGTTGTAGACCTCGATGTTTTTATATTTCTTTCACTCTCCATAGGGCTTATGGATGAAATCCTGACACCACTGACCCTAGGGGCTCTAGGATCATGTTCAACATCCTCAGTCCTCTTCAGGCTAGACAGCAAATGCTATGTCAGTAAGTCCTTTGGATGGATTAGTTCCTTGGATAGTTTTATTTATTACCATCGGCCAAAACTGCAATGTATGCATTAAAAAACTCAGTTTATATAGCCTTCAACAGTAGGAGTTGGAGGTATTTGGCGCTTCCACAATTTTTTCTGTTTCTGGTAGATAAAAGACATATCACAGTAGCATACCTAGTTTCTGCTAAAATTTAGATCTATTGGCAAATGACACATTCACCTCTTGCCTTCTAAACTATAAGTGACTTATAGTATGTTAATTTTTAACTATCCTGCTGAGCAGAAACATTCATAATAAATATGATATAGAATAAATGTGTTACAATTTATTTTTTACTGTAGTGTTAAATTATGCTTTTATAGCTCTGGTTACTCCTGCGTCATGAAGAAGCAGTAAATTTCCAATGAAGGTACTTAAGAGTACAAAATGCTCTCTATAGTGCAGATGTTTCCTCTTCCCAGTTACTCCTTTGTTTAATTACACTTGCAATGATATTTAAATATAGGGTTAACTCACAAATCTACTTTGCTGCTTCTACTGCAGGAGGTCTTTCCACTCAAGTGAAATACAGTTTCATTGTATTTCAAAGTTTACAACATTTTAAAAACAGTGCTATTCCAGTAAATAAGATGCATATTTTCTTGTTCAATGTTTTTGTTTTCCTTGAAACAGCTGGTAAAGAATTCTACTCCATGCCACACTCAGGTGAGCTGGGTCATAGGGCTATCTATTCTATATTCAGTTGATATTGCTCTCTTCTCTTTTCCCAAAAAAGCAAGACTTGTGATCATGCTGTGCGCAGCCACAAGAGCACACAGATCCCAGTACATTACTGGGGAAGAGCG
>NW_008825316.1:1667888-1696104 GCF_000699105.1 Pygoscelis adeliae | reverse complement strand
AGTTCAAGTGCAACCAAGCCCAACAGCAGGGTACAGACCCCAAAATACTGAATTTCTGTAAATCTCAGGAAAGTCAGTGACAGCTAAAAGTGGGAGACCTTTGTGAGCGGAAGGTAGCATGTGACCTCAGCCCTTACTAGACTCCAGAAAATCTACAGACAGAGAAGTTGTACAGCCCTAGTTATAGAAACAGCTTCATTAAGTGCTCATACTCTCTGTGTTGCAAGATAATAAAACAGCTCCACAAATTATTTAAGTGGAATCTAGTCCTTTTAGGTCATCATAGGAACTGCTGCATACTGCGATATTTTTACAGGAGTGTTGCACTGGTGATGGAAGCTGCAAAGTTCCTGAAAATATGGCTTTCAGCAATCCTAAAATTCTGGTGCACACACAACTAATAAATAAAATGCAAATCTTTGTAGCTTTTTACCATAAACTGATGTGCCTCTCAAAATCTGCTATATTTATAAAGTCCAGGAATGTCTGTCTATTCAGTCATCTGAGTAATATGTTGATATATTAAAGTTATTACTTTCCTTTACAAGCTGGACAGTTAAACTGCATTTAAGCTGGGAATTGCACAGAAGAGCAGAATTAGGCCTATGTTTGTGTTCAATGCATGTGTCATAGCACTATATAATGTATAGGTTAGACTCCATTCAGTGATGATGTCTTATCTCAACCGGACAGGCTTGTGAGCTATTGAGATTTCTTTAAATATATAAATCAATTTTTCAAGGACATCCCGTGAGCTAAGGAAGGTACCGTACAAACATTACTTTACACGTAAGGTATCATTATGTCTTGTTGCAGTTTAATATGAAGCATGACAAAACGTGCCAGCCTAAGGACACCTTGTCAAGCCTACTGTGCCCTTCCATGAAAGAAATACTCTGTTGATCAATGGTTGCTAATAGCGGTGGTTTTAACACAGATTTGTCAGTTTGAAAGATGTGCATATGTGCGTATGTGTGTTCTTTCATTACTGGTCACCCGTTTTAAAACATGCTAGAAATGAAAAAGTGTTCCTTTATGACAGTACTTTAAAAAGTACCAAGTAAGGAGTTTGAAAAGTGTGTTACACTTTTTCTATAGTTGTCTAGAAGGAATTCTGGGAAAAGTAAGTACAACTTCATTGCTTTCTAGAGAAGAGAGCTAATCAATGCAGCAGCAGGACATGTGATGACCTGACGTATCTGGATTCAGGATATAGGAGGACTTTTGCCCCCAAATGGCAGAATGGTGACTGTCCATTTTGTCATACACTATTGGTTTTCATTCTCTGTTTTTCTACAACTAAGAGAATTCCAAAGGCTCTTTTCTTTTTCTTTGTCCTTTTTATTTATTTTTTTTTTTGGTTGACATAGATTACTGTTTATTACATATGATTAAAAAGAAAATCTGTTGACAGTCTTCAAAAAATGTTAATAATTTTTTAGTTTTTGAGATGTGTATCCAAGATCAACTGTCTTCACCTTAGCATTGGTATGGGATTTTTTTCTTTATATTCTTTTACACTGAAATTTCAGCATCTTGGATGCTTGATATCAACCATCTGCTTAGAAATCCTGCAAATTTTCATTAGTATTACATTGTCTGGTCTTTGAATAAATTAAAGGATTTGACATATATCAGCAACTCTCTGTCTGCAGAGTAGCCCAAATACAAATGAAGAGCTCTCTCAGCTGTGGCTGTAGAGAGTCTACACACGAGCCTACCCAAATCTACCTAATCATTAGGCAAGAGAAGTCAGACTGTGAGAGATTGCTATGACAAGTCTTTACTGCTTCAGGAATAAATAAAATACATAAAAGACATTGGCTTTATTTTACTTGTGTATCTGTCTGAAATTGTGGGGCAACAATGTGCAAGCCATGCTAAGCATTTTTAATTTTAACCTGATGTATATATTTTGTGTGGAGATTTGAAAGTTGTACGGCAATACATATATGCCCAGCAGTTCAGAAATAATTGTTACAGTCAGCTGTCTCTGGTTATTGCATGTTTTGGCTGCCCCTTGTGAGTGTCGTTAGAGGGTCAAGGCTATTTGTCACAGCAGATTTACGTACCTGATATCTGAAATAGTTGCAGCAATCCAGTCTGAAAACACTGTGCTCTCCATAGTGGGGCAGTCATTTCCTACCTTATTGTTTTTACAATTTCGCAGTGTATCCTATGAGGTTTTGCTACAGCCACATCAACCCAAGGTTTCCTTTCATCTTTAAACGTTGCCATGATTCAGCTTCACTGTTTGGCTCTCCAGTGAGCATCTCAGAGACGTGCCACCTCCCCAGTGGGCAGCCTGACATGCTGAACAGAGGAAAACTTATGAACTGGAAAGCCTGAAAACAAGAAGTGTCATTGTCAGCCATGAAAGAATTGTATGCCTCTTCCTGACCTTAATCCCCAGCCATTTCTGGGGTTGGAGTCAGACTAACCATTCACAGAGCACACTACAAAGCTCTAATGGGAGTCTCTTTAATAACTAGATATTGTTGGATCTCAGCAGAGCACTTGTACAAGATGAATATATAACATAATTGGGGAAAGGGGATGTCCAATATAAATACAGATGGGCCTCTAAAATTTGTCAGAATGAAAATCCCCAGTATCAGTGGAGGATGCATTTGATACAGATTCCTGAAAATGAGAAACCACTGCCAACAGCAGAAACGGACAAGATAAAGAAACAGAAAATAAAAAAAGTCTTTGTGTCAATCCATATATTGTGGAAACAATAGTTTTCAAGAGCTGCCATGTTAGGACTTAAACAAGAAGATGGCTTGGTGGGGATTTCAGGATTAAATAATTAATCATGTTCTTTTAAGACAATAACTTTAGTTATCTCTCACCTTAGTGCAACCTGAGTAGACAAAAGTCAACACAGAGGAAGTGGCAGAATGGGCTGGTGGCAGGAGAGAGGACTATGCAGCTTCCACCCAAAGGGACAGAAGAGTTTAAGGAGAGGAAAATGTGATTTGCTGAAAGAAGATGATATGATCTGTTTCCCATCCTGGGTCTTATTACCACTTATTCACCTCTTGGGCTCACCACTGCAAGATCCTGCCCAACAGCCCCCTCTTATCTTTTTGCCCTCTTTTGGAGAGTGAAGGAGGCAAGGGAAAGGGCAGTTCCAGCTCATGGGAGCAGATGGTTAGAGCTGGGTCAGCAACAATCCTTGACAAAATGTCTTTCTGCTTTCATTGTTTCCAGTGGGGAGAATGGAGGTTGCGACGTCTCTGCTGCTTCTCTAAGGGACGAATGTCCTGTGCGGAATAAGCAACACGCAAAACACAGGAAACTGGTCAGGCTGACCCCCATCTAATCTTTATCACCAAGACACCCCTGTCCTCCCTGTCAGCCGCACGCTGGGGCTCAACCTGCTCTGCTGATGCCTTCAGCTGCACTGCATGCCAGAAGAAACAGTTATGCGTATAGGGCCTTCATCTTTCTGATGTATGATGGTGTCACGGATGGAGTGAGACTGCACTTCACTCATTAAGAGAGAAGCAACAATACTTTATTGATAGAAAACAGTGAGTTAAAGTGTGCATTGACAAAGTTCAATGGTAAATGCGACAGTGAACAAGGTTCGATGGCAACGTACACTTGATTATTTACTGCATAGAGGACAGGGTCAGACAAAACTGTCAGGGAGACCCTCCCGTTGAGTCATGAGGTTCAGAAAGGACCCCTTGCTTTCTAGACTCCTTCTCAGAGAAGAGTCTAGGTGTGGCTGGATTCAATCCTAGTCCCAGACTTGGTCAACAGTTTATGTCTAAAGGGTTATATATGCACAATCAATCCTTTATATCACTTAGCTAAGATTTCAAAGCTTAGCATGCTATTAGTCACTTACTGAGTATCTGTTGCGGCAAGGAATCTCTCAACCTCGAGGAGTAACCTTGAGAGGCGTCCCTACTCAAGGGGAGATCCCGCTGTGCAGCCCGCTGCCATGCAGGAGGGCTCAATGGGCCCTGGGCTGTCCACTATTTATAGAGTAAGATGATTGACTTATAGTCATATTTGCATATCAGCAAGTCATTTGACTCACTGCTCCAGGCAGCCCTTGGCTACTATGTTGCCATCCATCCCCAAAGTCCAGCATAAGCTGGAAGCAGCCACAACGACCCCCACTGGTGGTCATCGCTTATGCAGGGCAGGGGGAGCACGTCACCACAGATATAACATAGAAGATCTTGCTAAAGGCAGAACGAATGGAGAAACACATGGGTTTGTTATCAGCTCTCAATTGACAGGAGAATTACAATGTAGTAGATTTAGAAGAGCTACACAATTTCTGCAGGAGGAAATATACCTGTCCCTAGATTTACTCACTAAAATAGACGGTGGTACATCAGTGAATAACAAGAATAACTCTTTGTCTCAATGCCTTATCATCCTAAAGCTGCTTTCCACTGCAGGCAAACAGCTTGAACTGCTCTTTCTCGGAACTTGACTGCTAGTTTTGACATTACAGAGTTACTGTGACAAGTAAGAACTAACTTTGTTCAGCAGTTTTTACCCAGACAAAATCCCCCAAACAGTGCATCACGTGCTCAATAGAGGGCTAATATCTTTATAATAAGATGCTTTTTCATTCTGCTGGATTAAGACCAGTCAGTCAGAGAAAACTATTGAATTGTGTTTGGCTACAATAAGGCTGAAAGGTAACACTTCAATATATCAGATCCTCAAAGGGATACCTTTCTCATTTACAGTAAGTCGTAACATATTGGTAGAACTGACCTAACTGTAAGATAGATATTTTAGGTGGTCTTTGGGGATTCTTCACTGAGTAATATTAAAATTCTTTAGGATGGGGAATGGAGAGAAAAAGTGTTGCACTCCTTATAGATGAGTGGTGAAAATGAGGGAACAGATGTTTTTGACCTATCCTCTCTGTGTCTTTATGGTCATTATATTTTTGTAGCTGTAGCTCTATTATTGAAAATAGTCTTATCTAAAAATGATAACAACAAAAGAGGATACCTCCCCTGAGTCCTGTAGTTACTCTATTCACTAACTGTGCATACATGTTATTTGATGTATTTTTGTGTATTCTCTAGGAGCTGTCAATATAACCAGAAAAAAAAATATGTTGCCAAAAAAAAAAAAAGTATGAGCAGACATCAGAAAGGATGTAATTTAGAGGAAAACGCAGTCTATATACTGGTAGCAGGCAGAACTGGAGGCATTTTACAAGTAATTGAGAGATTGCCTCATGTCACGTATCTGCTGTCATACCTATCAAAGAGCAGGTGTGCTCCTCTCTGGCATGCAAGTCACTGTTTACTGAAACGCGAGCAAGATTAGAGCCACTGAATTGACAAGTAAACAAACATGAAGAAAAGTGGAAACACAGCTCTGGCAAGCATTCAGTGCCCAACAGTAACTACAAGGGGTGATGCTCTTCCAAATCCAGCTACACTTTCTTTATAATATCGACAGTGATTATAGTGATGGAAAAGCCTTTTAAAAATTACCATATTTTAAGAAATAAACTGATGTGTTGATGAGCATGTATAAATCAGATCTCCTAGTATCATTTAAAGCAATTAAGAGGAATGCCATATTATTTCCAACCAAAAGCTTGCAATAATGCAAACCATGTAGAGAATAATTAAATTGTACTTTTGAAAGGCTAATGCAGCAATTTACCTTGTCTTAAAATTTTAATTTAGATAATATTACATAATTTTGCAAGCTGACAAAGCCATTTATCTACACCATTGGCCACATGTATTTTAGAGGCATACTGTGCCTCTTCTATGCTTACCCTAGTGTATGGAATATGTCTGACTAGCATGTGGAAAAGAGATTTAAAATGTTATGTCTAGGTATTACTTATTCTCTTAAGTTGTGATCAGATTGTTCATTTTCTCTGCTGTTTAGCATGAGACCATTAGTTGCCTCTTCAGGTCAAAGGAGTCTCTATGGTCTGGCTGTTGCTCTTAACAACATCTTGAGTTCTATAAGGATGATGAGCTTTCCCATCAAAATGGGAAGCAGCAACAATCTGGGGGTATTTGGTGGGGGCTTTGTTGTTGTTTCGTTTGGTTTGTTTTTTGTTTTTTTTTCTCTCCCCCCAAGGAACTTATGAGAA
This sequence comes from Pygoscelis adeliae, assembly GCF_000699105.1. Taxonomy (NCBI): domain Eukaryota; kingdom Metazoa; phylum Chordata; class Aves; order Sphenisciformes; family Spheniscidae; genus Pygoscelis; species Pygoscelis adeliae. The sequence continues at coordinate 1,689,995 of NW_008825316.1, read as the reverse complement.
AACAAAGGTACTTTTCTGTTTTATATTATGAATACATTTACACCTGAGATCATATCTTTAAAAAAGTGATATTCAGTATGAACCAACAATGTCTTAAAGCATCAAGCTTCAGAGTGCTTGTAATACCAGTAGCTATGAGAGATTAGCCAGCATTACTGCAGTGTTACATACAGGTACCTGAGGTAGCTCTTCATTAGCAACTTGGCACATCCTGCCACAATGCTGCAGCCCAGAATCTAGTATGACCTGATTTATCCTGCCAGGAAGCAAGGTGGCAGAGGTCTGCCTTGGAGGTTATTATCATATAGTAAGCAAATGAGCATGCATCTATTTTTAAATTTTTAATTGGATCTGTAAAGTATGAAAGTTTCCTTTAGAGCTCTAGTGCTTTGTTGTAACTCACATTGTATCTCTTGATGCCAGCTGGATCTTAAGATTCAAAAGTCACAGGCATTCCCATTTGGGTGTTAAGACTTATCCCTGTAGTAAAGAAAGGAATACTCCCATTAAAGCCTATGCCAATGTGTTACACTTCTTTTCTTTTCTGTTGCGGTTCCCTCAGATCCCTGTTCTTTGCTTAGCTACTGTGATAAATGAAACAAAAATGTTTCCCCAAGCCAACCCTTAAGACACATGAATCAGATTTTATGATCTTTTCTTTGTGGTACCACTGATAGATACTGTGAAGCTGGTATGGACATGCAATAATAAATGATCCCAGTGCAAAGGGAGCAGCTGAAAGGACAGAGCTAGTGAAGTACTGCAGTACTTTCTTCAGCAGCTGATGCTGAAATTATATTTGTGGTGAAAAAGGAAAAAGGGGTATTGCTGAGGCTTGTTGGTTCCCTGCAATCTATAGTAGCCATTTTGGTCTCTGAGGCTGGCTAAGAACAGAAGTATCTAGAAGCTAGAACTGATGGATCATATTAGCATCTTTGATAGCTGTCTTTGTTCGCCCCTTTTAACACATACCTCTGAATAACCACCAAGAACCTGGGCCTGTCATTTAGATGATGAGAGAAATCTTCAGGAAGGCATTTTCTCATTTCCTGTACTTCCTCTACATATGTGTCTGTGGCAGGAGGTGAAAAACCACCAATAACAGGGGTATTAATACTAGATTAATAATAGCTATTAGTAACTGGTAACATGGCATGTTTTTTGAAGGATCTTCTGTTGCACGGGATCCTGCCTTCCCTTACCCCTGCCAGAGATGAACTGGTAGGGGTAGAGCATCCTCAGTGCAGGAAACCCCAATGGGTGCCCCAGATTCAGGCCCTCGGTTGCAGGTGAGATGAAGTGATGCACTCTGTGGGCTACCTGCAATACTCCCAAAGACAAGGGTATAAGCTAAGTGACCAATGGCAAGATGCCTCCTGAGGCACTAAAAAGCGAAGAGAGAAGAGAACAGAAGGTGGAGTTTCAGATACCAGACTTGTGTCTGCCTCGTGAAGTTTTTTTGCTTGTAGCTTTTTCAGTCCTGTAAAAATAGCAACTCAGTTCCAATTTGATGTGATCAACTTTGTTATGCTTATCCTGTTAGAAAAAAATAAATACATCCCTTTTTAAAATGTCAAACAGTTTCTGAAAATGTCTAGGACACTCATTTCAAAATTCTGCTTTGCAATTGATGTTACTCAGCAGGTGGTATTGAGCCATTTCAATATCACTCCTCAGTTTTTGTAAATTTGAAAAAAATGTGCATAACAATGCTTCCTTTCAGCACAATAACCTTATGGAAGGTTTAATTGGTTCTCAAGATACCTTTGTTATTTCCACAGCCTTTCAGTTGTTCATGCAAACATGATCCGTACGTTACTTTCAAAGCTCTATTGAAATTAAGTAAAATGAAAATTCAGCAATTCACTATTTCATGCCCATTTAAAATGTCTTAATAGAAAGAGAAGTATCTGGGGAAATACAGAGATGTTATACAGTAGAGAAAATCAGGTGTTTGGGAAGAAAGAGTTTTGTGTTATTTACTATAATGTTTTTAAAGGTCTTTAAATAGTGATTTCTGAACAGTGATCTTAGCTAACTGTGAATACTCCTTGTTGGAGATAGGTTAACAGACATCGTATTAATGCTAAGAGTTCCTTTTTGGAAGAAAAGGTTTTTCAATTTGTACTTTAGAGACATTTTTTCTCTAGGGAAATAAAAGTGGGAGATCCAGTGAGGATGACAATTAATTGTTAACTCTGTAAGCCCATGACTGTCTCCTAGAATTCAAGTTTTTGTCTCTCTATAATGAAGAAAATAATTACTGACTTCATGGGTAAATCTAAAATATTAAAGTATAGTCCAAATGGCTTTTATAGAGCTACGTTGTACTTGAGAGATGTGCTGCACTTCTGTGAAGGAGTCATTGAATGCGTGGACAAGGCGACCTGGCCAATTTCATCAACTAAAGAAGTTATTGATCTACAGACTGCTGGAGGCTGGAGGTAAATATTCTGGGAAAGCACCGCTGCACATTTGCCTTTTGTGTATGCTTCCCTTGGCATCTGCTGTTCATCGTTGCTGAAGACAGGCCACTTTACCAGATGGACTATTTATTGATCTAATCCAATACTGCTGTCTGACCTTTTCATCTACCTGGGTCCCTCCTCAAAATCTCTAAAAGAAACAAAGCTGCTAGTGGCAAGAGCCAAAAGCCCTGACATGGGTTATTATCAGTTGGTTAAAAAAGTAGGAAACAAAGAATTTATTTCTATCGCCAGCTTTCCAAGTGGAGGAAGATCATCAATAGCCTCCCTCAGACATCCATGCCTGGTGTTGTTTAGGTGTTCACTAGGAGACCGACCAGTGAGGTGGTAGGGTTTGCTGGTAATATTCAATTACTCAGGCAAAAAAGAGGAAAGCTGACTTAAGAAGAGTTGCAGAAGGATCTTAGAACAGTAACTTAACAGAAAATAAAATAGTAGATGAAATTCAACAATGATGAATATTACATGAGGCATACAGTAAAAACAGTCCAGGCTTCAATACTGAACTCCAAAATATTACTACTTGAGAAGTTATAATATATACATTTATGAAATCCCCAGATCATTGCTCCATTACAGTCAAAATCAAATCATGTTAGGAATTTTTAGGAAAGGAACAGAGGGGGGAAAAAAATCCCAAAAGATGTAATTACAGCACTGTAAATAACTATAATGTCCCTGTATCTTGAGTATTATTTGGTGTTCTGATCCCCTGCCTCAAAAAAGATGTAAGAGAGCTAGAAAAGGAACACAGAAGGGCAGGAAGGATCATCAAAGGCAAGGAATGGCAATTCAGACTTGAGGAAGGGGATGAGATTGAGATTTATAAATCATGAGTGGAATAGAGAAAATGAATATGGGACTATTATTCATTGTCTGTCTCCCCTGATAAAAGAACTATAAGTATTAATGGATATGTCTCAGGCCCAAGGAAAAGAAACAAACATCCCACCCCCTGAAAACTCTGTATTTTTTCCATAAAACATGTTTAAACAGTAGAAGTTCTTGAAACAAGGTTTAGGGTGGCCAGAAATTTGTGTGGGTTAAATATGTAAATGGGCAAATTAACTGAAGAAAAAGCCAGCAAGGTCAGCTGACTACAAAAGACCGTAGACTTGCTCAGGAAGCTCTTGAGACAGAAATTGCTGGAGGTTGGGAAAGGATGCTTGCTAAACCTAAACATTTACCATCAGAAACAGCATAGAGATCTGGACCGAATTTTGGGTTGACCTAGTACAATAATTCTTATGAATCAAGATGTAATAAATAGTAACAGAAGAGTGCCCCTGGTTCCTACAGATTTGGGACGCTTCTGTCAGAAGACTGGAAAAGCAGACCCTTGCAGATTGCTTGATACAATGGCAGCCAAATTCTTGCCCGGTAAGGTCACATGCATCTTGCCAGAAATGTCATCGCAACTTTCTCCTGGGTGGACTCATCAGTGCTGAGCAGTTGAGATGTGCTGTACACATGAAAAACCCAGCAGCCACTTGAGATGTCACGGTTTTCCACCTGCAGTGTGAGAACTCACATTTTGTACATGAAGTAATTGCAGACTTTTTGCTACCTCTGTAGTTTAAAGCCCTGAAGGAAGGTCCTTTCCCAGTTTGTGGGGGGTAGATACTCCTGCAGACTGCTGACATATTACTGAGCTGTGATCCTTTTGCTTTTTCATTGTAATTGCCATCTCCATAGTTAATTGTATTTACTTAGTTTTCAAAATTATATCAGTAGGTGCTTTCTCTCATGTCAAAAATAAAAGACTATTGTGTTTCAATATGCATGTTTAGTATTAGCCAGGCATTACTGCTGGCATCAATATCACTTGCTGATTTCTAATACCTACATCCTAATGCCAAACAATTGTCACACTGGAGCCAGACAACTAAAATCGAGAAATGAGGCAGCTTGATTAATAGCTAAAAACATCACTGGAACACTGAAGAGATGACATATAATATTTATGGATTTAACATTGTAAAGTAATTTAGGTAACTGATAGTTAGGAAAAGAGAACCAGGTTACAAAGCACATATTATAAATTAATGATTGATTATACCTGACATGAGCACCTAAAAAGAATATTATCTTGGCCCATAAAGGGCCAAAGTAATGGTGCAGTTACATCTTGACGGATAAAACATGTCCTTCCTATCTTCCTGTTTATTTTGTTCTTTTTTTGTCTGTGAGTGGAGGAATAATTAGTTGCTTTGGGTTTTTATTCATTCTTTTAAGGTTTTTTTGTGGTATGTACTGAAGTTTATAGGCCTTGCCCTGCTGTCATTTTTGTGCAGCAATTAATTCATTATATCTAATACACAGCCCTGGGAAGGGGCTGGCATCCTTAATGTGTCAAGGAAAAGGACATAATTCACAGCTATGTTTTGAACTATCACTAGCTTCTGAAGTCAATTAATATAATTGACTTAATCCTTTTCACAGCAAAAGAAGTCCCTGTAACAACTGTAGGTTTAATCCAGCCCCGGATACAATTTCTTCCAGTGATATTACGGAACAATTGCAGCACAAGAGTTCAGGTAATGCATGTGACAATACAGCTTAGACAGTTCAGTTTGCCTATAACTGAGCAGGAAAGACCAGGAACTCTGGTGTTTGCAGTTACAGCTTCCATTTGAGGTAACAAGGTCTCCATGTGTCCACATCCATACATTTTAACTCTTCAGTAGCTTTTGCCTCCCCTTTCTCCTATAACCGCCCATCCTGCACTGCAGTTCCAACCCAAAAACTGTACCCCTTCTGGAAGCTTTCTTACCATAGAGACCAGTCTAGTGTATATCAAGGAGAACTTACTATGGTGCATTTCCTTCAGCAAGTAAGTCCCAGCTGCCTGCAAATGCCTAATCAATCACCTGGCAGACACTGGCAGGCTGTAAAGAGAAGAGCTCCAGGTTAGCTATTTTCCCCAACTGAGGTTCATCTACTTGTGCTACAGGCCTGCTGAAGGAAAGGCAGTATTACTTATCAATACAGATGGACTCATATGGGACTTCCAAGAGGTGAAGAAACACAGTCTTGTGATATTTTTTTTTTCCTAAGGGGTTGTGAAGTCTTGTGTGTTGGTAACCTCAAGCGAAGCAGGTTATAAACTTCCTGAGTTTTTCTGCAATCTGTTTGTGTGCATTTGCCATCTGCTTCCTAGAAAGTTAAACTGTAAGCAAGATGGACCACTGACTTTGAGGAATGGGGTAGAGCTTCTTCATTTAAGCACCTGCCTTAGAAAAGCAATGTATATTGACTTTGTATTTTAGTGAAGTGTTTGCTCTGTTTGTGAAACTCTTATATACAGCCTGGGCTCTATTAAACCAACCTTCTTACCTATATATACATGTTTGTACTCACCTTTATAAACTAGGAGTCAATCCTTCAGTATATGGCTTTAGTGCTGCTGAGACAACTTATGTTAATTGAGCACCTGGCAGCTGTTCAGTGAAGCATATATCTAATAACAATGTTTAGATCGGGATGAAGAGCTTTGCTTATAGTGGATTTGAGGTTTATGTACAGATTTATACATTTTTAAATACATAGAAGAAATGGCAATAAAAGTAAGTAGATATAGTCTTTGTTACTTGTTGTTGTATGCGCAACTTAAATTGACAGTAGTAAAACACTGTGGTCTCCAAGTCACTTGGGAATAAGGCCTATGTGAAAGGAAGGCTGGCAAAGTATTTAATTTTTTTTTTTTTCTTGTGGTTGGGGAAAATTGTTAATCTTTCTTCTTCAAGCTTAGCTTGCTGACAGAAGCTCGTGTACCCCTGCCTGAGCTACAGCTTGGTCCGCAGCTGTGCTGCTCCACACACCTATGCAGCCCAGGGCTGGTTGCGAAGCATGTTAAAGGAGCCAAATAAATGAAAAAGCCACTAGATTGTATGGAGCTGCTCGCAGCTGTGGTGGCACTGCTCTCTGCCACTGCCTTATGTAGTTGGAATCAAGTTGGAACATGTCTGTGTGTGCTACAGCAGCTACCTCAACGATGCAGGCAAACAACAAAAAATTGTTTCTGTAATATGCTGAGTTGGTGAACAACCATCATGGGAAACAAACAAACAAAAATTGGATACAATGCCCAAATATTTTTCTTTTGTTTTTAAATGCCTTCAGTGATAATTTGTCTTCACCTGTAAGTGCTCGTGCCTGCCACACTGACTTGCTGAGGGACACTTATTGCAGCACTGGCCATGCAAAGGCACCTAAGCTAAAAACAATGCCTAGCTTGCCATCTTGTCCATAGCAAGATGTGTTATTGAACATGCCAGCAAGCAGACTTCTAAGTGTTGAAATCATGCAGACAATATGTATCCCTAACAACTTTTGTGCTGTATCCAGAGTGGTACTTACTTGCCAAACTTCCAGAACAGAGAAATTAATTATTAAAACATAATTAAGACAAGAATGTAGTGGGAAAGTGCACGGTCAGGATGTGTAGGAGGTGGAAGACAGTGTTTGTGACACTAACGCCAGAAGATATGAGAAAGCAAGCCAGTAATTGCAAAATTAAAAAAAAAAAAATCTGTAAGCTCTCTAAGCTTATGAGCATCTTCTTCCAGTCCTTACTATGTGCGTTACATCCATGTTTGCTCTACTTGTATAAAAGCACTTTCTTCTATAATCCCCTGTTCTTCTTTTTAGCAGTAGCAGGATTCTTGTCAAATGCCTCCTTGGGGAATTTTCTGGTTTTGCTTTCTTTCCATGCCTTCATTAATTGCTTCCAACGAGTATATTTGCTGCAAAGATTTTTTTTTTTTTATAAAAATGTCTGCAAAATCTGCATCAGCCTGTCATACATAATACTGTCACAGATGTCATGATGTTACAACAGGGTTTATTTAAATGAAGAAAGTTATTTCAATGGGGCTATACTGTTACAGTGACATTAGCATGTCAATAAATGTTCCCATATAGGTACTATTTTTCCAGAATCAGAGCTTTCTTTTTCTAGGCCAGTTTGCTGAGAACCAGCTTAAGTAGAATCAGAAAATAAATTTTAGAGATAATTCTGACAGGAAACTTTACCAGCATAGCTAATATTGGGGACTTCAATAGGGAATAAGCTCTCTGTGTGTTTCAGTACCTGTTCCCCACTTTTAAAGTGAAAATAACATGAGGATGCAGCCACTTGATTTTGAGAAATGCAATGTTAGGGAGCAGCAAGAGCTGGCTGCTACGTGAGGCAGAGGGAGCCAAGGATGCCAGCCAGGCTGGCAGTGCTCTTCTCGATGAGGGACATGGTCCTGCAGCACCTGAGAGAGGTGAGCAAGCAGGTCTCCTAGCAGTGACCAGGGCCAGCCACTACCTGGTGGTCATTAAGGAATCTCACAGTGATTGGGCAGGACTGAGGCAGAGTTGGGAATTCAAATCTGTGGGTCAGGATCAGCAAAGCAGATGGCTGGGCACAAAAATATCTGCGATGTGGCTAAGGTGAGGCCAAGGACAAGCGCCTGAGCTTAACAGCAGGTTGGAGAGGATGTTTTCCATGACAGTTTTCTTAGAAACACATCAAAATTTATCCTGATGACTTTAGTGGCAAGCAAAGCACTCAGTCTTTGGTCTTTCCATGACAATGGAACAGATGTGGCAGGTTGTATATTTCTCCATGTGGGAAATACTGACAAATTGGAGTGGAAATATAAAATATTTTCTCTTTGGGCATTTCCCCATCATATCTCATACTTCAAGTGCCTCCTGTTTTCTTATTCTTATCTCCTGGCTGCAGTTGAATACACTTCAGCTGAGTTTGTTAACTGAAAGGGAGAGCTGGGGATGTGTGTGAACTGATACTGGACAACAGAGGGAAGGAGGGGAAAATGTGAGCCAGGGATTGTCTCAGGCAGCAGTGAAACACAAGCTCCCACTGCTTGGAGCTACCCTGATGATGCACGGCAGTTGTAAATCCAGTGTGTTCAGTCTGCTCTCTGCCCATCTGGCACAACGCAATGAAACAAAGAAACCAGACAGCACAAATGAATCTGACCCTGAAAGATGAAATTAGCTAATGTTATTTTATTCCTAACAGCTTGAGAAAGCCTGGCAGTAGAAATATCTCTGGGTTTCTTTTTCTGCGCATGTCTGAATACCTCCGTGTGAGGAACCAAGCACTTTCTCAGAGAAACATCAAGTTTAATTGAAGATGACATACCACCAATATTTCAAATTTGAGAGAGGTGTGAATGTCATGATTATTTTGAAATTTTACACTGATTATCATGGATGCGGGAGAGAAGGGATTAGGCAAAACAGACTTGAAAATCCATTTAGTCTAAACCTACAAAACAATTTTAACAATGGTAATTGCATGGGTGATTCATATAGGCCATGAAGGTGGGGAAAAAAGTTCCTTAAGTGTGACTTCCACAACTTAAAATGGTTTTGCTTTAAGTCCAGTAACCTAAAACTGAAATTAAATGTTTTGCATTGGGTGTATTTGGTGAGGTGTCAGCAGCTTGGGGGGAGGGAGGGGCTGCAGAGGCCTCTGAAAGGAGACCAGGGGCTGCCCTATGCCAGTCCCAGACGTTTATGTAGCAGCCCCACCACAGCTACAGCTGAACCCCTCAGCGATGCTGGTGGCACCACCATGTAAATGCATTTAAGAAAGGGAGAAACACTGCCTAGGTGGGGGGAGGGGGAGTGTGAGAAACAGCCCTGCAGCACCTAGATGAGAGAAGGAGGAGGTGCTGCAGGCACAGAAGCAGGGATTGCACTGCAGCCCATGGAGAGACCACGGTGGAGCAGGTGCTCTCACTGCAGCACACAGAGGATCCATGCTGGAGCAGGTTTATCCTGAAGGAAGCTGTAGCCCATGGGAAGGACCCATGCTGGAGCAAGGGGAAGTGTAAGGAGGAAGGAGCAACAGAGAGGGGCTGTTACGGACTGACCACAACCTCCATTCCCTTGCCCTGCTTGGGTTGGGGAGGAGAAAGAGGAATTGGGAATTAAGTTGAGCCTGGGATGAAAAGGGTTAGGAGAAAGGTGGTTTAGTTTGTCTTTGTTTCTCACTACCCAAATGTAGTTTAACTGGCAATCTATTATATTAATTTTCTTCAAGTCAATTCTGTTTTGCCTGTGAAGGTAATTGGTAAGTGATCTCCCTGTCTTTATCTCAACCCTCGAGACTTTTTGTCTTATTTTCCCCCCACCCAATCCTGTTGAGGAGAGGGAATGAGTCAGTGGCTGGGTGAGGGTCCAGCAGCTGGCCAGGGTCAAGCCACCACACATTTTTAATAAGTAATTGTATTGTAGGTACAATTAAGTCTTCTCTTAACATGGTTTGTACCTGGAAATCTATGTAGTGATTTGGGTTTTTTTTACTTTTTGTTTTTTTAAAAATGGTTTTCCTGAAGGGAAATTAGTTTTATGCATTTGACTCAGTCTCCACACTGCTATACAGAAATTTTGATAGAATTTAGAAGAACATGATGATAACAGTTTTGGAAGAGTTCACATGCCTAGGAAGTTTATCACATCTGCACTCTTCAATGGCTAAAGATCTGATTCTTTTCTTGCTAACACCAGTTTTCCACCACTGAAGTGGTGCCACTCCTGTCATAGAAGATGCTTGTCTTATAAGCAGAGATGAAGATGGAAGAGAAAGGGAACATTATAATTTCTCTTCTAAAGAAGAAATGTTGCCAAGTGGAAAATTACATTGTTAGAAAAATGTCCCCTGAGGTCTTTAAGAATGAATTGTGAGATTGTAACACAAACATGTATTTGCATGAGTTAATTGGTGCCAAATAATATAAAATCCCCTCCCTCTGCCACTTTAGCCCCCTTAAGAGGCCTGTGAGGATTTTGTTTTGGAAACCTGCTTGTGCCCTTTTCTTCTATTTTTCCAAAGTACAATTATTTAAATCACTGCTTCTACAGAACCCTTCTTTTGTTTGCTAGCAGATGTGCAACGCTTGCATGAAGCAGAGGTCCACATGCTTCTAGAGATGAAAAAACACTAGCTCTGGAAAGAACACCTGAGGCTGGCAGATCATTTGTGTGGACAGCATGGCATAGCAGTTGTCTCTGACTACCTTTCTTATAAATACTTCTGCTAAGAAGCCAGCAGTTGCTGTCCATATGTACCAGATGTTTCTATAATTTTGTGTATTGCAGAGAAGATCTTTAGGTCAGGAAGGAAAGGTGAAAAATATTTTCAGTTTTCCCACCTTGATCCTTATTCTAAGTCATCACTGTATTTCCCGAGTGAAAAGCAAGGCAGTTCAAGGAATTCCATGCTGAAGTGACAAGTTCTGTTCAAAAACTGCACAACCACTTTAATGATGCGTTAAAAGACTTTGAAGAGGCTGCATAGCCGTGTCCACTATATGGAAAAGTTCACTTTATCTCCCTAAATCTTCTTGTCACTGTGCCATGACTCATTTACAACCCTTTCATGACTAGTTCATAACAGGTCTCAAGCTCCATTTTTTTTCCTGTGGCTTTCATGGGTTTTCTGTTCCTCTTTTCCTGATGCTGTAAGGGTTACCTGTGCCGAAGTCTGAATGGTGCCCCCTGAAGTCACCTTGTAGAACTGAGGTTTTTATGTCATACCGTGCCAGACATCCTAGTGGACTAAGAACTTCAGTAATCTAAATACAATGAAGTGACACAATTTGGGGTTTATTCATGACTCCCTACCCTCCTTTGTGGCATTTCTTTCAGGGAAACAGACAGCATGTCTTATGCCTCCTAATCCTGATCAAAAATGTCCTATAGACAAAGTATAACATTTATAATTAAGTTTAAACTCTTAATTGTAGCTCTTAACTGCACTTCTTTTTATGACTTTCAGGGTGGTTGTTTTTTGTTTGGGGTTTGGGGTTGGTTTTTTTTTTTTTTTTTTTTGCACCATGATTACGTACACGCTTATCTGCAACAGACAGGCTGTTAATTTAAAAAATACTTCATGGTATAATTGTCTAACATCACAGTATAGCACGGCTATGCAGAACACCAATTAAAGTTCACTATAGATTAAATAAACATGCTTCCTAACACATTCTGAAGGGCTTATGGAAAACAAGGCTGCTTTCTATGAATAGCAAGGACACCAGAAAAACGTGTGGTATTTCTTTTACTGCAAAACACCAAGTCAAAAGGGATTCTAAATGTTCTTTAAAACCTATATAGAATGTAAATTCCTGCTTCTTGGTGATCCTGGTAGATATGTGCTTTGATGTTTGGGCAACATGGATCTGAGGAGCTAGCTGGCTTTGTGAGCCACGTATGTATGAAAAGAGCTGTTAGGCCTGAGGCATGATGCAGGCAAAACGTGACTGTTGCTTGGTTGTTGCAGTTGGGGATCAGCATAACTCTGTCCATAAATGAAATACCTACATGAGACTCCATTTATAGATAATGTCTTTTTGCTTTCTCCATGTGTCCAGTCTTAATCAGATTGGTCTGGCTTGTACTGTCTTGTTAACTCGTACTTTTGTATTGTTTTCTACCTTTGAACACTCAAGTCAAAGCTTTTATCTAAAAAGATGAAATAATTGTTTTTTTCAAAATATGACTCCAGTGTAAGCTGTGAAATCCTTTGTGCCTGAGACTTCTCCTGTTCCTTTCAGAAGGATGATATTAAAGTGAATGCTGAATGCTCTTGCAATTGATTATCACATCCAAGGAAAACAGTTGTTCCTAATGTTAAGATCTATCACTGCAGTATGATTAGACTCCAATTTTTGTATCAGTTGTGAGTGGAGTTTGGCTTGTAAAGAGAGCTAGAAATAGATGAGACTTCTGGCTGGTATCTTACCATGGCCTGCAAATCTTCCATGAAGAGAGGGACCCTGGTTATTGCAGCATCTGACTGCTGTAGGAACAAGGAGCAAGTTTCAGGAAATGAGCAGCTGTAATTTAAGATAGGAAGAAAGGTATGTTAAGCAAGATGATTTTTAATATCCGAAAGCAGGGCAGACATCAAACATTGGCTCACACTAGTGAAGAAATAATGCTCATATAACTTCTAGAAAGTTAATATTGGAGCCGAAATATTACTTAAACCCACTCTAAGAGAGAACTTCTAACCTTTTCTAAACAGCAGACATCTGAGCATACCATTTTGCTGATTTTAGACTTCATTAGCTTTTGGGACTGTGAGAGTCATACAGATGGCTAAAGTAGAAAAACATGATTAAAAACCAATGTCTTACATTTTCTGCAATCTTTTCCACATTTAAGGAGAAAAAAGGAGATAGTATTTATCTGAACAGGAACTGACTTTTCATTAGAAATAAGGCTTAATCCCCTACTTGGAAAACTCAAGATTAAAGATAATAAAATTTGGGGGGATATAGTAAAGTCCCAAAGCATTACAAATGATGAGCTGGGATGGCTCTGAAAAGGTTTAGGAAACTTTAGGTTCTTCTTTTAAAGAACAGAACATTAAACAAAATTTAATGTTTGTTGTTGTTTTTTTCTGCCTTGCTAGAACAAAGAGGATTTATTTTATTAAAGAAAATCTCCATACACCTGTAGTTTAATACAATATATCCAAAACATATAAATGACCATCCTGTTCCACAAATGTATGAGATCATCGCCCAGTCATAGAAGGCATACTGCATTTCTAAATGCTGAGGGCAGTAACAAACTTGAGGCACCCTCAAGCTGCAGTTCACAATGGATTCTTGAATGTAGCTCTTGAACTATGAACATACACACTGAGGAAAAATTTTGTGCCTAAAATACATTGACCTATGAGAGTCCTCTTCAAAATACTTATCAATGTCCTAGGAGTGGCTAGTTAAAACACAGGATAACTCATTTATCAATGAAAAGTTGCAGGTTTAAAAGAAATATATTGCATTTAATAATATGGTACTTCTCCATTGCGGCTTGCTGTGTAACTGTTCAACAATGAGCAGTACAATGGTACTGAGCAGTACAACAATGGTACATTTTGATCAAAACACTCAAAATAAAGGAAGAAGAGCAATTATTTACTGCAACTACAGTAGATCCTTCCTCTCTATAGCATCAACCATACATGATTAATATTCTTGACAGGGTCATCAAAACAATCCTTCAGGACATGAGTGGAAACAGCAGAATTTTCTGAAACACCATCTGAGGTACAGCATTATGGGAACACCTATAGGCATTTAATAAATGGATTTTTGCTGCTGTCTTTTTTCTTCTTTTAATGGAAGATTCACAGATCAGATTGTTGCAACTTGTGAGTTGTTCAAAAGCAATGCTCTGTCAGTATCTGATGAACATCAGTGGATTACTTGCTATATTCAGGGACTAAAAGTATATGATAATCCCAAATTAGCAAGTGAGACAGGCTTTCAAAGCTTTTGTCTAGCACTGGAATGTCTCTTTTGGCTACATGTAAGGACAGTGGGTAGCCTTTATCTGAAATGTAACTTTTTTTATACTAGTTAAGTAGTTAGAATAAATTTCCATTTAGATGTCAAAGCTCTGTAACCAAACCGTGAAACACAGTCAGCTGGTTTTTTTGGTGGAGAAAGCAGGAGGTATTTGCTCCTGTATGTACAGTTCCAACCCTGTGTGATAGCATCCTGCTTGAATGAATAGCATTAAATCAGAGAAAGTGCAGAAAGAAGCTAAATAATGGTATAGGTAATGTTCCTGAGGAAAAAAAGTTTCAAAAGGCTTACTATTTGAAATGGAGCTATCTATTTGGTTTGGTATGGGCTAGAATGGTTTATTCATACCAAGCTTATTCTTGGGAAAAATAAGGAAGATGTTAAACTGTTAGTTTCCAAAACTTGAAACAAGAGTGAGTTCATTGGGAAGCAACTGCCTATGTATCGGCACTGGGTATTGACAGAAAATCAAGACCCGCATAAATAGCAACAGATCAGCCTGCTTCCTACAATGTAAATAGGCAGCTAACTGGGCAGCTGTGTGAAGAGGGATTAAAGGTTAGGTCAACAATATATTTATTAATCTTTATTGATTTTTTAATCCTTTTTCCTGTGTGCTTTCCAACTGTAGATAGAAGAATAAAGCTTTGAAGGTGATGTTTGAATTATTTCAATTAACTTGCCCTTCAAAGATCCCTGAAGTGAATGGATTTATGGGTGTCAAATTAAACTAGGCCTCTTCTCAACACAGAGGGCTGGGGCTATTGGCCAGAAACACAGTTCCAAGATGGTTAAGTTGCATGATCCTGTCCAGAAGGGTGGAGGTGGAGCCCCATCAAAGGGGTATACCTAAAAGGATTTTAAAAGGCTATGAAGCTCACTCTGTCTCTGCCTGTGAAAAACACATGGTTTGAGGAAGAGATGTTAGGTGTTATTATCTGAGTAGCGTTTTTCCCTGAAAACAGACTGTTTCGTCTGCAGAAGCTTTTGCAGTTGAGCGCTCATTCCTGTGAGACTGGAAAATACCTTGTAGATGCAGTTCTGCAAGAACTAGAGAAAGGACAGTGAAGAAAGGCTCATTAAAGCCCTTTAATTTAGACAGTGAATTAGAGGAAAAAGAGTTTCACTGTCTACTCCTGTCCCTGACTGTTCTGTCCTCAGTAAATTTTAACTCACCTGTGACTTTGGGTGCCCTTCCTTTGTGCCTTCAAAAGATGGGCAAGAAGGAGGATCTGGGGAAATATAGGTGCCAGTCAGCTTACCTCAGTTTGTGGGAATGTTAATGAACAAATCCTCTTCAAAGACTTTCAAGCATATGAAAAACAGTTCAAGTTTGGGAACAAGCCATGTGAATTTTCTAAGGGAAAATCATACCCAGCTGACCTGATTGCTTTGTACGAGGTACTTGTCTGTGTGGCCAAGTGGAGGACAACAAATGTTGTTTATCTTGGCTTTAGTAAAGCTTTTGGTGTGGTGTCCTAGAGCATAGCCAAAGTTGTGAGATATGGACTTGGTAAGTAGATTGTTGGGGGGGTCTAAAATTGCCTGGGCTTTTGGGCTCAAAGAGTTATGGCTAGCAGTACAAAGCCAAGCTGGCAGCTTGATACTGGTGGTGTCCCTTGGGGATTGATATTGGTACCAATTCAGTTTAACATCTCTATTAATGACCTGGATGATGGGACACAGTGTACTCTGGGCAAGTTCGTGGGTAGTAGCAAGCTGGGAGAAATGGCTGATGCCCTGTAGAGCAGGGATGCTATTCAGAGGGATCTCAGCAGGCCTATGACATGAGTCAGCTGAAGCCTGATGAAGTTCAAATAAACCAAATGTGAAGTGCTGCCCCTGGGATGGAATAACACTGTGCAGCAGTACAGCCCGGGTGCTAACTGGCTGGGAAGCAACCGCGGAAGAAGACTTGGGTCCTGATGGACAAGTTGAACATGAGACAGCAGTGTCTCTTGCAGAGAATGTGGTCAGCTGCAAAGTGGGGTGTTGGTGACAGTGTAGCCAAAAGGTCCACGAAAGTGATCCTTCCCCTCTACTTGAAAATTGTGAGACCACACCTGGAGTATGACTCCCAGGTTTGGGTTTTCAGTGCAGGAGGACACAGATACAGTGGAGTGAGTCTAGCAGAGGCATACAAGATTGCCAGGGGGCTGGAGCACAGGATGTATGGGAAGATGCTGGGACAGCTGGGTCTGTTCAGGCTGAAGAAGAGGAAGCTCATGGAAGACCTTATTGCTGTCTACAATTGCCTGATTGGAAGATACACCATAGAGTCAAACTCTTCTCAGAAGTGCACAGCGGTAGGATGAAAGGCACTGGACAGAACACAGGAAACTCCAGTAATACAAGAATGGGAAAAAAAATTACCAGGAGGTGGTCAAACACTGGCACGAGTTTCTCAGTTTATGAAACCTCTGTCCTTGGAGATATCCAAAACTTTACAAGGTACAGCCCTGAGCAACCTGTGGCAAATGGACCTGCTTTGAGCAGGAGGTTGGACTAAAGCCCTTGGCAGGTGTCTTCCTACCTCCATAATTCTGAATCTGTTTCCATGATTCTGTATTTACATAAGTTCTCTTTACACTAGAATTGTGGTGCGTTACCTTTTGAAAGGGGTTTGTTAGTATTTTATATATTTAAATGTGTATAAAGTTTATGTCACTGTATTTAAATGTGGAAACTAATGTATATTGGTGTATAAAATGGCACAAGAAGAAAATATTTTGAGGTCTAAAAATGGCTCCAGGAGAGACTTTAAGTAGCTGAGAAATGCTGCAGCTCAAGACGGCTGCTGGTTTTAACTTGACAGTGGCTGACTCACAATCTACCCTACTAAACAATTTATTGCAGAACATTGATTTCTTGACAAAATAAAATTGACACTGGTTTATTATCCTGAGATAGCAGTGTTACTAATATGTCCTTCTGAATAGTGTTATGATTTTAATACAACATTTGAGAAATACTGCATTGTATTTCAGAAGCTTGTATAGCTAATGTGTGGGAGGCTTCACATGTAAGCTGCTTCACAAAAAAGTAAAGAATCCAAAATTGAAGAACACTTTGAAAATGATAACATTCTATACGTTTGCCTGGAGATGAATAAGGGAGAAGAGTGGCTAAGGAGGAGATAGATAATGACAAAAAAGGAAAAAAGTGTTCTGGATTTGGGTTGACTTCTACCTCTGCCTGAGAAGTCATGGTAGTCATCACTCTTCAGTTGCCACTCTTCAGTAATACTTGGCTAAGGGATACTGTTGTTATTGTGGCCGGATGGGAAACCATTTTCAGCTTTACAAAATATTTTTACTACAAGAAAGTACCATTTGCAATGGTTGTCCTAAAACTTCTAAGCATTTGCTAAGCTTGAAACATGGAAGCACTATGCAGTTACCTTCTCAGGTAATTAAAGACCTGCCTAATTTTAAGCTGATGAAGTTGAAGGCATCTGCTCAGCACAGCTGAACAGAAAAGAACAACTCTGTTTTGAAAACTCAGTGTTATTTTGCTTTTGGAAAGAATTTGCATACTCTAGCATAGCCTGCAGTAGCCATTAGCTAAGGAGCTCACGTAGGCAGTGTAGCTTCAAGGCCCTCTTCAGAGTCAGGCAGAAGGTAGACTTGAAATGGGATCTCTCACCTTCTAGCTATAGTGGAGTCACGTTTCTCTCCTCTGTATGAATCACAAACTATCCTGAGGCTGAGGAGGCTTCCTGTTGACTTTGTTGCTGGTATATTGTGCTGCTTCTAAAAACCATTACTGTTTTGATGAGATAGCGTTTTTCATGGGAAAATTTTGTTGCACCAAGTAGTTGGGTGGGGGAGGGGGAATATCAAGAGGTTAACCTTAAAGAATACAAAATCCAGCCAAACATGACAAAATAAAATCCAGTGAAACAAACAAATGGTGGGAGAGGTTCTTCCATTAGCCTTGTCTTAAGATCACATGCTGCAAGACCTTTATCAACTCTGAGTGCACTTTTTTTCCAGCCTGCTTTCAAATGTCAGTAACCTCCAGTGCAACCACAGGCTGGCTCAGATAAGTTATGTTAGCACTTACTTATACATCTTCACTGCTCTAGTTCTGTGCTTTATTAAAGTAGTGTTGTGCTTGGTTATTCCTCACTCCATAGACACACAAGCTGAGGGAAAAAATGGTGGAAAAAGTGCCAAAATATCCTGGAGCTGCCCAGAGCAAAATTAAAAATGAATCTATGGTGCTAGCATATCCTCTGGTTGAAACAAAATGATTGTTGAAATCATCATGTTTTATTCATAGTACTGTATTTCAAAATATATTTTAAAATATCTTTTTTGAATATTCCTATAACACAGCACTTGAGCATTCTGCGTATACTATCACTTCGTTAAGAATTACAAACCAAATACCAAATCAGCAAAAAAAGCAGGAATCCAGTGCTGTATAGTGAACTTGCATTGACTCTTCAGCTTTGTGGGTGTTGGAGGATCAAAACAAGCTTCTTTTTTCCACATGCTTTTGTTTTTAAATAAGTAGTGCTAGTGTGATTTGTGCCAGTCTTAACAGGACACTTGGCAGTTTTTCCTAGTGTTACTGGAACAGGCACAGGATGGAGAATTCTGGTATGCAAACAAAGTTTAAAAGGTATGCTAAAACTTTGAAGGTAACTATTATCATGTCAAATAATACCTACTTAGTGCCCTGTTATAAAATCATATAATTAAATTTTAAGATAACTATAAATACCTATCTTTACTAGTCAGTATTTTTGTTTTGCAACTGTAGCATTAGCATAAGCATTTGTAACTGTTACCTAAGAGAATTTTTGGTGCCTGTTTCAGTTCTTTGTATGAAATTATTCTTGCATGGCATTTGTAATTGTTCCTGTCAGGAAAATGGAAACCTTGCACATATTCAGTAATGTGCCTTGGAGATCTGTGTAATGTACCTTCGGATAATGGAAATTCTGTAGATAATTCCTGAAATACTACCTTCTTCCCCATGAAAGCTGAATTCTTTCCAGAAGTAATGTTTGCCCTTGGCAAAACAAATTTTGATACAATAATATTTATAAACAGCGTAGGAAGAAAGAAATCCTTCACATCTGTCAAATGTCCCAGTATAAAACTTTCTGCTTTTCACGCATGCAGAAGGCTGTACTGAAAAGGAGAAACTAACAAAAAACCTTTGAGTAATAAGTATCCAAGAAAATGAAGCAAAATGTGATCTCTTATTGTTTGTATTTGCATAAGAAAATTGATTTCCTGGAATTGCAGTTTCCCACCTCATTCTGCCCCTTTCAGAATTGCAATGAAACAAAATGCACTTTTCAAAACAAACTAAGGAAGGATTTTCCTTGTCAGACTGTTTTCAAAGGCACTACCAATTTTAGGCCTACTCATCAAGTAATCTATCTTTTTATTAAGCTCAAAAAGCAGATTCTTTTTCACCTCTGATATCTTCATGGAAGTGTTATCATGAAGAACCAGCACAGAAACTATGTCTGTTCTTTTACTGTTTGAAAACAGTAAGTTTACAAAAAAGAATAAATAAATAAAAATCCTGAGGTGGTATTTTCTAGATGATTGACTTGGGTGCTTTCTGAATAAAAGATATAAGCTTTTAAATCATGTATGTGCTTTTTATCTAGAACTTCTCATACACGAATCAGTGCATAGACAAATCATAGTTCCAATCCTAAAAAGCATCCCTCTTCTCTCTTTCTTTTCTTTCCCCTCTCCTTCTCAAGAAACAGCAGCATGCCCAGATTCAGGGACGTATTGTCACGCCTTTTCAGGCAGTGACTGCAAAGCTTGCTCAGCCATCTCCTAAATTTACTGTTAGGAAGATACATGGCAGTACTGTATTTAAAAAAAAAAAATTAAAAAAAATTAAAAAAACTTTTAAAAGTCCATCTTTTCCTTATAGAGAAACACCAGTGCCCTCCTTTCAATTTGTAATACAACCAGTTTATGCTAGTCATGAAGTTTAAGAAAGCCTTTACCCTATGAAGAAGTGTCTAGCACATTAGTGTAAAATAGAATTAATGGGAATTAGGCCTTTCTGGCACTAAACATTACATTTGCCAGCCTTGGAAATATCCCTTAAAAATGTATTTGTTTTTATGTTTGATGGTGTGAAATATTGGCTAGAACTGGTATTTCTAGGCTTTGCCAGAAGCTGCACCCCATGACAAGTTGCATTCTTAAATTGCACAGCAGGGCTGTTCTTTGGCAGCACTTCTTCAGCTTGGAGTGGTTTGCCTCAGCAGCACCAGCACCAGGATATGAAGTCTTGTTAAAATATGTATTTATTTTATGTGTATATATATAATTTTATATATTTTTCAACTAGTAAGACTTTTACCATACAAATTCACTTTGTAGTCTTGATGACTATCAACGTGTGAGTGAAAGAGAATTATGCTTATAATAAAGATACATTTTATGAAACTGTTTTAAATGTTAGTGAATATTTAATACATCTCTATGGGTACAGCAAGCCTAATTATTTGATTGACCCTAAAATAATTATTAATAAATTGGGTCAAAGAAAGATATTCAATAAAACATTATTAAAACATTTTATCAGAATGTATTTTATACGAAAGTTTACAATACCATGAAAGAACAGGATTTTTAATAAAACTTAGTAAGAATGTTAGTTTCCACTCACATACTCTAACATTCTTTTCAAAATTCTTCTCAATCTCAAACTGAATTATCTCAAAAATACAAGTATGATGTCCCTTTAGGCTAAAGAGACCAGTTAAGATAAAAACAAACATGAGGTATCTTTACCCTATTAGACTGTATCAGACCAGTTACTATAATGTAATTCAATTTTTTTCTTGTGCATGGTTTGTCTCCATAGATAGAAATTAGAAAATATCAAAAAGTGGGGAAATGACAAAGTTTCTTCTTACTGAAATTTTTGCTTGAGGGGTCTGACTAACGCCAGTGGGAATATGTGTCTCTTCTCAAGTTCTTTACTGAAAGAAAATGGAATAACTCACACTGGCTTCAGTGGTTCTGTTATAGGATTATGTGCCTTCATGAGTCTTTCTTCCTTTCAGGATGTCTGTTCAAGCCATATCTGTGCTAACAAAGGCTCAAGGCATTGGTTTCTGCAAACTGGATTTTGAAGATGAGGAAATGTGTCCATTGGAACCCTGAAGAAATAAAATTTCATTTAGTAAAGGTCTGTTCCAAAACCCCCTGAAATCAGTAGGAAGTCTTCAATTTGATTCCACAAACCGTGGAGCAACACAAAAAGGTTTCAGTCAATGGCAGCCAAGATTGCAAAACAGCGTTTCTCAAAAATAATTGTGCTGTGACTTATTTGACACTTTTCTGAACACAATGTTATTCAGGTTTTTTTAGCAAAAAAGAACACCTCTTTCAAGAATTGTGCACAAAAAGATAAACAGCAAGGAATATGGCAGAATTTTGACAACATAATGTCTTAATGCAGCTTAGTGCTAGCAACATTCATCCTAAGCAAGCTACTTATTATCATGTCATCTTTAAAAAAATATATAAATAAAAGCCCATGGAATTAGAAAGTGACATTAAAGATGAGGAAACAACTAGGAAAGCACAGTGTAAGGAAACAGGTTAGTTCAAGTCATAGTCTTTGTGTGTCCTTTAACTCAGGGAGTTAAAAGCATTTTCATAAATTAAGAACAAGTAATATAGTGAAATCTGACATGCACTCCTAGTGGAATGATCTAAATTAATTTTGTTACTCATTCCTTCATGATGATAGGCTAATTTTCACCACTTTGCAACAGGTTTGTCTGCATGTTTGTGGTTTGAAAGGGAATCTTCAAGTCAGAAGTATCTTAGTTTTCCTAGGTAAGGCAAGGTGGTGGATTACAGAACAGTGCTGAAGCATGCTTAGGGACTGAAATCTGCTTTTCAGATACTATAGATTAACAGCCTGTTTACTCAGCAGTCATTTACTGGGTGAGTTCCAAAGGTACCAGAAATGGACTTTTGTAAGAATTTTCTTACACATATTTAATTAAGAAAATAACAGATGTTTAAAACTGAAGCTGCCATGAACCCAAATCTACTTGCATTGGCTAAAACCATTCAAGCCACTTCCAGTAAATACTTCATCAGTCATAAAAACCCTGTGTGCAAGTTAATTTTGTTGGCTGCATGAATTTTCTCATGGTTTCTCTTTTGTTTTTTTTTTTTTTTTAATGGATTCAATTATTATGGTTATTTTTTGCTGGTTCTTTAATCAGTATTTTTCAAGCAGTCTCTACAGTGAATGTTTAGTTG
>NW_008825316.1:1649652-1667850 GCF_000699105.1 Pygoscelis adeliae | reverse complement strand
GCCTTTATATGAAATACTTGTGTTATATGTGTTCCTAATAGGCACTTAAATAATTGCTTTTAATTTTCAGAAGAAAAATTATTTGGAAATACATCTTGTTACGTTAGCTGGTAACCCTAGGCAACCGTGTATTGTAAATGTATCTGACTGAAGTGGATGATCCCCAAAAGCTTGTCGGTCATCAGCAGTGTGGATGGGAATAAAAAGATGAGAGATATGTAAATGGAAGCAAAATTTGAACTGTACTATGTCATCCAATTCTGCAAAATTTGTCTGGTCTTTTCAGGGTAACCACAAAACCTTCTCAAAAACCTCCTTAACACCCTTTAAGTTTAGGCCAGTAGATCGTAAATATGTTATTTATGAGATGATGAGTATTAAAACTATGCCGCATTCAGATAATTCTGAAGGACTTTAGAAAGATGGTAGTGTCAGTGAATATGGGTGTTTTGGTTTGCTTACAGTTTGAAATCTGTTCTTCGTTTGCAAGCCTGTAAGAATCTGACTCTGAAGCACATAGCATTTTGTAACATTTCAGTATTCTGCTGAAGGAAAACAAGTATAAGCACAATTTTAAGCTCAAAGAGCTTAGTCACAACAGGCCCTTAAAAAGCATGCCACAACTTTCAGTGCCTGTCATGTAAAGCAGCTCTGGTGCTAAATCATCTGCTACCATCTGCAGTCATTCACCTATCAAAGCTTTTTTGAGAAGAGTTTGAGAAAGAGGGGTTAGCTGCTTATCCTCCATTTCTTTGAACAGATTCATCAAAATGAAGTCCAACCAGAAAACATTTGGGTTAGTGTCTAATGTCCTCTGACAGCTAGATTCAGGTAATAAACTTGCACTTACCTTTTGAAGTCTGAGATTATCTCATGCAGGTATCATACACTTTTGAACAAATCATGCTTCTGGAAGTCATGCAGAGTAGTGCATACATTTGAAGGCTAGCTATTTGTCAGTGGTCAGAATAAAAATATGTAATAATACTCTGAGTTGACACATATTAAATTTTCACCTGTATTTTAGGTCAAGTTCTGAAACTGTTGTATTTTGGAATTGCTCTACTTTACTCAAAGGAACTATATCAATTGATACCAACAGTGTTACTGAGCAACTATATTACAGCATGTATGACTATGCAAGGAATTTACCTGATTGCTTTTTCCTCGTCTAAAAGCACCTTCTGAGTGCTTATTAAAATTTAGGTGCTGTATTTCCTACTTCTTTTCGGGGAAAAAAAAAAAAAAGAAAAAAAAATGCCTCAAATGCAGCAATAGGGCATTCTTTCTATTATCCATCTTTATAATGGTACACTTCAAGAATGTTGCTAAAATAGGTGCTGATCGGGTACTTCACAAAGTATGGTAGATTCCCAAACCAAAGCTTAATTAGAAACTAGAAGAGAATCTGACATTTTAAAAGAACTCAGTGCAGAGTGTGAGTTAAAATATTCTACCAAACTACCTGTCACTTCAAGTTAAACATATGTAGACATCTCCAACCCTGTTCAAAGGCGGTGTGGTCAAGCTATTCACTCCTTAATGCAAAGAATGTAGCTGCTTTCTGTGTATTGATTCAGGATGGACTTTACAGACTCTAAGCACTCATTGCCAGAAAATGAACACACAAGAGTAAGCAGTAAGCTTAATTTATAAAACAGAATCTTAATATAGAGGGGATGAATGCAAGATTAGCATAAGCACTGTTTCTAGCCATCTGGCTTAAATAAACTTCTCCTCTGGTGTAGTGTCCTACAGCTGCTGTAAGGGCAGGTACCTATACTACTCATGTATCCTGACAGTTTCTCTCTGTTCACAATGGCAGGATGTCTTCCAGCACTCTCGTTTCTTGCTCCTCTGAAAAATGTCTGCTTGCTGGGTGGGAAAGCCCCCACCAAGTCCCCTGGATGTTGGATGTGCAAGGACTAAGTCCACACACCCAGCAAAGTGTCTACAGCAAGTCTGAATCACAGTAGTTCGTAAGTGTTTGAAATAGTTCAGGGGATGAGTTCTGTTTGATAATATAATGCAAACTGTGGTCATCTGTAATGTGAATTCTGAAAAACAGTGCTCTGCTCACCAAGCTGTTTGTCATTCTACTAAGATAAAGCAGGTTCTAAAAATTACGTGTAGCGAGGCCCAAATGTCCTCCTTTCTCCATGTTACCAAGCTTTAATGAATTTCATTATTCTTTTTTAATTTACATGCTCTTGCAGAATAAAGGTCCCCAAATCATTAACTAATTTGATATGTCTGAAGTACCAATTCAATTCTCTGGTCCCTTGAGAATCATAGACATCTTGTTCAAACACCTCTTAACTTAGTTTCATAATTAGATACACCTTGATTGATGTTTTTTTGTATAGCACTTGCAGAGGGAAGGAAATCAACTTAATTGTTATCACAATTTAGCAGGTTTAAGATTAAAAGTCTTAACCAAATCACTGATTTCCAAGAGGAAACAAAGCCCTGCTCTGATGTAGGGCAAGGTAAGGAAGGTCTTTCAGGTAATGACTCCACTAATGAATTACTTTGGGAGGAAGCAATTGATATGGCAATTACTAAGAAAGTTATTTCCATGCTACCTGTACTTTGGATATATATAGTTTTTCTTGTTCTTAATAGCTAAATCATTCCAAACAGAAAGTTGATGGTGAATTAAATGTTGGAAATAAATGATTAGGTAGAGTTGGAACAAAAGGGAAAAGTACTTTTTTCTAAAAGAAACCCTTTCATTTTAGAAGAACTTCTAGCAGAACCTTTTTTAATTAAAAAAAAAAAAAGTAATTTTGAAAGTTATGTTGAATCCCAGACTTTTATGCCCACTCACATGACTGAACAGTCCTTACTGAGTCAGAGCTTGTGGCAGGGGCAAGTTCAGGATCAGACATTGAGTCAGCATGATCGCACCCTGCTTGCCATTTTGTTATAGCTGAGCTGTGGGTTACAGTGTGCTATTATAACAGGCTAAAGTCTTGCTATGAGAAGAAATGAGAAAAATTCATTCCTGAGGCATAACACAGACAGGAACTTATTTCATCAGTATAAGCAAGCCTATGTCAAAATCTCCATTCTTTACTGAAGAAACTTGTCTGCAGAGATAGAAATGAGAAATTGTTGCATCACTGTAGAACATAAATTACTTTAGGACTGAAATAATGACATGAGAACCATGTCTTGGGGCAGAATCAGTGCTACAGAGTGCATAAACTTAAAATAATTACTCTCTTGTTTTTGCAGCTGAATAAGAGCTTCAGGATTAGGCCTTGTATTGTAAAACATTTAAAGAAAACGAGCAGATTTTCTGTTTCTGATACTATTTATATGTCATGAACTTGGTGTACAGCAGTGAGTGACAGCATATATAGGCAAACAGCTATGATTATGGATATGGATGGGCAAAAGCAAATAAGAATTTTCTCAAAGTTTTGAGCATTTTGGGAATAAATCTTGTAGTGTTAAATCAGCTGGAAAAATTGTCAGCCATGTATTTCCTTATATTGTCATCTGTGTGACAGCCTTAATGTTTGGGAATTATTCAGGGTATTAAAGGTGTCAATGGTTATATATTTACAGTTTGTAGGTACTACTGAAGAAATTTAATTACAGGGTCTGGGGAATTATGAAAAGACTAACTTATTTTCAGCATTCTTTTTCTCTTTCTTCTATCACGTTGAAAATTTTGGATGCTTAACTTTGTGATTAGTAATGAGTAATAGTGGTTAACTGTAGCCTACATATTTTGTTTGAGTTGTGGTTATGATGGAGATCACATCATCAGAGTAGGAAACTGGAAATGCAAGCTTTCATCCAATGGTTGTAGAGTGGTAATCTTGGAGGAATCTAACTTTACTTAATTTTGGACACTTTTAGAAGACCTGTTACTTTAGTCATGTGCAGTTGACTACTGTAGTTGATCTTTTGGTTTTGCTTGGTTTAGATTTTGGGGTGTTCTATGCTGATTTTCTTAAGTAATTTTCCTTTTAAGAAAATACAATTTGACTTTGCAGGAAGTTTAGAAAAAAATTCATTGTGCAGTATTTATAGACACATGCAGCTATAGACACACATCAGGCAAAATCTATATTAGCTGTTCTGGGATTTTGCTTTAATGGTGGGGAGAAGGATGGGAAACATGTAGAATTATGACATTTTGGACAGAAACAGGCCTCAGTTCTGGAATCTCAAGTTTAATTAATCAGTATTTCCAGTCAGTCTCTATCAGTAGAAATTAAGCAAGTTGTTTACATGCAAATTCATGTTTGCTTTGGTAGGTAACTCTTGTCTCAGATGAATGCTCATAATATACTGATTGACAAAAGTAATGAATCTGATAAGGGTTGTCATCAGCTAGTACAGTAAGGTAAACAAAATCCATAAGGAAAATCAAGAAGCTCTAAACTAAAGCCAACCAACCTTTATCGCTGTATTAATTTGCTTATTAATTGGCACAGAATGGGTATTTGCTGAGTAGAAAAGTCATTAGCTGACAGAAAAAGGAGCATAGAAACTGAAGAGGGAACAGACAATACCTCACTTTAGTTGATGGTTTGAAAAAGTATACTTTGTAGACTCTTGTCAGGACAGAGGTGAGGTGAAAAAATCTTGTCAAGCAAGGTACAATGGGAATTGGTTATTAAAAAGAAAACAGTCTGTATGTGGAAGACCCAAACAAAAGACAAAAGCTGAGACTCGTGAGCTGAGCATGAATATGTTGATTACAGGTCTCCAATGTTATCTGGTAATATTGAAAGCTAGTGCTTTAACATTCTCAAACAGCAACCATTAAAAAAGGACAATTTATTTAGCAATAGTGCAAAACCTGCATTGCTACCACCTGTTTCTCTTGTTTTAAAAATCTTTTCTTCTTGTCTCTTGTATAATAAAACTCTGTGGGAAACATATCTAGACAGATTCCAAGTCCAAAAAGCCAGATGTACTAAGCAAAGTGAATAAAACAATACTAGAACTTCTACTGCATGGTCCAAATACACATGAAAACTGGTTTGTATTTGAGTACCTATTAACCTACATATTTCTTTCGTCTCTTATAATGATGCTAATGTGAGACCTTCCACTTGTCATAGTGTCACAGACTTACGCATATATATTATAATTAAGTGTTAGAAATGCCATAGAGAACCATCTATAACAGTTGTATTATATTCCTATCATACTCAACTCCAGTCTGGACAAAATTAATTTCTATTAATATAATTCAGCCAGTTTTATTAATGAGGTCTATTGAGGGAGGATGTCTAAGCCATTGGACTGTGACTCAGATAATTTCCTAGTTTCTTCTGTGACCTTCGGCAAGTTGCTCAATTTCTCTGGCTGGCATTTTCTGAGACTCCAAAGATTTTAGAAGGACAGTAAAGCTGATTGATTGTTTTGGTTCATTGCCTAAAATGAAAAATCATGCAATAGTGTGGTGCAGTTTAACAACAAAAAAGTTAGTGAAATAGGAAAAACAAACAAACAAAAACCTAGAGAAGAAATAGGGTCATCTCAACAATTGAATTTTGCTCCTAAAGTTCTTTTCTGGCTTTTTCCCTTTTTATTGCATCTGGGAATTTTTTGAAACAAATATTTGACTTGTATAAGAAGTAAAATATAATAAAAGTGTTTTCATTACTCATGTTTTCTAGAACAAGCAATTTGACTTGACTAATCTAATTAGTTTTAACCTCAAATTTGTCTGCTTCCTGAATTGAAGTACTATTTAAAAAAAAAACCAAAATCACAGTTTCAATGAGATGCTCCTATATAAAAATACTTTATTTTATTATGCTTTTCATTATGTTGAGTTTATAAGTTTTTAGAGACAGTGGCTGTGACAGTATGTATACCTACAGCACCTACACAGCAAGTTTTACATTTCCAGAACCTTCAAGGCATTTGTGTAATAAAAATAAATTTATAAAGTCTTTTTGTCTTATGTTCACACTGAACTTGTGTCTTAGGTGATAGTGTAAGGAGGTGAAAGGGAAATGATTGACTGTTGGATAAGCTTGTAAAAAGAAAAATAAAAATGCTGAAAGAAAAAAATTACTTCTATGGTCTCACTGTAAGTCAAATAAGACATCAGAAAACCTGGTGGCTTATTGTGACCTAAGCAGAAACAGTAGGACCAGGAAAGACGTTCAAAATTCAGAGGTCCCCAGTTGCACTGAATCAGGCTTGCGACTCCCAGAAATGTCACCGCTCCCCCCAGCAACAGATTTAGTGCAGCTGATACATCCATCTATAAGGACTCAGTATATATCCAGAGTAAGGGTTTCATACTGCAAATGCCATTTAAATGCAAGCCTTATTTATTTTCATATGAATAGGCAAATGGCAAGAACAACTACTTCATTTTAAGGATCGTGGAGATGTGCAAGCGATAAGGATGATTCCCTGTTACATTGCCAGCTGTACTGAATGCCTCATTCTGAATGATGAGTCCTTCTACAACTACCGCTTGGTAGTGGGAATGGTAGTAAAGTACCATCTAAAGCCACAGTCCTCCATACCAGATCTGTATGTGACTGAGTCACCCAACAGTAAAAATGTGATCTGTATCAGATACTGGTACACTTGCTTTTCCCAGATGATTCAAAAGTTTTATGCTGCAGAAAGACAGACAATATGTGATCCAGTATAAGGTTTAGTGTGGCACACAGGCAAAAACTTATCTGGCATAAAATTTTCTCTACTCGTTCACACTGTTCAAGAAATATTGCTAGTGTGTAAATAGCATTTTTATCATGTGACTGCAATACTTTTAATCCTTCCTGGGAGTCCAGAGTCAGATTTAGTGCATTGTCAAGCCACTGTCTAAGGTTAAGCAAACACACTTTTGCTTAGTTACGGACACACATGGGTGTTTGCTACATTGGAAAATCTATAAAAGTGCCTTTTTGCTGGTGGCTTTTCTCTATATGGAAAGATCATTATTTTAAGAGTCAGTAGTGCCATTGAACAGTGGTAACTGGAAAATGCTAGTCAGTGAAAAACACATTTATAATAGACAAGGAACTTACTGATCTAGAAATATACAGTAATGATAGTATAATTGTTATTAATTATATGTAATAATATACAATAATAATAGTATCTGATCAATATTTTTATCAATGGATGCAGGAGTTGAACGCACCATTAGCAAGTTTGCTGATGATACTGAACTGGGAGGTGCTGTTGAGTCTCCTAAGGGACAAGATGCCTTGCAGAGGGATGTAGATAGATTGGAGCATTGGGCAATGATTAACAGGATGAAATTTAACAAGTCAAAATGCTGGATTCTGCACCTGGGACAGGGTAATGCCGGGCACAAGTATAAACTGGGAGAGGAGTGGCTGGAGAGCAGCCCTGCAGAAAGGGATCTGGGGGTGCTGGTTGGCAGCAGGCTCAATAGGAGTCAGCAGTGTGCCCTGGCAGCCAAGAGGGCAAACCGCATCCTGGGGTGCATTAAACACAGCATGACCAGCTGGTCAAGAGAGGATTATCCCGCTGTATTTAGCATTGGTGTGTCCTCACCTTGAGTACTGTGTGCAGTTCTGGACCCCACCATTTAAGAAGGATGTGAAGGTACTCGAACGCATCCAGAGGAGGGCAACAAAGCTGGTGACAAGGCTGGAAGCCATGTCCTATGAGGAGTGGCTGAGGACTTAGTTTGTCTGGTTTGGAGAAAAGGAGGCTCAGGGGTGACCTCATTGTTCTCTACACCTTCCTGAGGAAGAGAAGTGGAGAGGGAGGTGCTGATCTCTTCTCCCTGGGATCCAGTGCCAGGACGCGTGAGAATGGTTCAAAGCTGCACCAGGGGAGGTTTAGACTGACATTAGGAAGCATTTCTTTTCCAAGAGGATGTTCAAACCCTGCAACAGGCTTCCTAGAGAGGTGGTCGATGCCCCAAGCCTGTCAGTGTTTAAGAGGCATTTGGACAATGCCTTTAATAAAATGCTTTAACTTTTGGTCAGCCCTGAAGTGGCCAGGCAGTTGGACTAGTTGATTGTTGTAGGTTCCTTCCAACTGAAATACAATATTCTATTCTATTCTCTCCTGAGATGTAGTTGGAATGATCTAAACTTTGTGTCAACTCAACTCTGTTGGAAATCTGTCCAAAGATATGTTCTTCAAAGGCATGGTCAAGGTATGTTCTTTATAGAAAGGGGTGTAAGAAGATCTGTTCAGGCATGTTCACACCTGAAAAATCATTTTCTGGGCCTACCAAAATTAATCTAATCCAGATGCTCATTGTCTTTCCTTCTCCTCCTTTTTGTGTGAGAACTCTGTGAGAAGTATGGAAAGAAACCTCTGAGCAACATAGAGCTGACAGAAGAATATGCTATCGTTTTTTAGCATGCTTCCTGTTGGGAAAATTACTGCTTACTAGATTTTTCTATTGAGACAAAAAGAAGCTCTTTCAGATGTCTGTTTTCTAGCTTTTAACCGGTTCCAGGCCCTGCTGATTAACATACTTGAATTATCACAACACTGTATGTTGTAGTCACAAATGTACGCAGTCTTTATCAGGTGACAAGTTTTCTCCTTGCAATTGATCATATTTTTTTTCTTTTTTTTTTTCCTTTGGCCAAATAGGGATCATTTGCTAGCACAGAGCTTGGTGAAAATGATTTTACTCCCCCTGCTTTCTCTTGCTATATCTACTTATAGCAGCTGGAAAGTCAGTTTTGCAGGGATGGATGGAACCTCTGCAGTGCCTTGCCTGGGTATGCTGACCAATATGCTGGACCTAACAGAGAGGGGTCTTACATTTTCATGCTAATCTGGTCATTTGCAAGTACCTCCTCAGAGCAGAAGGAAAGCATGGCAAGAACTGTTATTCAGGGGAGTTTCTGGGGCATGCCAGTACATGAAAAGTATTCCAAGTGATGCAACTTGTAGGGCCACTGCTGCTCTCACCTGAACCTGAAGCTTCATCTGATGCTGTAAGTAATAAATACTATTCAACGTGAGGCTGTTTTATTGGTCTTGGTATGCATACAGTTTAGTCAACATGAGGCTGTTTTATTGATTTTAGTATGCATACAGTTAGAAAAAATCTATTAATATAAAGCAAAAATCAGACTGAGCCTTTCTATTATTTAATAGTTTGCTTAGAATTTTTAAATATTAAGCACTTGTCTATCAAATGCATTTATGGGAAATACTGAAGACTAATTCTCAGTGTTCACCCTTTAAAAAGATTTCTAAATTAATGTAAATAATTTTGTAGTTTAGAATGATTGATACATTTAAAACAAAAACAAAACTGAAAGACAATTATGTTTGGTCCATATATTAGACAGATGTAATGCCAACGTCCCTTGACTTTTTTCAAAGACTTTTCAGTCATGAACAACAAGCAGATGATCAACTTAGTGAGCTCAGAGTTCATAGGCAAGCAGTGCTTAACTTTTTAGATGTCCCCAAAATACATTAAGAATATTTATCTTGACCTACTGAGTTTTCTATGAAGAGAAGATCACATTCTTGGCCTTATCTTGTATTGTTTGGCTTCCTCCCGCCAACAGTGGTTGATACAGTGAAGGTATTTAAATAAAAGTCACATTTCTCTGGCCCGTTGTAGCAAATATAACTCCTCACATAAGACAAGGAATTGTTTTTCCTTTTTTTTTTTAAGAGGCTGAGGGTGGGGAGTGTGTGTGTGAATACAGATATGACTGCATATATCATAGCAATTTTTCCAACCCCTATGAAATCCAGTATGCTTAATGGAGAGCTGCATAACTAATAATCGCTGTCTGCAAAAGGCAAATGCATAGCCTTGACCAAATTAAACTGAAACTGCCCTCAATGCACAGGGCTAGACATCCAGTGTGCAAGCAATAAGAAAAGGCTTTCTAACACGGTCACTGAAATGATTTTGTGGTGGTTTCCGATGGACAGTGTCTTACGTTTTGCTAATGGAAAAACAACATGCACATCTGAAACAGCTGGAAAGAGATATTTAAACAGCACATGCAGTTAATAAATCACTTGGTATTTGCAGCAAGGGTGAAATATGGAACAGGTCTGTGGTTTTGAAAGTAGCATAAAATTCTCTAGGGAAAATGTAGGTTGGACTTTGTTTTAACCTTTCCTCAAATACAGATACAGTTTACTGATATGTCATGTCAAAGGTCCACTATAACACCCCAACATGTCTTACTGTTGTCAGAGAGACTATAAATTGGATTGTTCCAATTATCTAGGCTCCAGGAAGAATAATACTGTAGTAAAGGTCTCTGGAGGTTTGTTGCAGGCTTGTAACAGCTTAGTGAATGCCAGTGTCACCTCTACAGATCTGGCTGGACTGGAACATTTTAACAGCTACGTATTTATCTTCAGCTTTCCCAGGAGGTGGTGGTGGTGTACATCCTAGCCCTGCCAGCACCTCCCAGGAATTTAGAGTAGTGGTGATGTGAATTGGTTGAAAAAGTAGCTTTCCCCTTTTCTTAATATCACACATAAAATACATGTCAGTAGCTAGCCAAGTTAGTGTGCAGCATTAACACATGCGTTATGAAGAACATCTTCAACAACTTAAGGCCACTTGGGAATACAACTGCAGAGATTCAAAAGGAAACCCAGGCTTTAGTGACAGTCACAACACTCATTTTGTACCCTGTTTCGGTAACTAAGCCATCTGTTTCTTTCGTGCAGAAAACCGCTGCGTACTGGCAGCTCAAAACTGAAAATCAGTAAGGAGGTGGGATTTATTTACCTGCTTATGCCAATAAAACTCCTATTAAAAGGGAGCGATTAAAAAACCGGACCCAGCACCCATGGACAGCGGTTAAAGGGCAGCTTTCAGGCAGGGTACAGGTGTGACAAAATCCCAGCCGTGGCGACCGGGGCTGTGCCGGCTGGGGGGGGGACCCGGGGGGGGGGGGGGGGGGGGGGGGGGGGCCCCCCCTGCCAGCCAATCAGAGGGTGTTGCAAAGAGCACAGGGGGTGTAGCAATGTCAAAATGGCAGTGCCAGTGGATAAAGGGGGAGGAGCCTCACACTGCAGGCCTGGGCTCCTCCCTCCCCTCAGGTGCCTGCGTGCTGTCTGAGGGCAGGTAAAGGACTCCTTGGGGAATGAAGACGCTGTTTCCTGACACACACAAAAAAAATCAAAATCTGACTAAAATCTGCAGAGGGGAAGAAACATCTTCAGATTTGTCTTTTTTACAGAGCTGGCCAAAAAAGCCCTAGAACACAATTGTTCATTGAAACTTTTTAAAAGGTAATTTAACTTGGAACTTCAAGCTTTCTTCTTAGATTATGATATCTGCTGATTGCCAGGATTTGTTCGGAGTTTGCAGTTGGTGGGTATAAACACTTCCTGTTCAGGTAGTCTTAAAAAAAGAGACTTTTTCCTTACTAAAACTGAGATGTGGATGGAAGCTCTTTGGGACACTTTATTTTCCTGCTGTCTAGCACTGTAAGAGCTATATCTTCTGTATCTGCTTCTGTACATCTTCCGTATTCTCCTGGAAAATTTGCTTAAGAGTGCATAAATATTTTAAAAGTTGTCATTTAATAATTACAATAAAACATATAGTTGTGTAGCAATTACAATGCTAGAAAAAGCTCCAAAAGCCAATGCATTTCTTTTGCCATCACCAAAAACATGCCTAACCTGTGAATATACTAGCTAAGTCCATGAGTTGTGCTGTGTTTCCTCTGAACCACTATGTTATGTTGTCTAGAGGACGCAGAAGTTTTAAATAGATCCTTGGACACTAATTACAGGGAGTACAGTAGAAATTTTGCCTTAATAATGTTGTCAGTAATTATCCTTTATGATGTTATAAATCTGATTTTTTTTCAACTTCTGTATCTGTGCATGTTCCTATGTGAAACTCTACAGTTTATTTAAAATTAGCAGCAGTTTTATTAATGACACTCATTTTCAGTAATAAATGTATAATGTAAATCCTTTAAAGTACTTAATACGACACAACTTCTTGTTTAGTTGTGTCTGGTGATAAACTAAAAAAATAATAAAACATGGAGCAGAAGGAAAAAGCTGTGAAAGTTTCAGGGTAGTGACAAACTTGGCCAATAGTGATGTGTATTACAGTTCATAATGGGACAACGAATAACCTTTGTGTCTTTGCAATTTTTTTCCTAAACCCTCATAATTTTGTTAACTGCTGGTGGAAAAAATAAAAGTTATCAGGTTTGTGGTTGAACACAGAAGGAAGAAGAGTACCTATAGGCTATGTTGCACTGGGCCATTGACTCAATGTCATTTAAAACAAACCGACCAACCAACCTATTATCACTTATCACAGTTGCAATAGGAGATGCTTTTATGAGGGATGGAAGTCAAACATAGAAATAGGCAAATGTTCTGGACAATGAATTTGCAATTAGCATTTCAACTCACTTTATCTGGTGGGATAATATGGTGGCCTACTTGTACAGCACTTGAGTGCCTACCATATAGAATAATAAAAAAACATCAATTCCTTCTTTCAGTTCTGATTCTGAGCAGGGTGTATTTTGGGCAGTATCAGTAGTGTGTAGCAGAGGCTGTTAGTGGGGGTTGCAGCAGTACCCTACTGCTGCCTGTTGGACAGGAGTTTGCTAGCACTTGCCAAGCAGAACAGCCAGCGCTTCCAGGGAGTGCTGGGCCAATTGCACCCTTTTATTTCCCCCACAGTCCAGCTGTGCATACAGGGTTAAATAATGTTTTCAGCATCTGATTGTATAATACATGTGCAGTGAGCCCCCCTCTAAGAAAGCGCTTTCTGGTATGGTACATGAGAATTGGTCGTGCTGTGGGCACATCCAGGATTTTGGGACATGCAGTAGCTTAGCTGGAGCTGCTTTGCTGACATCTACTTTTTGGTCATATAAGATTAACAGACTCTTTGAAAGGCTTGAAGGAAATCCTGAAGTTCTACCTTGACAAATTTTTCTGCTGCAACTAAATGACCATAGCCGTTTTTCTTGTTCTAAGACAGAATGATTTAAAGAGGAATTAACAGTATTTTAATGTGGGGGTATTTTCACAATTGTGATACAGTAGAATGATTTCTGCAAGAACAAAATTCCTATCTTTGTGACATGACTACATCCTACTCTGCAGGCATTTGTAACTAGCATTGATTCTGTTAAATTCTGTTAGCCTAAAATTCCATATAATCCTGGAGTCTGAAAAATGAAAGTGCTCAAAACAGCCTGTTTAAAGTTACTTTTGTAAAATATTAGCATACAAACAAAGACAGTCCTGTACGTAGGATGTAATCTGAAAGCCTTCTTTTTCATATAAGGTGGTACTTTTCCATTTCTGAACTACATGAAAAACTTCATTCTCCGACATCCTCTGTAAATGGAAATGCTTATAAAATTTATTAAAAGAGAACTTTCAATGTCAAGACATTAGCTATGTCCAACTATTATATTTACTTCAATACCAAGCAGTTACTTTAGATAATTTATTTTATAGAAAGTTCTGTTCTTTAATAAAACGGTGCATGCAGGTTTCACGTTTGCCATACCTTCATCTCACAAGAGAATTCTGTTAGTGTCAGTGAAATATGATATCTTTGCTTTTACAAGAAGTGAGTTTGTTTTAATAAGTGGCTAACTGTGGTAGTGAGGTCCCTGAATATACAGAAGTTCTTCTCTATAGAAAAAATGAAAGTGGTGTAGTTAAAAATTCAGTTGAAAGGCTTTTAGTGAATGGAAGGTCACTCTAAAAACTGCAAAACAAAGTTAAAACAAATCAATTAGATTTCCACAGATACATTGTTGTTTCTATTGCTGTGTGATTTTAGTTGTCAGCAAAATGTATAAATGCTTTTGGGAGACCCAAATTCTACTTCCAAAGCTAATATAAATCCATGATTTGTATTATTAGCCAGGTTCTTGCTGGCCTATAAACTTTACGGACTGTTTTTTTCTGATAGGAGAGCTATGCAGGGTATGTGGGGGAAATCAGTAGCCTTAAATATTTAAATGGAAATGATCAATATATTTTAGAAATATAAAATAATAATGCTAGAAGTGGCAGTTAGTGAAATCCGTGGGAAGTTCTGAATAATAGTATATACTAATGTTTAAATACATTATGACAATCCCTCTTTAAAAATCAAACTGCAGCTCTAAATCATATTCTGATAGCTCTTATTATCTGGAATTAAGCTGAATTATGAACAGTCATTGCTTAGGATGGGGATATAGATATATAGGGTTTTTTGATAGTATCACTTTTTAGCATTGGTCAGTGTTTGGAGAAATATCAGTCATACGTTGACAGAACTGACTTCTAACTGTTTTCAAAGATCTGGAAGAAATACATTCCCATATTTCCTGCAGGTCAATACATATCCAAAGTATACATTTATGTCTATGTGTTGTCCTAAAACTCACTGGCTGAAATTTTAATACTTGCCTTAAGGATATGGATGCCCAGCTCTCATTAATTTTAATTCAATTAATTAATTTGGTTACTCATTTCCCATTAATTTACATTAATTTTAATGGGAATTGGGCATTCAAATCCCTTAGGCAGGTTTAAAAATATCAGCCAGAGTATAATGAATATCCAAGGGAAGGGAATTCCAGAGTAAGGTGGAACTTTTCAGCTGTAAAAGTTCTGTTAAAGAGACATTTTGTTGCTTTGCATTGTCAGGAGTCACAAGTGATGATCTCTCAGAAAAAACAAGCCTCTGACAGTTCTTCAGAAGTCAATCAAGAACTTGAATTATGTCTTAAGAAAGCAAGAAAGCAGAGTAAGCCTAATTGTGACTGCTCAGTGCTAAATTACAACAGCTTGTTGCATCTGAAGATCAAATAGCCATGCTCAAGTGGGAACACTGACACACAGATTTCATTGGTATGATAGTGGAATATTAAGCTAGTGTCGTATAAAGATTTCATGGGCCTATGATGTTGTTGCAGCATCAACATTAGATGGCAATAACTGAATATTTTAGATCAACCCTGGCAATCTCAGGTTAAGCCTGGAAATACCAGGGGATCCAGTGAGTTTCTTTGTGGTCATGGTTTCTACAGGTGGTGCGAGATTGGCAGAACGATGGGCACCACCACCCAAATAATGCAACAGGGATAAGTATGCGCCGTCAAATAGTTCATGTGCCTCTTTCAAGCATTTGGTCAAGTTCTTCTGCAGTAGTCAACCTCATCTCTTGGGGTTTTTTGTTGTTTTGGTTTGGTTTTTTTTCTCTCATAACATGTGTTTATGGCTGTTGTCCCTGAGAAGTGTTTAGTTTACATTTTCATTCGTTTTCTTTCCTAGCCATACAGTTAATTATCCTTCCGCACATCTGCTTTTTCCTTTAAAATTTAGAGGTGAAGTCCCTTAATCTATTAACAACTTTCTTGCATAAGAAAAATAATAAGAAAATAGTTTTTTCAGCACCTTTCATGTTGCTCTATTTTTATTTCATGGACGTTTCAAATACTGGAATTGTAAACAGTCTGTTTCTTTCTGCTGTTGTATCTAATGTATTTCATAAGCCAAACATTGAGAAATCATTATCAAATATTAGTCTTAATACTATGAATCTCTTTTTTTTTTTTTTTATGTTCATGGAAAGCATCATTCCTTTTTAATTATCAGATTGCAGCCACCTTTGTTTACAATAGAACTATACTGGAGAAATTAAATTTCTCAATTGGCAATTGAAAAAGAAGAGCAGTTTAAATTGCAAAATAAGCAAGTCAAAACTCCCTTAATTAATTTTATTGTTACTTTAAAAGAAATGAATGCCATTTAGCTGCACAGGGGAAAATGTCACTTAATCATGCTACATTTAATTGGAACAAATAATTATAGTGAAATATTAATCATTATGCACTGAAGCCCCATTTAAAATGTAATCAGTCTGAATTGAAGACAGCCTGCTTCCTGCATTAATTTGAACTGTAACCTTACTAAGGTGTGTTTCCTATGAATATATGTAGAATACTTGTGTCTGTTCTAAAACTGTAGATAGCAATATAAAATGTAACCTAACTAAGCTATTGTATATGAAAATTGCCACTGTGGGAGTCTGTATGCATCCTGGAAGAAACATTAGGATGGAGTCTTCAAAGCCTGTGGTATGTGCTGTCAGTATCCATTGTCAAGTTTAGTCCCATGGGTTTTTTTACCATTGACTTCAATGGAAGCAGAGTTTCTCAGTGCTAAAAGCTTCTAAACAATCACTCTCAAGGACTGGGGGGGGTGTGAAATAATCATGATTGCATCGATCATTTTCTATCTAAATGTCCTCTGTTTTTAAATTTAAATGAAGATGGATTTGTTGTTCTGGATAGCTTAGACATCTATTAATTATACATGCACATAATATTTAATTATCTTGAGTAAGTATGGCAATTTTCTTGAATTAAAAATGGATTATTCCATTCCGATTCCAGAAATTGGACTTTATGATGTTTGTCAGTTCACAATTAGCTTTGAATTGCTATCTATGGTGTGGGTATTAGGAAGTTTTTAAATGCTTGGAAATCCTTCAAGTTTAGGAGCCTCTTGTCCTACTCCTACATCCTACAGATGTCCTACTCCTGGATGGCCATGTGAAGTCTGAGGCTATGAAGATCATTCGTAACCTCTTCCAAGCTCCTGATTGCCTCAGCTTTGTAGCCTCTTGGACTATGATTATGAAGCATTCATTCTCTGGGTTCATATTTAATCAAACTAAAAATGTTCAAATGTAATAGGCCCAAAGCAAGTGCATATGTTGTAAATATGGACTACAGAGAGTAGAATTTCATCTGAGCATAACACCTTATGTCCTTTTATTTTAACATGCAAGGAAATGCAAATGGCAATTGCCTGTATGTATACATAAGTAAACCAACATTGTCTAGAAGCTAACAGTTTCTCAGCACTCTTACACAGTTTAACACCTGTATGAGGTCAAATTTGTAGATGATATAGGTATCTGTGCATCCACTGATAGCATCAAAACACTCTGAAATACATATTTACGTCTTTAACTATGGCCATGGTAAAATGCCTGTTGAAACCTGAGCCTAAACTTATATAAACTGCTAACTTTGGAGCAATGAACAATTTAATAATCTTCTCCAGTTTGTCACTGCATGGGAATAAATAAGCACACTGTTCAGTTTGCTCAGGAATACGTTGTCCCACTTTGTTATGCAAATGAAGGGGCATTTTTTAAATATTTACCTCTGTGTGATAATGGGAGAAGGGGAAGTGAGAAGAGGGAGAAGGGGAGAGAGACCTACTCTGGGAATTTGCTGTTACCCTAGTTCAGCTCTCCACTTTTGGTAAACAATCAGAGCATTGGATAATTTCCTCCCCTAAAGTAGCACAGAGTAATTATACAAATGCTGTGCAATGTTTTCCTATTAAAGAAAATGCTTTACAGATACTAGGTTTTCCATGTAGCTCAATATAAATGGTTAGCTGAGCATGTATTACCTCTGCAATCAGAGCGAGAGGGCTTTGCTCACTTTTCCTCTTGAGGTGCCTTGCCCCTTAATGTTCCAGATGCCTGCCAGTGTTTGCCTTTTCTATGAAGAGCTCTGGCTAAACGTTTCTGCATGGGAATTGGCAGTTTGCAGTCAAGGTGTGAGTGGAAAAATGTGTGCGTGTGAGGGGGAGGAGAGGGGAGTGCAAAGGGAGAAAGCACATACAAGCTATTTTCTGAGAAAGCTTTAGACTTCAGGCTGTCAGGTGCCTTTGACAGGAGTGAGGACTCGCTGAATGGATAAAAGGAGAGAGAAGAAAAAAGCAAGACAGAGGCAATTTGAGATACTATCCAGTGTATCTTAGTGCTAGATATCATTCAAAGGACAAGTTTAATTTAAACAACGGTTCTATGGAGTGTATTAACATTTCTACCCTCCCTACCCCCATGCTGAGCAGTTACTGTCTTTTCTTGTTTTTTAAAAATATCTTACCAACTCTACTGCACCATTTTTAATCTTCCTTTTTAAAGAGATGTATCCCAGAAGTTATCTGATTTGAGTCATGCTAATGTACCTGCTCTGTCCCCCCAGTAAAGAAGGTAAATATAGACTGAAAATGGGGTTAATATGAAAAAAGCAGGGAGGTGGGAGAATAGCAAGGCAGCAGCAGGAGTCATCTTGGCTGGCTACAGAATGGATGAAAATTATGTAGTTAGCAGGCTAAAATGAGTTTGAAGGAACCTGTGGGTATGTGGGTCAAATATTCTGCTAGTGTAAATGTCACAGGTGTGCTGACTTTGATAAA
>NW_008825316.1:1641699-1649633 GCF_000699105.1 Pygoscelis adeliae | reverse complement strand
ATGCTCTCTAGTACTAGTTAATTATAGCTGGTACCTTAGGTTCCTGTCCATGCACAGGAATGACCCATGTTTTATATTCTCTTCTTTTCTTGTCTGGTTTGTGATCTGACTTTTGTACTGTCTCCTGAAATACTTGCTGGCTTTATCTAGTGAGTTCGGCATCTGTGGCTTGGACATGACTAAAGAAAACCCCTCTCATTCAGTGTTTGAGTAACTGAGTTCTAGTTAGGACAAACTGTGCTTTAAAATGAATTTTTATGTATTTTTTTTTTCTAATTACTGGCATTTTCCATTTAACTTTTCAGTTAAGCTGTAAAAAAAAAAAGAGAAAACAAAAAACCTTCATATGCTGAAGTTTGGTAAAACATTTTTTGCCACCAAAATGCTATGTTGACATGCAGAAAGGCTATACTCTTGACATGATACTGGTATTGTGCTAATAGTGTCAGAAGCTGATAGGTGTTCTCATCTATTTCATGTGCATAATGCATCAGTGCACAATATTACAGTGTGCATATTAGTTAGGTAATTAGTTAGAGTCAATCCAGACTCCTCCATCAGCAAATGTCCAGGCCATTGCTTAAGAACAGCACTATACACTTTCTTCATGGCTTTCTGTACCTTCAAAACCAAGGATACCTGGAGCCAGAAATAGTATATTTGATAGCATTAATATTATTTGATAGTGCTATCTGTATTTTTCTTCCATGATTCTGTCCAGTTTCTTATGAACTTTGGTGTACTTTAAACATCTACAACATCCTAGGTCAAGTATTTGTATTGACATTAATATCTACTGTGAGGCCTCTTCTGTGAAGTCTGACTGGGTCAGATGTTTGAATGAATTTAGAGAATAGCAATAGATAACTGAATCTCCTTTGGCTTGGATGTTTGACAGTGTTAGTCTATGACACCAGAGCAGTTCTTCCCACAGGGATGACTTACAGGTCCAGCAGTAAGTATCTTTGTGTGTTACAACAGTTACAAGTAACAATTGCAGTTGTTTCCAGTATTTGAATGAATCTATACCATACATATTGATCTTCATAGCTATCCCTTTTCAGTGTTAAAAAAAGAAAAAGAAGCTGGAAAAATCAATGTATAAATAACTGAATCATTATATTTGAGATTATAATATAGGTGACGTAATTAATATAGGTGACGTAATTAATTCATCCAGATGACATCAGAACTCACAGTCTGGAATAATTTATCTAATGCATGTTAAGAACTAGTGTAATAGTTTCAAATAGGGGTCTGGATAAAAATGGCTTGATATATTCTGTAGCAGCTACAGTTCCTTCTGACTTTGTGTAATAGGTAAGTTCAGACACTTCACTTCTGAAAATGTGGTCCATGAGAATTTTTTAATGGAGTCCACTACAGAGCCCTTTCTATACGACGAATAGGGCTGCAAGACCTCAGCTAGTTTGCAGAAAAGCCACAGATGAAGAACATTGACAGCCACTGCCCAAAAGAGAACAAGCTGTATAATTTACTTTGGGTCACCCATTTTGAATGTTGTAAAGTTATATCCAAAGCTGTCACCTTCATAGATTGAGTGACCTCTTGCAATAGTAAAGGTTATGACATAAAGAAACATATCTTACAACTTATTAATCTTTAGACAAACAGTCAGAAGGATTTCTGACTGCTATGTACAGGTACCAAAAAGTATGAGACAAAACACTTCTGTGAAAGTTTGTGGGGAAAATAAATCAGCATTTTGGAAAAATACTTTGCATCTTCTTTCTGGGATGGAGTGACTTTGATCTTTAAATACTTACAAATGAATCCAAATAGAGTTTGAGACTTTCTGAAGTTTGTATAAGTGATTTGCATTTCAAAAGGCCCTGCAGTAAACACCAGTTAAGGTCCCAAAAGTCTTCTAAGAAGATGATTAACTTGAGAAATCTTTTGTTAGTAATTAGTGGGGCAGACTCCTGGGTGAAATTACATATGGGGGAAAAAAAATTCATGTATCATCACGCACTGGATTCTAGACTTTGAAATCAGTTTCTTTTTTAAATCACAATTAAGTATGTGACAGAATTTTAGCATTTACATTTGAGTTCATAGGAATGTAAAGAAATCATAAAGAATGTCTTAACAGCATTACAAAAATGTAGTTTGCTTTTCTGTGAGCTCTGTAGAGCCACATGAACTGATAAGCAATACAATTTTTTTTTTTATACCATCAACATATTACGGATCACAATTCTTCTTAAACACTATGAAACAAGACTGAAACCTCTGTTCCTGTCTGAGATCACCATCTAAATGTAAGTAAAGAAATATCAAATAGGTAGATATGGCTCGACTACATGAAACAGCATTTCTATAGAGCAGAGTGGGTATTAAAAAAATTAAAATAGTTAAAGGCAGAACAAAGTTAACCACCAT
Organism: Pygoscelis adeliae; assembly: GCF_000699105.1. NCBI lineage: Eukaryota > Metazoa > Chordata > Aves > Sphenisciformes > Spheniscidae > Pygoscelis > Pygoscelis adeliae. The sequence continues at coordinate 1,647,230 of NW_008825316.1, read as the reverse complement.
CCAGTACTACTGCGCCCAAAGGAGTATCAATCCTTTCCACATGGCAAGAGCTTCCCTAGTTTGAGTCACAAAGTCATGTAGATGGGGTGAGACTGCTGAATGTCATCTAGACCACTTCCTTCGTTCAAAGCAGTTCCAGTTACAGAGGGTTGCTCAATGCATTTTCTGGTCAAGTTATGGATATCTGTAAGGGTGGAGATTTCACAACCTCACTGGGCAACCTGTGGCAGTGTTTGACCACTCACATGGTAGGGAAAAAAAATAATCCTTAGATTAATCAGAGAAATTTCTGGTGCTGCAACTTGTCCGTGTTGCCTCTTATCCTAGCACTGTGGAAATCTGAGGAGAGTCTGTCTCTGTCTTCACTAATCTTTCCATTAGGTAGTTGAAAACAGATGTACGATCTGCTGCTGAAGCCTTCTCTCCAGGCTGAACTTGTTCTCTCAGCCTCTCCTCATGTGTGCCCTAGTCATCTGGGTGGCATTTCAGAGTACACCAAGTCCTGCAGCTCCTTTCCTCAAGGAAGTGGGGACCTCTGCATGCTGCTTGAGAGCTGCATTTAGGCTCAGCGCCTCAGCCTCAGCACTCACCTGAGTAATGTTGCAGGTATGTTTGTTAACAAAGTGGATCAGGACTGTGGCAAAGGCAGACTGAGTCTTGTGTCTCATTTCTTCCTTTATCAAACTGCCTGAGGTATCAACACAAGAAGTTAACCTCTTTAGTTGATGTGAATCATTATGACATCTCTAAAATCACTTTATGCTATTTATTGTTATTTCAGCTGAGGTTCTGATCCATCTTTCATTTCCCACTAGGGCAGATACAGCTCCAGGCCAAACTGCATCACATGTACCTCACTGCCTGATGAAAACAGGGAAAAAAACCCCCTGCTTTTCTCATTTTTCACATTGGCTTCCATCCCATAAGTCCATACTTCTCCATTACTGTGAAAGAGTATTGGAGAAAGAGATATTTTTATTCTGGATGAGGCACCTATAAATTAATCATTAAAATAATGAATGGCCATCTCACATGCATTAGCATATGCACCACAGTTCTGTAATGCCTTAGAGGGAAAAAGAAGCATATGTGAAGCTGGACAGGCCACTCAAGGGATTTCAAGAGGTCATCTTATTTGTCCATCTTTTCTATACTAGGACCAACTCTGTCTAAAGTTTTCAGGCAGAAAGCTACATTTCTGGAGTAGGAAGCAAATGCTAGGCCTTCTTTTGCTGCTGGAGGAGAAAAAAAAATAACAAAAAATACCAAGAGCTGATACTTCACTAAATTTTCAAAGCAAATGTCCTTAACAAAACATCTTGAGAAAGATTGTTTTGCTGGTATTGGTGTTCATGACAAACATGTTGGAGGTTGGATGCGTGATTTCTAATACAGGAGCTATAGGCTATGCTTTTTTTTAACAAAAAATGGAAAAGTTGCCTCAGGAAACTGCTAACTAAACATCTTGGGCCCATTTTTCTTAGAGGTATTGCACACCACTGAAATCTTTCATCAGCAGTTGTCCCTTCCCTCACTCCTCTAAAATACAATACTGGTGCTGCTTTTGTCTCAGTGCTCTTGTGTCTTCTTCCAAAAAGTCCTGCGTTCTCATTTGTGATGTGAGATAAATTACTGGATCTGCTATGTACCAAACCCCAGAATTTCCGAAAGATGTGTAAGCAGCAGTGTCCTTAAGCCAGACTGTCTTGTTCCTTTTCATGGTTGACTCTAAGTCATGTAATTAAGAAGAAAGTTGAGGAAATAGCTTTATGTTATGTGACTTCTATTAGCTGGTCATTAAAATGTATAAATGCCTTATGTAGGTGCAACTGATACTACTGTAAATTCCATCCCTCATTTCCTCATTCCCTTCTTCCACATTCTCCTTCTTCTTACCATAGTCCTCTATTTCCTCTCTACTCTCCCACATCTCAGGCAGGTACATGTTCATGGTGATAAATGAACTAGATGGTTGGACTAGATGATCTCTAAAGATCATCTAAATGATCTAAAATGATATTTAAAGGTCCTTTCCAACCCAAACCATTCTATGATTTTGTGATTCCTGCATCCATGCTAAATCAGACACTGCTTTTTCCCCTATCCTTGCACTAATGACCTTTTTTTCTAAACTCCGGAATTCTTATGATTTCCTTGTTGAGTGAGAGTTGAGTGAAGAAGACTTGCTTGGCCTCCTATGGCCACCATGACTTTTGTAGTGAAGAAGTAAATACTGCAGAATTTATCTTCTAGTGCTGCAGGTTTTATCAGCAGCAGTGCTTCATTGAAGGAAACCTCCGCCAGAAGGGCTGTTGGACTCCCAAGTGTTATATTTTTTTCCCTCTTAAACTTGACGCAATCCTTGTTGTTGTGCTTATAGTAAAGGGGTTTTTCTGAAAAGGCAGACTATGTTTTACACAGGGAACTTCTATCCCTGGGAAACCATCCAGAAATCTAAGTAGAACTCTTTTTTTTGGTATATTAAAAAAAAAAAAAAGCTTAGGCTTTCAATTATATTTAAATGACATAGTCTAAGCTGGCTGTTCCCACTGTTCAGCCCCACTACTGTAACACACAATTAATAGCCTTAAAAGAGAAAATACTCCTAACCTCCCTTGCCTGTAATGAATTGTCTCCCTGTAACAAATTTAAAAAAAACAAAACCCTCTAGCCATATTGTCTGCTTAATGCTGAAAGAAATTTTCCATTTACAGGGTTTTTAAGCTTAGCTTTTTCTATGAGGTTTCCTCAAAAATACATTTGTTGTGTCAAGCTAGAAGGCTTGCTTATTGTTCCAAGATAAGCAAATATATGTAAGTATGAAGATATAAATATTGATATGTTTTCTGCCTTCTCGGTCATTATTTTAAAACTACTGAAGTTATTGATGTCATTGTAAATTTTTCTTCATTTCTGATGTTTGCTGATTTGTTCTGATGTTTGCTGATTTATTTCCTGTTATATTTAAGAGTTTTTCAAATTCAGTGGTTTACATTTTGAGTGCCTGGTTTCTGTTGAGTGTCAGGAAAAAATAACTGCTGTATGCTTGGTCCTGTATCCACTGAGGACAGTAGTGAGTCTTCTAATCTCCTCTGGGATCTAATGGATTTTTTGTACCAAGTTGGTTCACGTTGCAAGTTATAATAGAGTCATCATCAGATTAATTAAAATATTATCAGTACCATAATAAAAATAATACAGCTACATTAAATTCCAAATTAAAACATATTAATTTTGCTGGGTTTCCTTTAGCAAAGCTGGAGAGAAAGAAAGGTTCCTCCGCTAAGACATTTGATGTGTGAAGTGAGCGATGCAGTTTCTTCACTTCTCCATACTACCTGACTCAGGATTTAAACCCAAATATTCCTATCCTACGTGACATTTTGCTAATTTTATTTGATAAGTTTTATTTCCACTGGAATAATTTCCCTTGCATTTAAAAATAAATTTTAAACCATAAATATGATTAAACAATGCAAAATAATTTTTTTCCTTCAGAGCATCTTAATGCCCACGTGCATATTTCCTATATAGGGAAAAGCTATGAGGGTTGTGTATTCAGCACTATTTTGAGAAAAGTTCATGCTTTTCATAGGATAACTCAGGCTGGAAGGGACCTCAGGAGATCCCTGTCTGACCTTCTGCTCAAAGCAGGTCAGCTCTGGGCACATATCAAGTTGCTCAAGCCTTGATCCTGTTGGGCCTTGAGAAAGTCCCAGGATGGAGACAGTACAATCTCTCTGGGTAGCCTGTTCTGTCACTTGATTATCCTCAAATATTTTTCCATATATCCAGCTGGAAACCATCCTATTTCAGCTTATAGCCAATGTCTGTTCTCCTGTGCAACTCCATTAAGAGCCTGGCTCCACCTTCTCTAGGCATTTCTCTTTAGCACTGGTGAGGCCACACCTAGAGTATTTTGTCCAGTTCTGGGCTTCCTGGTTACAAGAGAGACATGGACATACTGGAATGAGTCCAGGGGAAGAGTCACTAATATGAGGAAGGGACTGGAGCATCTCTCCTATGAGGGAAGGCTGAGAGAGCTGGGACTGTTCAGCCCGGAGAAGAGAAGGCTCAGGGGGATCTTATCAATGTAGATAAATACTTGAAGGAAGGCTGTAAAGATGATGTAACCAGGCTCTTTTCAGTGGTACCCAGTGATAGGACCAGAGGCAATGGACACAAAGTGAAACACAGGAGGTTCCCTCTGAACATCAGGAAACACTTTTTCACTGTGAGGGTGACTGAGCACTGGCACAGGTTGCCTCAGGGAGGTTGTGGAGTCTCCTTCCTTGGATATATTCAAGAGCTGTCTAGATGTAGTCCTGGACAACTGGTTCTAGGTAGACCTGCTTGAGAAGCGGGGTTGGACCAGATGACCTCCAGAGGACCCTTCCAACCTCAACTGTTCTGTGATTCCCAATCCCCTGCCTGAAGGCAGGGCCAGCTGCTGTTGGGTGCCCCCGAAGCCTTCCTTGCCTTTGGCTGAACAAGCCCCACTCCTGCTCCAACCCCAACACCCTGTGGGGGCCTCCACTGACCGTGCTGCAGTTGATACCATTTTGTTGATACTTTTCCTGTAATGGGCGCCCCCAAACTGGATGCAGTAGAGGGCGATAATAATGTTTCTCAATCCACAGCCTACACTTCTATGGATAACAGCCCCCATGTGATAGCAGCTTCACCTAGTGGCTCAGTGCTTTGGCCAGAGTACACCTCCCAAGTCAAGGTCACTGTCACCCCCAGTCCCAGGGAGAGTCCCCAGCATTCCCTGTAGCCCCAGACCCAGATGGGGGCATCATCCCTGAGGGCTGAGGCCGTTTGTCGTGGTTTAACCCCAGTTGGCAACTGAGCACCACGCAGCCGCTCGCTCACCCCCCCACCAGTGGGATGGGGGAGAGAATCGGAAGGGTAAAAGTGAGAAAACTCGTGGGTTGAGATAAAAACACTTTAATAGGTAGAGAAACAGTCACGCACGCAAGCAAAGCAAAACAAAGGAATTAATTCACCACTTCCCATGGGCAGGCAGATGTTCAGCCGTCTCCAGGAAAGCAGGGCTCCCTCACGCGTAACGGTGACTTGGGAAGACAAACAGCACCACTCCAAACATTCCCCCCTTCCTTCTTCTTCCCCCAGCTTTTATATACTGAGCATGATGTCACATGGTATGGAATGTCACATGGTATGGGATATCCCATTGGCCAGTTTGGGTCAGCTGTCCTGGCTGTGCCCCCTCCCAGCTTCTTGTGTTCCTCCAGCCTTCTCAGTTGGTAGAGCATGGGAAGTTGGAAAGTCCTTGACTAGTATAAACACTACCTAGCAACAACTGAAAACATCAATGTGTTATCAACATTGTTCTCACCCTAAATCCAAAACACAGCACTGTACCAGCTACTAGGAAGGAAATTAACTCTATCCCTGCTGAAACCAGGACACAAGGCCTTTTGGATACTCCATACTCCCAAGTGTGCTATTCATACCAGCTCCTTTCGGAAGTTGTAAATGGTGAAAGCTACTCCCTATCACTGCTG
>NW_008825316.1:1633855-1640342 GCF_000699105.1 Pygoscelis adeliae | reverse complement strand
AGGACGAGAGGAAATGGCCTCAAGTTGTGCCAGGGGAGGTTTAGATTGGGTGTGAGGAAAAATGTCTTTACTGAAAGAGTGGTTAAACATTAGAAGAAGCTGCCCAGGGAAGTGGTTGAGTCACCATCCCTGGAAGTATTTAGAAGACGTGTAGATGAGGCGCTTAGGGACATGGTTTAGTAGGCATGGTGGTGTTGGGTTGACGGTTGGACTCGATGATCTTGGAGGTCTCTTCCAACCTTAATGATTCTATGATTCTATGATTCTATCTAACCAGCAGGTACTCTTTTTAATCAAGATCTGGACAAACTGGAAACTGGAGTTACAAGTGGCAAAGTCCCTAGAAGCTACCAGAAGCAGCTAAAACCAACAATCACAATTTAAAAGCAAGATAATCGGGGGGGAAAAAAAAGAAAACAACCCCACAAACAACTGCTGGAAGGGTAACAAAATTTTAAAAATGAAGCAAAAAAAATCACATAATAAAAGAAGTAGTGGACTAGATATACTATATGTATCTATACAGATTGCTTTATTTGCACTTTGTACTCCATTAGGCAGACATACCCTCATTTTCCCCATATACTTCCCAAAGGATAAGTAAGTTTTATGCCAGCATTTTTTTAATGCCCCTTTGAGCTAGTATGTGTATGTTACATACAGTTGTTTTGCTCTACTTTTACAATTTTAATAGAACGAGTATAAGAGTAGGGGTTCTTCCCTTAAGGAAAGTTCATGCCAGTCAGTCTACCTCTTCTTTCCTGGATCAAACCCTTTCCGCCTCACCCCCCTCCAGGAGTTTAGAGGTTGTTATATGTGCATATTCTTTTTACATGAAGTCTGGATTATTTCTCTGTGAATTATCTTAAATATCAAGTGTTTATGAATGACAGTAGATAAGCAGTTCACATTGTCACTTGTCAATACATCAGTACATGCTCTCAGGGCTACCTGTTTTGGCTACCAGTTTTTCTTTTGGAGATCAGCCATTGCCTAAGCAATAGTTTCCAATTGAATTAATTACTGCTTAGTATGGCAATATGTTCTGCTCTGTTAAGTTAGCCATCTGCTCTTCCTTTTAAGCTTGGTTGTCCTTCCATAGTGAATTATTTAACCTAATTTAAGCTATTTAACAATGCATATCAGAAGCCCTTTGACCACCAGAGTCGTCGTTGAATTATCAGGGATACATTCAAAGCAATGTGATATTCCCTAGGAAAGGTGCCAGTTCTGTGATGGTGCATATTTCAAATGCACCTAAGTGACTCAGCTTAACCTTCTCTCCGAAAAGAGGTTGTGAAGTTCCTGTGGAATTCTGGCTAACTTCTTAGAAGCAATGAACGGTCCTATTTACTGTACGTTGTGTTTGCAGCCCATGTTACATTGCCATGCTTTCCTGGATTCTCACATGAACCAGAACCCAGACAAGTATATTAACAACCATTCGTTCTTTCTAAATCCAGCTGGGTAGGGGTTAGATGGTTCCAGAGCATTGAAATGTCTCATGCCATGAAGAATGCTACTGTCTGGACTTCTCAGCTGGAAATTTTGTATCACTTTCATTTGAATGTCCTGAAAATTCAGTCTTCCCGCAGATTTAGTCTGTATTTGTTAGAATTATGTTGGACATGATTTTATAAGTGTATTTTGTTAAATCACTTTTGCCTTTCTAGAGTACTTTGCAATTTGAGGTTTCCCTTGTGAGATATATATATATATAAAGAAAAAAAAAAAACCCAAAAACTAGGTGATCATTTTTGCTGAGTCTTAAAAATAATGTTTAATGATTTTGTATGGAAAGCCAGTTAGTCACTGGGAAAAGCATGAAATTTGTCAAATACTCACTTTGTTATGGTAGCACAGTATACAAGGAAACTACAAAACCAGACCTGTGGTACCATGCATGCTCTTTAGTTAAATATGCATTCAAGGTTCACTGTAGACTATAGTCTTAATCACTTGCCTTTTGTTTGGAAAAATTATTTCTAAAATACAAACATACATTTGAGACACTAATTTTTAGTATGCAACAGCAGATGGAAGAGTCAGGTTTTGGTGTCATAATTAATAGATCAGAGGAGATTGTGCTCACATACCAGCTTTTTGCTGTATGCTGATAAGAAGTTTAGTAAAACTCTTCATAAAAAGGCATATACTGCAGCATAATGAAAAGAGTTGCCTTTCCTTGGTTTGTCTTGTTGGGTATGGAAACAAGTTCTTATCATTCTCTCTTTGCTTGTTACTCCACATGTAATAAGCTTTCTAAATTGTATAGCATATGGATTTCAAAGGGTGCCTGAAAGTAAGATGGAATAGAGTACACATTGGAAAACTGAATAATTGACACCTTGTAGTGAATTAGAAGTGACAATTGTCAGAAAAGAAAGAAAACATTTGCTCAAATTAAGGCAAAAACATTCCCAAGAGACTTACTTAAAAGAGCAAGTTTTCACATCTGAGGTTTGCTATTCATGTTACTCCAAGAAAACCAGCAAAACTAGAGGAACCAAGATCACCTGCTTAAGTATCACAGCAAGACATCTTTAACTGTGAAGTATCACAAGCTTTTCTGTTAAACTGAAATAGATTCTCATTTTACAGTCTGGAACATTGTGCTTTTCTATAATAAGATAAATAGGCTGTAATACACTAAATAAGACTCCAAACATTATTTATCATCTTATGTCATAGTAGATATATTACTAGTGACCACTTATTACAATCTTTGAGCTTATGCTGCAAAAATAAGGGAAAACATAATAAATTTAGCTGTAGGGCTTTTGTTATTTTGGAAAGGGATAATCTGCAGTAATTGGTTGTGCATTTAAAGAAGGCTTCCATCAGATCGCTGGCTATGTATTAACTGGTATCAAAAGATGTTCATGCACCTTTTTCTGAAACATCTGTTCAGCTACTGGCAGAATCAAGATAGTACATTAATTCAATAATAAGCTAATTTAATGGGGATTTATTGCTGTTTCTCATAAACAACCTTTCCTAAAACTAGCATTCATATATAGCTGTGCATGTCATTTTAATGGGAAAATGTTTTAAAGGAAGACAACATGTTGTTCTAGAGTGATTTACTTAATCTTAAAAATATTCTCTGGATTACCTAGGACTCTGTAATATCTCCAACTAGAATGTTCCCACTGAGCTCAGGAGTTCAAAAACATGGCTAGAAAGTGTGGTATGCACATGTTGATAAATTAATATAGTCCAGCTGAGCTGATCCTGGCTGCCCAATTTACCTCAGTGTAAAAGAAAGCTGTTCTGTTCAAATCTGAAAATTACATCTAAGAAATCACTCCAATTGTGGAAATACCACTAAAATACAATAATTACTTTGAGAAGCTGCTTCTCAGCCATATGCAAACTTATCTGTTCCTTTTTTATTTACTAGCAGTCTATATATTTAAAATAGTTTCACATTTGTCTTAGTCTCCAAGCTAGTATATAACAGGTATTTAGGCAAAGGGCTGCTCCAAAACATATCCTGACATAGATGTGCCTTGTGCTAATCAAGAGGTCTCAAGAAGTGGAGAAGTCAGTGTCTGAAATCACATTTTTTAACACATAGTAACATTACAGCATATATCAATGCAAAGAGGTTCTAAGTCCATTTAGACAGTCTCTGATTGGGTCCATCCTGCTGAGAGATCACAATGGCAATTATGGTAGAAATATCTGGACAAGCACTGTCTCTCACCACAGCACTCGAAGTTCAAATTGCAATTACATTAAGTTTTCACCAGATGGTAACATAGTACACCATCAATAGAGCACGTAAACGTTTCCATCTGATCTCATAATCCTACACCCCATCTGGGCCCAAAGACATCTGAAGTCTACCTCCTTTTTCATCTTTGAATAATGAAATACCAATTCCTTGTTGAAAAAAAAAAAAAAAAGAAGATTGTTCTATGCCTAACTAGTTCAGAAAGTTTCACCTGAGATTTAATCAGGGAGAGCTGCACCTGATTATGAGCTCAGGAACTTGAACATATCTCTGTGCTGGAGCTCAGTTCAGGTCCTGCCTGAGGTGGATGAGGAGCAGATGAAGGCTCAGGGAGAGCTGGCAGTCCAACATCCTTGGTGGCACAACCCAGGTGTACTCCAGAGAGACACTGGTTGGAGCTGACCAGAAAAAAACATGTCCAGGAAGTCTCAATGTAACAATGAGAATTTCACTTCCCATCACTGTAATTACCCATTAGTTGTAAATGTCATGGAGAAGAAGGGGAGAGGAAAAACCATAGAAGCATAGAATATCTCAAGTTGGAAGGGACCCATAAGGATCATCAAGTCCACCTCCCTGCTTCTCGCAGGATTACTTAAAACTAAACCATATGACTAAAAGCATTGTCCAGACACTCCTTGAACTCTGACAGGCTTGATGCCATGACCACTTCCCTGGGAAGCCTGTTCCAGTGACTGACCACCCTCTCAGAGAAGAACCTTTTCCTAATGTCCAGTCTGAACTTCCCCTGTCGCAGCTTCATTCCATTTCCTCGTGTCCTGTTGCTGGTCACCAGAGAGAGGAGATCAGCCCCTCCCCCTCCGCTGCCCCCTTTGAGGAAGCTGTAGACTGTGATGAGGTCACCCCTCAGCCTTCTCTTCTCCAAGATGAACAAGCCAAGTGACCTTGCAAGTCTTGCCCTCGAGACCTTTCACCATCTTGGTTGCCCTCCTCTGGACACACTCTAATAGTTTGATATCCTTCTTATTTTGAGGTGCCCAAAACTGCACATAGTACTCGAGGTGGGGCCACACCAGTGCAGTGTAGGACAATCACCTCCCTCAACCAGCTAGCAATGCTGTGCTTGATGCACCCCAGGACATGGTTGGTCCCTTTGGCTGCCAGGGCACACTGTTGACTCATATTCAACTTGGAATCAACCCAACCCCCCAGATCTCTTTCCGCAGGTGTGGTCTCCAGCCTCTCGTCCCCCAGTTTGTATGTATAACCAGGATTACCCCATCCCAGGTGGAGAACCCGGCACTTACTTTTTTTAAAATTTCATACGGTTGGTGATTGCCCAGCTCCCTAGTCTATCCAGATCTCTCTGTAAGGCCTCTCTACCCTCTAGGGAGTCCACAGCTCCTCCTAGTTTAGTATCATCAGCAAACTTGCTTAATGCACATTCGATTCCTGCTTCCAGATCATTTATAACAACATTAAAGATCACTGGCCCTAAAATTGAGCCCTGGGCAACCCCACTGGTGACTGGCTGCCAGCTGGTTTACTATAACTCTTTGAGCCCGACCCGTCAGCCAATTGCTCACCCAACGTATTATGGACTCGTCTAGCTGTGTGCTGGACATTTTGTCCAGAAGGATACTATGAGAGACAGTATCAAAAGCTTTGCTAAAATCCAAAAAACCCACTTCTACTGGCTTCCCTTGGTCGACTAGATGGGTGACCTTGTCATAAAAGGATATTAAGTTGGTTAAGCAGGACTTTTCTCTCGTGAACCTGTGTTGGCTATGACCAATGACTGCGTTGTCTCTCAAGTGTTTTTCAATAACTCCGAGAATAAGCTTCTCCATAATTTTACCAGGCACTGAAGTGAGACTGACAGGCCTGTAATTACCAGGGTCTTCCTTCTTAGCCTTCTTGAAAACTGGGACATTTGCCAGATTCCAGTTGACTGGGACCTCTCCAGATTCCCAAGAAACAGTTAAGGAAGGCACTGTTCATGTTAATGGTCATGTTAATCAATTAGGTAAACAGAACATAAAACTTGGGGTCTTTAATGGAGATCTGTGTCCCCCTGGGGACTGCCAGGACATGGGTATGGAGGTCCCCATGGTGACCACTAGGCCTTTGTGATGGGGTGCAGCATTGTGTCCAAATGCCATTGTGATGGGTATCCCCATGGCAACCGTGGGGGTCCTTGCTGCTTGCATGTGCTGAACTCCATGAGGTCCCTAGCAGCCCATTTCTCTGCCCTGGTCAAGTCCCTCCCAAGAGGTACTCAGCATCTGCACCACCACCCTCAGAATGCAACCATGTGCCCAATGAAGCACCTGCCACCCTGTCACATGGCCACCTGTCTCCACTCAGTAACATGGTGTCCTGGTTTCGGCAGGGATAGAGTTAATTTCCTTCCTAGTAGCTGGTACAGTGCTGTGTTCTGGATTTAGGATGAGAACAATGTTGATAACACACCGATGTTTTAGTTGTTGCTAGGTAGTGCTTACACTAGTCAAGGACTTTTCAGCTTCCCATGCTCCACCGACTGAGAAGGCTGGAGGTGACAGGAAGATGGGAGGGGGCACAGCCAGGACAGCTGACCCCAACTGGCCAACGGGATATTCTATACCATATGACGTCATGCTCAGTACATAAACTGGGGAAAGCTGGCCAGGAGGGCCGCTGTTTGGGGACCTGCTTAGCATCAAGTTGGCAGGTGGTGAGCAATTGCATTGTGCATCGCTTGCTTTGTATATTATTATTATTATTATTATTATTATTATTATTATA
>NW_008825316.1:1625221-1626818 GCF_000699105.1 Pygoscelis adeliae | reverse complement strand
GGGGTTGGGGGTGGGGGGGGGAGGGAGGTTACATCATTTTATTCTGAAGTTACCTAGAGTTGACTGAGGTCTTGATGCACCCTAACGGATAAGTGGTTTTTTTAATTGCTTTCTTTGTGAAAAAGGTCCCTTCTTTCTTTCCATCTCACCAAGAGTCCTATCCCAGTATGATCATTTATTTTGAGTTGTGGGCCTAGAAAAAATCCAGCTATCCATTTGCCACTGTCGTTGACAGTACAAAAGAACAGAATCCAACAGAAAACTTGTGACCCTCATGCTTCTCCACAAGACAGCAGAAAAGGTTCAATGAAACATTCAAGCTTATTGAATACAGTTCTAGTACAATAAAGACAAGCAGCTGTCATGAATATCAGGGTAAATGCATTTACATTTTGTTAGCAGTTACCTGGGAAATAAAACTTTAGATTTGACTTTATGGCATTGACTTTCACACTGAAACACCAACCGTCCAATCTTTTTTTATTGTCACAGTTGGGATACGATTTGACACGTGCGCTGGGAAGAAATAAAGAGGAAAAAACAAAGCAGAAGAGGGACTGCTACAGATTATGAAGCAACTCACCGCTGATCTCAGCACTGGTCCTCAGGAAACTGACAGACCTGTCTCCTTATCTCTACCAGCGCTAACCCAGGTGGGTTGCTCTTTTACAGCTTTCATATGAAAGCAGTGTCTTCCTTTGTATACCATCTTCTCAGGTGCTCCCTTCTCCTTCTCTTTTATCCTCTGCCTCTTTCTGTATCTTATTTCTTGACCTACATTTTCTGTCCTAATATTCCAAAATGTGTAAAGCTAGTCTTGTACGTAAAAAACAGTATTTGTTTTCTAACGGCTCAGATAGCTACTCCTGCCCTAAGACATCTGTTGCTTCCCTTGCCAATCAATCCAACGCCATTCTTCATTTTCAGTTTTCAGACTGAAATTCAGCCGCTATGGAGTAGAATAAAAATCCCCCGCAGAATGGTGGGTTTTTTTCCTGACTCGCCCATCCCCAGCAGTTCCTGCATCTCATGCATATTTCCCTTTCAGAGCTTTTTACTTCAGGTAAAATAATCTTTTGATCAAATTAGGAAAAGAAAAATCTCTACTCCACTTACCACATGCTGCTAAAACCCCTCTATCCTAATTTTCAGAGTACGTTTAAGACTAGCAGTAAAATAAAATCTTCTTTCCTAGATTTCAGCCATTCCCTGAACCTGCTCATTGCCCTGATCAGATTTTTGCAGTGTATAGTCAAAACCACATGCCTTGGGTTGCACCACACCATGGAGTCTGGTATTGCCAACTTAGTAAGAAACTCAGGTCCAAATTGGTCTCTGAAACAGTGCTTCTACCACTAGCACTAAAAATAACACTTCTGCTTGCTACTAAATGTGAAAAGCTCAGTTTCAAAAATTTAGACCAGAGGTACCAGACTTTAGGAAAATAGAATCACAGAGTCATAGAATCATTTAGGTTGGAAAAGACCTTTAAGATCATCGAGTCCAACCGTCAACCTAATACTGCCAAGTTCACCACTAAACCATGTCCCTAAGTGCCTCATCTACACGTCTTTTAAATATCTCCAGGGATGGTGAC
>NW_008825316.1:1614660-1624814 GCF_000699105.1 Pygoscelis adeliae | reverse complement strand
ACGCCCAGGTCCTTTTCTGCCAGGCATCTTTCCAGCCACTCTTCCCCAAGCCTGTAGCGCTGCATGGGGTTGTTGTGCCTGAAGTGCAGGACCCGGCACTTGGCCTTGTTGAATCTCATACAATTGGCCTCGGCCCATCGATCCAGGCTGTCCAGGTCCCTCTGCAGAGCCTTTCTACCCTCAAGCAGATCAACACTCCTGCCCAACTTGGTGTCATCTGCAAACGTACTGAGGGTGCACTCGATCCCCTCATCCAGATCATTGATAAAGATATTGAACAGAACTGGCCCCAGTACTGAGCCCTGGGGAACACCGCTCGTGACTGGCCGCCAACTGGATTGAACTCCATTCACCACAATTCTTTGGGCCCGGCCATCCAGCCAGCTTTTTACCCAGCGATGAGCAGCCAGTTTCTCCAGGAGAATGCTGTGGGAAATGGTGTCAAAGGCTTTACTGAAGTCCACTACACAACATCCACAGCCTTTCCCTCCTCCATTAAGTGGGTGGTCTTTTCATAGACGAAGCTCAGGTTAGTCAAGCAGGACCTGCCTTTCATAAACCCATGTGACTGATCCTGAGATAGTACTACATTAGATGCAAAATAAAAGTGAGTGTCCAGAGGAGCAAAAGGATAGGTCTGGAGCTGTAAGAAATGAGAACAGAGAGACTGGAGTCAGGAAAACTGAGAGAAGAATATGGAGAGAGTGAGGATATGAGAGAAGTTGCGGACACCTGAGGAGTTCATTGGTAGAAGGGTACTGCACCATGATAATGAGTTGGAGGGAGAAGACCTACTTATCACCAGCCTGCCTCATTAATTGTGAAGCTTCTGCAGTCACTGTCACTGGAAGATTTGCTCTGCTGGAAGTAGAAATGCAGGCAGTCTCATAAGAAAGTAGAAAAAGGGGCAATCTTGGGGCTTTTTCTTTTTAATGCCTTCAATAGACTTCAGAGGGAGAGACAGACAGAGAGAGCAGAGGCTGAAGAGAGCAGACACTCCTTTTATGAGGGATGTCTACAGCACAGTGATGCTAGCTCATACGGCTGTTCCCAAATGAACTTTAAGCCAGCCTAGTCAGGTAGAGCCTACTGATGAAGGATTATAGCTCCACATGAGCTGGGAAGCTCAGCAAAATGCTGGAGCATGTAGCCCACACCAGTACTGTCCTGAGTCCTCATGGTTTCATGCCTATAAAGGCCACAGTCACTACATTAAAGCACGTGAACTCCTTCATCCTCATCTGGTCATGAGTTCAAAATATGTTACGGACAGGAAAGAGTTGAAAGAGCTGGAGTATAGGAGCAAACTCCAAAGGCTCTCAGCAGTTCCTGCTTGATGCTCCCCACTTCTGGGGTCACATTGTTACTGGACCCCAGTCTGGCAATAGCCAGACTTTTCTGACTTTTGGAAAACAAGGGTGAAGCAGGGAAGACATTTTCAGATCCCAGAAAGTTTCTTTGCTGCATGAAAAATTGTTGTTACCTGTAAAACAGAACTCCTAGCTTGTTCTTAAGCTAAATAAAACATTTCTGACTCAATCTGTTTTAAAGATTCAGTGGGCATGAAGGATTTCTTGGATAAATGCGTTGTCAGCCTATATGCAGGCTTTGAATAAGACAGCATTTTCTTTTGCTTAATGAGGTGATGTAACCTGTTAATATTTCAGGCCACTGCATTTTGAGTCTTCAGTGCTTAGGCAATTTAGCTATCTAGCAAATGAGCATAAGGACTACAAATAATATCTAGCAAATGAGCGTAAGGACTACAAATAATATATAGTTAGAGTGATGACAAATCTACAGTAATGCACAACTAAATGCAAGATATCATTATTAAAAGGTCCTGCTAGGCTAGTGGAAATGCCCCAGTAGGCATGTCAACAAATCATGGATAGATGTGCAATTTTGTTGTGTCTTCCCACACACCTGGTAGCAGCATAAAGTAATGAATGACCCTGCTAAAGAAGTGAAGAAAGAGGAAGAAAAACTGATCTTCCAAAGTAATTACACAGTATATATGGAGAGGCTTTCTAAGGCACAATGGGTGGGCAGGTGCCCAAGTCTTTTAAAGATTAATGACATGTAGGCACTTGTGTCCCCAAAATGCCTTGAAAATCAGCCCCACAGTTACAGACTTTCTCCCTTTATTCTCATTACAAAACTGATCCAAAATGGGACATGAAACATCAGAGTACACAGGTCTCTGCATATAAATGATATAAATGGGAATGAATATCAGACTAATTTGCAAGACAGGGAAACTATAAAATGAACATTTTTCTCTTTTTTAACATCTTCATTTCAGGATCATATAATTGGATAATGTAGAGCTTTTGAATCATATATCTTAGCCTCATGAAGTATCTCAAATGAGCACATTGTCCCCTAATGAATGTTAGAACTTTCTGAAAAGGAGCAGCAGCTAGAATTTCAACCTGAAAAGTCACTGCATCACACCCAGTCTGCCCCTCAGAGATGCAGGGCTGCCTTTCAAAAGGAAGGCAGCACTGTACTTCAGTGCAATGCTTCCCAAATTCTTCAGCTTGTCAGTGTGTTTCAACTGTTCACATTTCAGCACGTAACTTTATTACGAAGCACATCACTGGAAGTCTTAGGAAGATCATGAAAATAGTGCTGCATGTAATATGACGCTATGAGCTTCCTACTGGCTACTTATTATGCAGATTTCTAGCAGACTGCAGTTTGGGAACAGTTTGTCCAGGAGACTGAAAACAGATCAGGGTATTAAAAGATTTGAGTTTTATTGTTATTGTTTGTTATTTATATGACTTTATATCTTTATCTATATGATTTATTTTTTTTATTTATGTGACTTTCTTGCTAGTAACACAATGGTTTTGTATGTCTGAGATTAAATTTCATGACAGTCCTTTCATTTGGCTAAAAGGGACTAACAACATTAGGGTACTTGATTTTTGTGTCACCTAATGGGTTCCAGAGGCTCTGAGACTCTCCTTTTTTTAGAAAAATCCAGGCACTTCCACTACAAAAAGCCTTGTTCTTTAAGGTAACCTACATTAAACTACTCAAGAAATGGAAGGCAGCCCAAGTCACTTTTTTGGGGAGCCAAAATATCTCTGCACTCAATTTTAAAACCAGAGTCCTCTAATAATACCTGAGCATAGCAGCCATCCTTTCTTTATTAGTGCAGGAAAAAATCCATCAACTTCTTGATGAGCTTTAGGCAACTCTCTATCTTGCTTTTAGATGACTGAGCACAGTCAATTATAGCTGGCAAATACACTGCAGATTTTCATCTGTATAGCCAACTGTGCTCTTTAATTTGTTTTCTCATTTTTGGTGGCATTACTTCTGGGTTCTGAAACCAGTTTGTTTCATCTCAGACAGGGCATGCAGGAAGTAGAGGCCCAAGCTTTTAAAAACACGCATAAAGTACTGTACTTAGATATATTTCCTCTGTGTGTACTAACCAGTGAGCTCATCTAGGTGAGATAAACATGTCTGACATAAGAGAGACATTACCCCTCACTATACGGGTTAGCACCATCCTATATATATCCTACTCTCCTCCACCCCTTGTTCGTACTTTTAAGTGTGAGGAACTGAGGGAAAGCAAACACCTTGCTCAGGTTGACGAGGGAGGTCTACAGTTGAAAAAGCAATTGAGAACTGAACATGAGCTGCGATGGTACTAGCTGTGGATCCTGCCTTTCTCCCTGTCAGCCATAGCCCTGGACTGAATGAAGGTAGCCCATGCTTCTGCGATTCAGATCACCAGCTGCTCAACTGCAGAAATTAATTTTAAGTTTTCACAATCAGTACTCCCCTTACAAGGTTTCTCACTGATTCAGTATATTTTGGTAATGACAGTTTTCTAAAAGACTGGAAATTGGGTGTATTTGGCAAGGTGTTGGCAGCGGGGGGGTGGGGGTGGGGACTGCAGAGGGGCCTCTGTGAGAGGACACCAGGGACTGCCCCTTGACAGTCGCAGCCAGTTCCAGCCGGCTCTACAACGGCCCCAGCACAGCCACAGCTGAGCCTGGTGACACTCCTGAGAAAACATATTTAAGAAAGGGCAAAATGCCACACAGCAGTGGGGAGTGAGGGAAAAACTGTGAGAAACAGCCCTGGGACACACAGGTGAGAGAAGGCGGTGGTGGCGGTTGGTGCTGCAGACACGTGCTGCAGGGATTCCCCTGCGGCCTGTGGGGACACCACAGTAGAGCACGTATTCCTGACTGCGGCCTGTGGAGGACCCACGCTGGAGCAGGGGAAAATTGTGAGGAGGGAGGAACTGTTCCCAACTGACCACAACTGCCATGACCCCCCCTCCCCGCGCTGCTTGGGGGGAGGAGGTAGAGGAGCTGGGAATGAAGGAGTGAAGTTGAGCATGCGGAGAAGGGGGTTGGGGGGAAGGTGTTGTTTTAATTTGTCTTTGTTTCTTACTGTCCAAACCTATTTTAATTGGCAATAAATTAATTTTCCTCAAGTTGAGTCTGTTCTGCCTGTGACAGTAACTGGTAGTGATCTCCGTGTCTCTATCTTGACCCAGGAGCTTTTTCATCTTATTTGCTCGCCCTGTCTGGTTGTGGGGGGGAGTAGTGGATGAGGGAAAGGCTGTGGATGTGGTCTACCTGGACTTCAGAAAGGCCTTTGACACCATCTCCCACAGCATTCTCCTAGAGAAGCTGGCGGCTCACGGCTCAGACAGGTGTACTCTGCGCTGGGCAAAAAACTGGCTGGATGGCCGGGCCCAGAGAGTTGTGGTGAATGGAGTTCAATCCAGTTGGTGGCCAGTCACAAGCGGTGTTCCCCGCCGCCCCCCCCCCCCCCCCCCCCAGGTGGGATGGGGGAGAGAATCGGAAAAGCACAATATCTCCAACCTCGGAGATATTCAGAAGACGACTGGGCATGGTCCTGAGCAACCTGCTCTAGTTGATCTTGCTTTGAGCAGGGGTTTGGACTAAGCGATCTCTGGAGGTCCCTTTCAACCTCAACTATTCTGGAAAGCTGCCTGGCGGAAAAGGACCTGGGGGTGTTGGTCGACAGCCGGCTGAACATGAGCCGGCAGTGTGCCCAGGCGGCTAAGAAGGCCAACGGCATCCTGGCCTGTATCAGAAATAGTGTGGCCAGCAGGAGCAGGGAAGTGATAGTGCCCCTGTACTCAGCACTGGTGCGGCCGCACCTCGAATACTGTGTTCAGTTTTGGGCCCCTCACTACAAGAAGGATGTTGAGATGTTGGAGCGTGTCCAGAGAAGGGCAACGAGGCTGGTGAGGGGTCTGGAGAACAAGTCTTATGAGGAGCAGCTGAGGGAGCTGGGGTTGTTTAGCCTGGAGAAAAGGAGGCTGAGGGGAGACCTCATTGCTCTCTACAACTACCTGAAAGGAGGCTGTAGTGAGGTGTGTGTTGGTCTCTTCTCCTAAGTAACTGGCGAAAGGACGAGAGGAAATGGCCTCAAGTTGCGCCAGGGGAGGTTTAGATTGGACGTGAGGAAAAATTTCTTTCCTGAAAGAGTGGTTAAACATTGGAACAGGCTGACCAGGGAAGTGGTTGAGTCACCATCCCTGGAAGTATTTTAAAGACGTGTAGATGAGGCGCTTAGGGACATGGTTTAGTAGGCATGGTGGTGTTGGGTTGACGGTTGGACTCGATGATCTTGGAGGTCTCTTCCAACCTTAATGATTCTATGATTCTATGAGTAAGACAGCAGCTGGGTGGGGTCTGGCAGCTGGCCAAGGTCAACCCACGAGAACTGCCATCTGAATAAAGACTTTATCTGCCTGTTGTTTCAACCTACCTGTGGTGTGAAGGTACTGCATTGGAATCTTTATATCCATTTACTCAATGGCGTAATTTCTGTCTGAATGACTAAACATCACCAATTTCAGTTTAAGTAAGCAAAGTTCTCTCTGTGTGTGTGCATGTGCATAATTCAACATTACGCTTGGAGGAAATGACTGGGCATTTATTGTAATCTTGGCTGTTAACCTCCTTATTACCCAATCAAACATACTTCTAGTGAACTGATCCAGTGATTACTCATCACTGCAGCAGATGTTTCTTCTACTCTGAACAGTTGGAATTATTTTTTCTTATCATAATCAAAGCTCAGGGAGTCCACACTGTGAAAACCACTTTGTAACAGAAACAAACATGTATACCAGTGTTTTGCAGGAAGGCGTGAATGGGGACAGAAATTTGCCCAGTACAGTCTGCCTCACAAGCATCTGTAACTACACCTCTGCCTATAAATGCAGTAGGCAGACTGAGGTGAAATATTAATAAGCATTTAAAGACTGACTCCTTTAGCTAGTGTAACTGGCATTGCTCTGTTGAAGTCAAGCATACAATATCAGTTAATACAAGTTCACAGCTGACCCTAAAGGGATCCTGACCAGAGCCATTTCAAAAATCAGCTTCAGCCAAGACTTCACTGCAATTCACAGCATTTCAGTAGTTCATACCTTTCATGAGATGAACCAGTTCTGCTATTCTTAGGTAAAAGATACAGCAAGGAAAAAATATACTTTAAAGTGTTTTAAGTGTTTTAGTTATAATCACTTCGGAAATGAAACCCCTATTTTTTTTTAATCATATTTTTTAAATTTTTTTTATCCTATTGTGCTTTGGTGCACATCACTGAGCGATGAACTTTGTTTCTTTTGGATTAAACTAAACTGGAAGAGACACTCTGAAATGTTCCAGCCCTTAATGGGTACTTGGTCCACAGGACTAGACCAAAGCTGGTCGAAGATAAAACTCCCTGAAATGCATCTGTTGCGGACCTTGAGTCCTCATCACCAGCTGGTGATTTACATATAGGCTAATTTAGACATAGGCAGAAAGGTGAGGGCACAGTGCAGCAACTGGGAATGGGGAAATGTTCTTTTTTAACATGGTCCCTTCACCATGGGTTGTGTTGGAAAGTATGTGTCTGAGGTCTGCCTTAGAAAGTGATTTTTCCTTTTAGTAACACCTGTAAATCATCGACAATGCAGTAGGCTGCATGGGCATAAATAGGAGAAGAATTTCTCCTAAAGTGTACCCTAAAATATTAACAGGAGATCTTTTATGAAAAGCTGCTGAGTACTTCTGGAGCTTTCTAAATTTTTTCCATTAAAACTCTTGTTGCAGTGAATGATAGCATAAATGCCTTATATTACTGTTAAATCCTGGAGAAAAAAAAAACGGTGTTGCTCTGTAACCTGCTTAATGTTTATAAAAGAAAATACTGATGTTCATTCTTTTAATTGGTGTTTCTTTGTAAAATACAAAGTTGGTTTGGTCAGTTTGGTTTAAAGTACATATGCTAATGTGTCTATTAAGATAAAGTACATGCACTAAGAACAAAATATCAATTTATCTTTTTTTTCTCATAAGAAATACTCTCTCTTCTTGCTCCAACTATATGTTATAGCCCTCAAAATTGCCTGGAAAGTATGTATTTATGGCTCCAAAGTGAGTTTAGGGAATGTTTTTCTCTGCAAGTTTAATTTTCTCCCTCTGTCTGCATGTGTTACAGTCCTCGGTTGTTGCACACTAACATATTTTTCCTCTCGCAAGCCTTTTTTTTTTTTTCACCCAGAACTATAAGAGTAGAACCAGCTCTCTTTCATTTATTTGAATTGTTTGGATTGAATTGAAAGTACTTCTGAGTGGTATGGGGAGATGAGTGATTGGCATAGTGCTTTCGCAATATGTATGTTGGGCAGCAAGCCAGGCACAAGCTGTGTGAGAAAAAAATAAATGAGAAACAGAAACATTTAGAAATTTGTGAGTTTCTCAAATCAGAAAAGATATTCGTGGCCGACTCTCCTGCCAGACTTCAAGTTGTCAGAGTAAATATATAGGCATTCTGAGTCTTTGAACTGAAAGAATAATAGAAAGCTGGTAAGATCAGAGTTCTGCAGTCACTCTTGCACTAAGAGGCCAGCAAGTGTTACCCATTTATCGCTAAGGTGCTCACAATCTCAGATCACTGCCAACCCAGAAAGCTGAATCCTCTGCAGGGACACAGAGAAAAGAGAAGGAGATATTTCTCTTTAAAACAGACCTACCTCCGATATTTCTACCTTGGAAAGGGTTTCATTAAGCTTGCAAGGTGACTAAACAGAAGGTAAAGATTGGCAGACAGAGTGTATCTTGAAGTGAAGCCTTCTGGTGTCTGCGATTTCCTGATGGTAGACGAAAGACATTTGCCTCCTATTTTCCAGCTTTAAGTTCCTACCAATGTGTATTGCATAATATTACCAGTATTCGTCTGTGGTATCACCTGTTTTTTTCTACATGTTTAGTGGCTATTCTCAGCCTCATGAAAATATTTGTCAGGGTTGTAAGTGATGATTCCTAATAACATGTTTGGCCAATACACCATCATTTGGCATTTAGGACTACTCACAGTTAGTGAATAAAAAAAGAAGGTAGAATTTTTTACAAAGGAAAGAAGAGTAGGATACCAGCTGGTTGTGCCAAGTGTCATGAATATGGGATTAAATGTTTGGAAGAAAGGATGGGCAGATGTAATTCATTGCCCTTTGCAGAGAAAGTGAAATTGCCTAATTCTCTGGACATGGCTCAAATCTTACGTGTTTGGGTTTTTTTAAGGCCAGATTATACCAACCTTTCAATATGACACTAAGCAAATGCTTTAACAATTCTTGCGTATCTGTAAAATAAAAAGATTTACAGGAGCTTTCAGTGGTCTAACTCATAGTAACTTTGGGAAAGGCTGTGCTTTAAAAGTACTTTTACTTTGAAGGGGAAATTAAAATTGTAACTGTTCAGCAGTGGTGATTTGTGACAGAGGAATGATCTGGCATGAAGGGCAAGAAGGCCCAACTGCAGAAGGGGTTAAACTGGCTGGAAGCAGACTGAAGGACTCCCTTCAAGGGAGTGAAGTTTCCCTTGATGGTGAGATAAGGAACAGCCACAATGTTGTCTTGTAGCCATCCTGGAATTCTCAGGGGCTACCTTTGGACAGCAGAACTGTGCTGGGGATGGGGGGGAGGATGGACCCAAGGCTGGGCTGAGGCACCCCATGCCACTGCTCATGGGATGTGTGCTGATGCAAGTGTATATAAGGAATCAGATAGTGACGCATCTTTGCAGACTCCTTGTAGAACTGCTTATGGTGGTCGGACTCTGCCCAATGCATTGTTCATTAATTTATTTTTTTTTAATATTTAAGCACAAGCATGTGTTTAATTTGCCTCAAGGGGTACAATAAAAATTCCCCAACAACTTCTAAGAGGTTTAAGTATCTAACATATCTAAAGGTTTTATGAATAACTTTAAAAAACATGCTTGCACAAAAATGAGCCTGAAAGTCACAGATACTTATTTACTCCATACTTACTATATAGCTATTGTGATTTACTGTGACGAAATCGTACAGCGTTTAATGTCCCATTTTATTTTGAGCTGATTTATAATCACAGGCAGCCCAGATCAGCTTTGGTCCTCATTCATGGAGTGGGATGAATTTGGTCGCCTATAGTTTCTGCAGCCTTTTTGTCAA
Source organism: Pygoscelis adeliae (assembly GCF_000699105.1). Classification (NCBI taxonomy): domain Eukaryota; kingdom Metazoa; phylum Chordata; class Aves; order Sphenisciformes; family Spheniscidae; genus Pygoscelis; species Pygoscelis adeliae. The sequence goes on along the minus strand of NW_008825316.1, from coordinate 1,615,313 downwards.
ACCTGAGACAGTTGTGTTTCTCTTATTGCTTGTGTTCATTTGAATATCCACACATATTTTGAGGCAGATTTTCACTGTGAATTCTCAAAATGATTATTACTCGAAGGAGGCTAGAAGTACTTCTCTAGCTTCCCTGCTGGATGTTCATACATGATGCACTCCAGAGGAACAAGTACCATGCCACTTGCTTTTACTTAAAGAAGTGCTGTCTGAGCTAGTTGATAGCTGATCCATCATTTAAACTGATGATGAACTGTGAAAATAACTTAGACTATATTATTATCACTTACATTAGAAGTAGAAATGAGTTGCATATTTTGGTCTCACCGCAATATACTTGTGACAAATACACAAGCAAATGGTCTGCAAGTCCAGTAGTAGTGGTTCATCCTGAAGAATAAAACAGTCCCTGGCAATGTTTCCCTCGTGATGAGGTGGAAGTGAACTTGTCTCACCAAATTAATAATTTTATGTCTACTTTGTAGCCATAGAAATACGCAAGTTCACGTTATGCACTAGTGCATGAGAACAGAAGTGCGTGCCTGGAAGTTTAACCTTTCACTGGTAACATGCAACCAATCCAATGAGCATCCAAGCTGCAATTCTACATGGCCAAAATCAGATCCTGGACAAGAGTGATACCACATTTTAAC
>NW_008825316.1:1604891-1614512 GCF_000699105.1 Pygoscelis adeliae | reverse complement strand
GCAGGGAGCAAAGGAGGCTGTACATCCATGAGTCACATTAGAAGATGTGTCAGTAAATGTTGCATTGCAGATGAATCTTTGAGATTGATTTCTCATCAAATTATCCACTTTAATTTTGCTTCAGGATTTCCTGTTGAGCACATGAGCTGCATTATTTTTAAGTGGGTTACCTGGCCTGCCTCACTTGCAAGCAACAGGCTGGTAGAATTTCAGGCAGAGTAACAGACAAATTTTCATCTTTTACCAGATTATTTTTCAGACTCCTGCTGTTACTACAGTACATCAGGAAATGAAAGGGACTTGTGCTCTGCAAGGAAGTCTCTTAAGTTCCTGTACAGCAGTATAAGTCCTCTGAACATGTATGCTCCCTTATACTTCCATGCAGGGGCTGGTCATAATTTGGTCTAAGTTTTGCAAGCGATGCTTGTTATTCTGAAAAACTTACATCACTGTTGCCACTTAGCATCCAGTATTTGAGGACTATTCTGTATGTCTCTAAAAAGAGCATCCAACTTTATCCTATTTGTTCAGTATGCAGCTCACCTTTGCAGACCTATTTTTCCCCTTTTCAAAAAGTATGCAATGAGAAGGTTGATTTGCTTGGATACATTTATTGTGTCTACTTCAGGCTCAGAAATACTTAACTTGAATGCTTCTGGTTGCTCTTGGAACTGAAATAACCATTTTCCTCCCTGCAGTCTTCATAAAAAACCCCTCTGTTACAAAACACAGTAATTGGCAGAAATGAGACTGTCCAAGTGGCCTTGTTTGTAACCTGCTTGTTTAGTTCAATGATTCTGAGGGCTCCATCTACATCTTGCAGAAATTAACTGATTTTGATCTTAAAGCTTAGAGTAGCAGGTATTTAATGCCAAAATCATATAATGCATTTGCTGGAGCTTACAGAGTAAACCTATGTTTAATGTCAGTTGGTCAACGAGTTACAAACAACAATCTGTGCTATTAAATTCATTGCAACTGAATATATGGAGATACAGATGTCTATATGTATCTGAAAATGTTCCCATATGTATGTATATCAGAGATGCAGAAATTGCTTTGATGGTAGTGTTTAGAAGGCTAATAAATCAGGCCAATTTTAAACTTTAAAACAAAATTGTGCTAAATTCTTTCACTAACAGTATACTTTATGACAATGATTAGATCCTAGACATTATTTAACATTGTCAGTACGTATACAGAACTGTTGATCTTTAATGCTTAAATTCTAAATTATCTAAGGGTATAAAATATCACAGAGCTGATTAGTGCACTTATAATTTATAGATGTTTCAGGCTTCTGCTTTCGCCACAGAGTTATCGCATATTCTAGGCTGGGCTTGCTTAGATATTCAGTAGTGGTGTCAGTCTAAAAATGGCCCTTGTACCTTTTGTGTCGTGATCATCACTAGAGTGATCATTAGCGCACTCATGGAGGGAGCTCGCCCAGTCTTTTTTCTACCTGATGAAAACCAGAAATTGTTTCACTGTACTCTTTCAGACTTGTCGAGTATATTAGTTCTTTGAAGTAGGGGAGCGTCAGCTGAAATGTCTGGCAGCCTTACGACGCAGCAGAAGCGTGATGATAAGGGCATTCGCTGAGGATATGGGAGACCTGAGTTCAGGTCTCAGCTTTTAATGGGTTGAATGGGCCTTTGAGCTTATGCCTCACTTTTCTTGATACCACTGTAACTGGTGCATGTGTAGTTATTTTTTCCTATGGTATCTTCTTAATAAGCTTCACTGAAAATGTTCCCATTGTTTATAGGAGCTTTGCATGGTGATTGCTGCTGGGGCATTGCTGAAATATAATCAACTAGAAATACTTATTTAGGTGTATTCCCACTGCTCTTACAAACCCCAGTTATGAACTCAGATGACCCTGCTGTGCTAGCTATCGCACAAATATAGGTAGACAGGACCTGCTGTAAAGACCTTATTAACACAAGCAACATAAATACCAAATATATCTAAAAAAGGAAAGAAAAGACTCTAAGAATTGGGTAAAGATCAAAGGGTTTTTGCTCTATTAATCTTGTTAGCCTTTTAAACAAAAGTAGCTTTTCTTAAGAAGAGGAAATTCTGCTCATTCATCTCTCATGTCCATCTTGTTTTCCCATAAATTGGCTGCTAGTACACATACAGCCAGTGACTTTCTAGAAAGATGAACACTGGGTTTTCAGGCCTTCCAGGATCCATTTTTGTATTTACTTCCCAATGTTTTCAGTTTCCATGCTTTTATTGTAAGTTTCACGTTGTTATAAAGTAGAACCTTTGAATCTGATGGTTGCGTAAGCATTATAATATTCTTTCCTTAAAAATATCTGAGCAACAGAGCAACCTAATAGTAACTTTCACCCTCTCACAGTTGCAAAATTAAGTAAGCTCCAGTTGTATTTCCAGTTTCAAAGTCTCAGAACACAGAAAGGCAAATGGCAAAAAAATAAATGTGTGGCTTAATGGAAGTATCATATTTCTGCAGACTAGCCTGGGGTTTTGTGAGGCCTGACCAATGTGTTATGTTCTCTGGTGTTGCCAGGGCTTCAGAAGAGCAATGTTGCTCCTGTGTTTAAACCAGGTACTTAATGGTACTGAAAAGGTGGTTCACTGAAAGGCAGTTGAATAATCCTATTTCAGGTTTAGTTCATTTGCTTAAGTGATTTACACAATATAAGCTGCTGCTAATGAAGTTCTGCTTGCATCAGGCTTACATAGGCATTCAGGCTTTTTGTCTTAAGTGCAGTTAAAGCCTTCATTCAAGTGCTTTAGGCCTTATGATGTTCATTTTATCAGGCAAGGAAGGTGGCTGATACAGCCTGGTTAGCCCAATGGAACCGGATGGGATTAGACTTTGAAACTGCAGAGACTCCTGCATCTACAGGCTCAAGAAAGCAGGATAGGAAGGCACAGCTGAGGTGACAGAAGGTGGCAGGGGGTTTTTTGGAGACTAGTGAAAGTATGGGCCTCACAAAAGCCTGATTTCTCAAGGGCATAAATGAAAGCAGCAGCATTATTTCTGCCTGAACTTTGATTAATACAGTGCCTATGAAAAGAAACGTGATCACTGGCAGTGTACTCCTGGAGACATGCATTTTTTTGTAGAGTTGAAAATTTGCAAGAGATGCCAGTAGAATAAGTTACAAGACAGGGGGCTGAAGAATAGCTATCCATAAATATGCAAGCCTACTTAAAACTTTAAAAATGATTTTTAAAAGCAATATTTTACATTTTCTCTGAATATTATACAGTTGTACAGAATCCATTTTATCATCTATTACTTCATTTTAATATATGGCTTTGCTAGGATGTGAATTGCATATATAATTTACTTACGTCTGATTGAACAGTTTCCCAGGTCTGGGACACATTCTAACACAGTTGTCTAACGTCAGCTTCATTTGACAAAGAGGAAGGGTAGCGTTTTCACTCCAGCTTTATTTTTCAGGACTAATTTCTCTCACATCTCTTTGATTCCAGCTTAAAAAAAAAAGGGGGGGGGGGGGGAGCCCCATGGCTTTCTTTTTCCCTCCTCAAAGAGGATAAATTAGGAGAACAGATTGAAATCAGTGGAGTTTAGTGATTTCACTGAGTCCATGGCTTCTGAGTAAGCTTTCAGACAAAATATTTGGCCACTTTCTCTCCTTTCTACTTGGTTTGCACCTGTATGCTAGTGACTCAGAGTTGGAAGTTGAGACTCAGGCCTGACATGCTTTGTGTATTTATGTCTATTCTAGAGAGAGGTGAATAGACAGTGAGCCTCCTGATTGACTGTCTGCAGGAGTTCAGAGAGCCTCAGTTCAATCTGTTGCACATATAGCTACATTAGAAACAACAACAGTCTATTAAGACCCAAATGAGCAGGAGGAGGAGGGGGAAACCAAACAAAAACCTCTTCCCCCGTCTTTTATGATGCTACAAATGGCAATTACTTTAAGAAGGCAGAGAAGCATTTGCCCCCAGCAAAAGACAATCTGTGTAACACAGAAATGGTGATGCTTTGCCTAGGTTTAGCAATCTGGTATCATACCCAGATAATTAATTCCTAATGAGGCCTGTAAGGGCCCTGAGGCACTAATAGGCCTTTGTGACCCTGACCAGTCTTACTTGCACGCCCCACCCTGTCCATGGGCCCAGGAGCCCCGTTTCAGCCAGCCCAGGGCTGTTGGTCTTGCTGCAGTGATGCTGTAGGATGCTGGTCCTCTTCTTCTCTGTCCTGTCTCCTGGATGGACCCCTTGGGTGAGCTGAGACACCCAGTCACCAGGACTATGTTGTCTTTCTACTCATTGTAATTATTAGAGAGATCATCTAGGATCAGGATTTACAGTCTCTGTCAAAGAGCTGTACATGGGGATTTCCATTATGAAATCTGGATGTTCTTCTCTCCATTTTTATTTTTCTTCAGGAAGAAAGAAAATCACCCCACCTCTTATACCAGTAGTGTTTTTTTCAAGGGATTCTCACAAACCTTTTTCCCATACCATTTTTCTTTTTATTTTGCCCCCTATTCACCTGAGTTCATTGATTTTAATATGCAATAGGCAAATAGACATGCAGAGTAAACAAAAGTGCAAGACAAACAAGACAAGATTCCGGACTGAGTTATAGCAGCAATTTGAGTATAATTCTCAGTGTGTTTTTCCCTGTGTTTTCTGTGAACAGGCTGCCTTTGCAGCCTAAAAGCACTGGAAATGTTCTTCTTTTTTTCCCCCTTTTTTTTCCTTCCAAAAAATTTGTGATCCTGGTCCAAAGACCACAGAAATCTGTGAGAGTCATTCCACAGACTGTGGGACTTTATCAGACCCTCTATGTGTTTTAATTTACACCCTTCGGAAACTACAGCTTTGATTGAAGAAGGCTTTGGCTCAGACTCCAGAGTAACTGCTGGGACAACCACTCCTCTCAGCACTGTTTGTTCTGGTGTAACTAGTGCAGGTCACTGTAGAGCTGGCAGGAGAGTTAAGACAGATCTTCCCTCTTGACTTGCATGTGATATCTGTGGAAATGAGCTATACACCATAAAACACAGTCCTTTCAAAAGACAACAGCATAAAAGAATTTCTAATGAAACATTTTGTTTGCCCCAACTTACCTTTTTGGGGGGAGTAATTTTACTTCAGGAGGGATAGGAGTGGAAAGCCTCAGTACATCACTGTAACTTCAGATTACGCACCTTTATCCAGGAGTGCAGTTAAAGATACATATGAGACAACCAGAGGCAGAGGTTTCCTTGCTAGGCAGCAGTGCAGCATTGAAACCAAGGATGAAGGAAGCTCTGTGCTTTCCTAGGTATTCTCACTGTCAAGCTTAACATTGCTCCCCATTGCCTCCATGCTATACAACCTTTAAGCTTTATCATCCTTCTCATTGGCTTCTTGTATGCTCTCTTCTGAGATGTCAAAACCTTTGTACATTTGTCTGTGCAGTACAAAGCCTTGCTGGGTTCATCTGCCTGGAGATCTTCTAGGTCAAGACTCCAAGGGTCTTAGAGTGCCATCTGACCTTCACACCTGTGGTGGATTGACCCTGGCCAGCAGCGAAACACTCACCCTATATCTCTCTCATTCTCCTCTCCCATTGGAGGGGGAGAAAATAGAAGGAAGGTGAGAAGACTTGTGGATTGAGATAATGACAGTTTAATAGGGAAAGCAAAAGTTGTGAGCGCAAACAAAGCAAAACCAGGAATTCATTCACTACTTCCCATCAGCAGGCAAATGTCCAGCCGATTCCTGAAAAGCAGGACCTCAGCACATGTAGTGTTTGCTTGGGAAGACAAATGGTGTAATCACAAACATTCCCCTTTTATCTTTCTTTCCCCAAACTTTTATTGTTGAGTAAGACTATGACATCATACATGGGATGGTATATCCTTTTGGTCAGTTGGGTTCAGTTGTCCAGCTGTCCAGCTTATTGCTGTTCTTAGCCTTCAGATATACTCAGGTAGATGGGAAGTACAAGCGTAGTTTGATCAGTGTCAGGTTTTTGCTTCAGGAATAAATAGAATTGTTCCCAGACACCTTTTTTGGACTAGCCTGGCAAAGAGACTGAGGTTGCATGTGACGGAAGAGAGTGACCAAAAAGAGGAGAAGCTGTGAGAAATGGTATGATTGCTTGGTTTTGGACTGTGCTGAAAGACTTTAAAAGCAATAAAGGGGACTGAGAAAAAGGATTGAGGATGGGCTGGGTTGCAGGAACCAGGGATGAAAGAAATGAAGTTTGTCTAGTGGTGGTAGGGAAGTAAAAAACCTGAATATCTGTATTCTGACCTTCTGAATATCCTCTGCACCATCTGTCGAAAAGGCCACTTTCTGGCACTGACTGCAGCAAGGAAAAAGTTCTCAGTTCTCGTAGTTTATATCGAATGAGAATTCAAGATGTCTACTGTTTTTTATGACATGTTATTAACAAGCAGTAAGTGAACTATCAGGATCAATGTTAGCAGTACAACAGATAGATCACGTGCTGGTTTTGGCTGGGATAGAGTTAATTTCCTTCACAGTAGCTAGTATGGGACTATGTTTTGGATTTGTGCTGAAAACAGTGTTGATAACACAGGGATGTTTTCGTTACTGCTGAGCAGTGCTTACACAGAGTCAAGGCCTTTTCTGCTTTTCACACCACCCCGCCAGTGAGTCAGCTGGGGGTGCACAAGAAGTTGGGAGGGGACACAGCTGGGACAGCTGACCCCAACTGACCAAAGGGATATTCCACACCATATGATGTCATGCTCAGCATATAAAGCTGGGGGAAGAAGAAGGAAGGGGGAGGGGTGTTCAGAGTTGTGGCATTTATCTTCCCAAGTAACCGTTACATGTGATGGAGCCCTGCTTTCCTGGAGATGGCTGAACACCTGCCTGGCGGTGGGAAGTAGTGAATGAATTCCTTGGTTTGCTTTGCTTGCATGCAAGGCTTTTGCTTCACCTATTAAACTGTCTTTATCTCAACCCATGAGTTTTCTCACTTTTAGCCTTCCTATTGTCTCCCCCATCTCCCCCATTCACTCCCCCACCGTGGGGGGAGTGAGCGAGCAGCTCTGTGGTGCTTAGTTGTCGGCTGGGGTTAAACCACAACAACACGATACCAGACACTTATGGAATGATAACGTGCACCTACAAATTCCTAAACACCCTTCTGTAATCCCAAGAAATTCTAATCCCACATGTATATGTGCACACACACGCACACACACTAGGCAGTATGTGTTACCAGCACACATCCCTTCTCCTGGCAGTGCAAATTCCCCTCCTTGCACACCCTCTGTGGGAGATGCGGGTGCTCCAGCCACATGTGGACCCCTGCCACTCCCCACACCCTGCTGACCCACACACCTCTGACAAAGCCCTTCAGGAGTCCCAGCTGCCCACCTAAGGTGGGTCCCTATGTACAGCTGATCGGTGTAAGAGGTGGTTTTTCAGGCTGGACAGGACCGTTTCAGCAAGGAGCTTTGCAGTATGTGTTTGTGCAGTGGGAGAAGCAGGTAAGAGTTGTCACACAGGAACTGAATTTAACCTTTCTTGCTTGACTGTGAGCTAATCTTAACTTTAGCATTTCCTAATATTAAAGAGCTTGACTTCACAGCTGTAATGTCCTTTTAATGTGCGTGTATGAATGAATAATAGGTGACTGTATTCTTTTTGCTTGTTACTACCATTCCTTTTACTGTTTGAAAGCCTCCTAATTGTACCTTAGAGCAGGACCGTATTTCCCAATAGTTTTGGAAAGACCTTAAAGAATTGAGTAGCTAAGAACAAAAGTCACTCAATGCATTAGCTGACTTTAAATAATGAACCCCAAATCTCCCAATTTTGTGTAAGAAATAGAGATCCCTTTCAAGATTACAGCTGAATACTATCTACAGCTGTGTAAGATACCACACATATTCTCTGGAGAAGTTGGGTTTTGTTTTCAGGAAAGCATTTTTCTTCTTCTAGGCAGTGCTTTCTCACATGGTTCCTTTAGGAATTCAGCTGTGCTTTTCCCTGTTTTCTTTTGGCATAATTAAAAGTAAACTTCAATTCTTTCTTGCTTGCTTATGAGGACTGTTCTTTTCCCCAGATCCTCCAGGAACAGAGGAAGAGAAATCCCTTTCCAGTTCAGTGCTTTCTTTTTAACCTAAAGACATGCACATATACTTACACACATCTTCTCTCATGGAACTTGAAAAAAAATCCTAAAATTCCATAATTTTGTGTGCCAAGTCAGAAAAAATCCAATTTGAATGTTGTGTTCCTTTGGAATTATTTTTGGGGTGGGGTGGAGAAGATACTTCTAAAATGCTTGTGTTTTTATTTTTGTGTATTTTTTCTCTCCAGCCCCTTTTCCCTCTCCTTTTCTCCTCTTTCTCTCTGACTCCCCCCAAATCTATTGAGAGTACAGGAGAAAAATAGTTAAGAATTGGGAAATCCCTAACCTACCACTCAGAGGATTCTTGCCTGCTAGAAGGTTTGTATTCCAGAGGAGAATTCTTAAAGAATCCAAAATTTAATCTTTCATGCTTTTTCTCTTATAAAACTCTGTGATCAGAGACATCTTAAAAATTATTCTTTTAGCCTAAGATCAGCTTGTATTTTTAGACAAAAGTATGCATCTAAAGTTCACTGCACAAAGCATCCCATTTTAATAACTTAAGCTCATGAAAAAAGTGTCCCAATAATTCAGACAATTAACCCTGATACCTTTACAACTCTGTGGTTCCCCCTCAGGAACACTGAATCTTTTTTTATAACTTTAGCTGGGGAACTAGCTGCCTAGTAAAGGGTACGTACGTTCCCATTAGAATGGCTATTTCTTACATTAAAAATATAGTAAGCCATTAAAGCCTTAAAATGTAATCATTAACATTTAGCACACTATGCCTGATGCATTAAAAACATTATGTGCAGCTGATCTCCCTGACTCATTTAGGGAAATATCAAATGTCTTCAATGTACCTTTGCTTTATCTTTAAATTTAGGTGATATTGCTGTGTTCTTACTAATTTGCTTCAGTGAGTTCTATTTCTACGTGTTTATAATTTGAAAATTATAAAATATAATTATATATAGCCTTTTAGAGAGCTAAATCTGACTCATTATTTTTCATTCTGACTCTCAAGAGGTTTAAGTGTCAGTTTGTGAGTAAATTCACTATAATTTAAATATCTTTTGTTAAATTAATACGTACTGTACAATATGACATACAGCCTAATTAATATTCATTCTTTGTAGATGCCACACATTAAATCTTCATATTTAATGATTATATGATCCCAAGACTTCATTTTAGAAGAATCTCCTTCTGTTCCTTGACCATGAGAAAATGCTAACATACGTATATACATCGAATGTTATCCTTTGAACTCTCTAACCAGATTGTACTTGACTTCTCCATGCTGACATTAAATGTTTGACAGTATTTTGTAGCTCTTTGGAATATTCACTTGTCGTGGTTTAACCTCGGTTGGCAACTAAGCACCACGCAGCCGCTCGCTCACTCCCCCCCCTCCCGATGGGATGGGGGAGAGAATTGGAAAAGCACGTGAGAAAACTTGTGGGTTGAGATAAAAACAGTTTAATAATTGAAATAAAATGATAATGATAATAATATGATAATAGTAATAATACACAAAGCAAGTGATGCACAGT
>NW_008825316.1:1576953-1600185 GCF_000699105.1 Pygoscelis adeliae | reverse complement strand
CCCGATGGGATGGGGGGGAGAATTGGAAAAGCACGTGAGAAAACTTGTGGGTTGAGATAAAAACAGTTTAATAATTGAAATAAAATGATAATGATAATAATATGATAATAGTAATAATACACAAAGCAAGTGATGCACAGTACAATTGCTCACCACCCGCCGACCGATGCCCAGCCAGTCCCCGACCAGCGGCCCCCCCCGGCCAGCTTCCCCCAGTATATGTACTGAGCATGACATCACATGGTATGGAATGTCCCTTTGGCCAGTTTGGCTGTGCCCCCTCCCAGCTCCCTGTGCATCAGTCGGTAGAGCATGAAAAACTAGAAAGTCCTTGGCCAGTGTAAGCACTATCTAGCAACAACTAAAACATCGGTGCCTTATCAATTTTGTTCCCATCCTAAATCCAAAACACAGCACTGTACCAGCTACTAGGAAGGAAATTAACTCTATCCCTGCTGAAACCAGGACATCACTATTTTTTCTTCTTGAAGTTTTCCAGTTTAAATTGGACCTATGTGGACCTTTCAGCCATTTTTGAAATTGTATTCCAATGTCTTAGGTATAGAATTTTTTTCTTTGGTTCATAAACAGTGTCAGGTCTCCTGTGTTTTACTTGACATTATAAAGGGAGAAATTATAGAAGTCTTAAATTTGGAGGAAGGAAAACATTCTTCCCAATTAGCACAATATTTTCACATCATAGTCATTGATACTAAATTTATTGTTCCACGTTACAGAGAGACTGCATTTTTTTAGTGGGTCTTATTATTTTTAGTGGGTCAGCTATCTTATTTTATAAGGAAATTCTCTTGTAAGTGTGTGTGTGACTGTAAATGAAGTCTCTCTGCCTTCTCTGGCTCAGGGAAAGACCTTTACATTTGGGTTCTCCGTTTCCCAAGATCTGTGGGAACAGATCCTTTATTGTATTTTCTTTACCTGATGCATCCAGATGTAGTTCTGTGAACACTGAGTGATTTGGGGATGATCTGTCACCCAATCAAATCTTAAAGAAAATGAACCTAAATTTTTTCTAGAAATTTGCAGAAAGTGCTTCCTTTATTATGCTGCTTGTGCTGCTCTGCAGCCCAGCTGAAACTGGAAAATGGTAGAAGTCATAGCAGAAAATGTCATCTCTATGGAAACTTCCAAACCCTATCGAGGATGGTAGGATAAAGTTTAGAGAAAAATCAATATTTTATTCTGAGCTCATTTCTAAGTGAGGTAGGATAAATTAAACTCCTGATTGGAGAACTGCTCCTAAGGAGAGATGTTAAATTCCAAATAGAGGTGGAAACTTTGAAGTGAACTCGATCAAGGGTGGGTTGGAGTATATGGGGCTGAATCCTCACGGGGGAAGAGGGAATGGAGCAAAGACAAACTGCATTGGGGATACGTACTGTAAAACGCTAGCTGACTGGAGGAAAAAGGAGTAGTATCACCTCTGGCTGGGTTTTTCATGTTGGTAGGGATATAAGAACTGTTCGTTTTCACTGTCAGATTGAGTGTCTAAACAACACATGATTGTGTTTTTTATATCACTCCAGCTACCTCATTTTTAATACCTTATCCTCACCTTTTCTTTTTTATCACTTGTCTCCTATATATATATTGTTCCCTAATCCTGAGGTCTGTCGTTCCTGGGAAGGCTTTTAATTTTTTTCCCCAGACATGCCTGGGCCTATCCTCACAACTGGAAACCACTATGATCAATGACCAACAGATGGTCTTCTTGACATCCCTATTTACTTCTAAACTGCAACCCAATTTTCTTTTATTTATCTGTGTCCCAAACCTATTTGGTTCCCCAGTCCTGTCCTCTTTCCTTCCTTTCCCGTAAACTCTGTGGAAATGTTTTGTTTCAGAACTGGGCTAGGTCTGCCCCTCTGCTGGAAACCAAAACAGATGCTCAGGCAAAGGGAACAAGAATAGGAAGAGTATGGAGTAATCTTCCCTTGTGGTAATAACCTTGTGATTTAGGGACAGCCATGAATACATTCCAATTACCACAGTTAAGAGACACCAATGAAATTATGCTCTTTGATTTTTTTTTGAACCTTTTCCACAATTATTTATAATTTGTAATTATTTATAAATATATTTTTGTCTGCAGCGATGCATTCCACAACTTAACAGCTATGCATGATGTGAAAACATACTTCTTTAAAGCTGCAGCACGTTCAAAGCCATTGATTTCACTTGCTTTTTATTACAAGAAGCTGCGTGATGGCTCGCTCTCTCTGCACTATTTGCACACCTTTGCCCTAGCCACTCAGGTTGTTTCTTTTCTATGCAAAAGCCCATCTTTTTCTGTTCAGTTTTCATCCTAAAGAGCGGCACGGGTGCAGAGATCATTCTGTATTGAAAACTGAAAGAGGGAGTGCTCTCAGCCATGCCAACTAGATTGTTCAAAACTTCCTATTCTGCTGGTTAGCAGAGACAGCTTCCCAGTCTGTTTTGTGGAAATTGTTTTGAGGCACATAGCGGTTTTCCTGCCCAGATGCTTACATTGCTTACAATGTCCTTACAATCCAAAGGACATTGGATTCCACTCAGTGTGTCAGGTGCCTCAAGATGCATTTGTGGCACTAAAATCCATTTGCAGATCTAACTCTTTCTGCCTCAGTGAAAATCTACTGAGACAAAATGCTTGAGAGGACTAATCATATACATGCTTTGCAATGCACATTCTTAAGGTAAAAAAACCTGTGATATGGTAATATGCCACGATGGACACTGACTATAATTGTTTTTAATAGAAAAGCATATGCTTTGTTTATCTTTTCTGTCTCATGCGCATACTTCCTCTAAGAATTAGAAATTAAAATGTAATCTGTGCATAGCTGAATGGGCTCCCTAACCAGTAAGCACATGCTAGTCACTCAGAGGAGCTGGAGTACATGGAGTGGCAAACGAGTTTTACAATGCTGTAACTCTTCTGCTTTTGGTAGTCATGTAAAAGAAGAATGGTGTGGGCTGAAAGACTCAGTGTTTTCAAGTGTATTAAAAGGGAAAAGATAAAATCCTCAATTCCTCATGAACTAAGGCAAAGGGAAGATTCAGTTCTCTGTGGCAGATGCTAAGCACCTACCATTAACAATCCTTCATGCCTATGGTTTTCCCATCTTGGTGAATATGCACAATTTCTAATGCCTAACAGGAGCCCATGTATTTATAATCTGAATCTACTGCACGTCAGCATACTTTTTGCATATCAGGCAGAGAGTCCTTTTTAATCTCACAACTGATACGCATTTTAAACTACCTTTCTTGCCTGTAGCTATTGACTTGAGACATTAATCCAATTGGATATGACAAATTGTAGTGAAGGCAAGCACTATTAAAGCTGGCTTTATTACTCTCTGCTTCAATTATTTTGCTGACTTTGTATAATTGCGGTGTTCTAACTATACTGGGCCCTGATTTACATCAACCATTCTGCTTAGTTTCTCCGCACCAGTTGGCGTGGCCCATCTGCAGAAGGAAACATCACAATATTCTTCTCTAAGAAAGGTTGCCAGTAGAGATATTTGAACACGGGGATAGTGGAAGAAATCAAATGAAGTGCCACAGAAGTGGCTGAAACAGTTTCAATTGCTGTAAATTATTATTTTAAATAAATTCTGTGTAGCTAACTAAAGTGCATCTATCTGATTACAAAAGCCTATAAAGCTTCTAGTAAAGCTTAAGTCTTTCTGAAAACAAGATTAAGTAGAAGTAGCCTGCAATCCTGAATTAGAGCAACCGATCATGAACTGTCAAGTACTAAGCCACTCATTGCTGTTGAAAAGTCCCTGTATATGCAAAATAAAGCTGTTTAATTTGGTCCTTTCTACATCAAAATCATAGTAACTGTTATTCTAGGGCTATCCTACATGTCATAAAGTTGATGTCACAGTCTGTCATTTTCAGGGGCAATAGCTCACATCTCATGCTTTTTGTCCTTTACCAAGGCACCTTTATATCATATTGGTAGGGAGAAATACAAAGAAGGATGTTCAGCCCAGGAATTGTTCTGTCACTGTTCCCTGGCCTTGCTGCACAGACCTGAAGTCAAATGGGTCAACCTACTTTCCTCATCTCCTGTTGTGTGGTCAGAGTTGAGAAAACATTGCATCTCCTCCACTTGTGCAGAAAACAGGCAGTTTCTGCTGCTGGCTTGTTTCTCTACCACACCATCTCTAGGAAGCAATCCTTGTTTTAAATATTTCTGTCTCCCTGTGTCACTGGAATGTCACAACACCTCCCAGATGTCAATCTTTGTAATTACAGGTGAATACTGAGTTTCCAGAATCCATCCTTTGCAGAATAGCCCATAATTGCAGAGGCCATTTCCTTACCAAGAAGGGAAACAACTGCCCTTGCTGAAGATGCCAACCTAAGTCCACAGCACTAGAAGAGTTCAGGTTTCATTCAGCAGTCGTATTTGAAAAGGGCTGAAGAATGTACCATAAGCTGTTTTCTTCATATGTAGCAAAACAAGACTTCCACACTGCTTTCATTAAGCAGCAACAGTTCAAAAGCAAAGACTGTAGAGAGGGAAAAAATGTAAATTCTGAGGCTGTAGGAAAAAAGTATGGGAAAAAGCATGGTTTAGATCACAGAAGACTGTGGAACAGTAAGTGAACCTAAATGTTTCACTGTTTCTTGCTCACTGGATAAATATTTAAATTTAAAGTCAGGGGAAACTTATTCTTAAGGGTGAAAAAAAGCAAACTATGAAAGGCTTTTGACAATGTAAAATACATCCTCTCCCAAGCTAGCTGATCATAAAGAATGTCGCCTTTTAACATGCCTGGACGAGCTTTAAAAATGACTCAATAGATTGTAGAATTCAGCACATTTTCTTCCCAATTATTTTTGAAGAGATTCTGACAAATGTTTTCTAAGGGACGAATGGCAGACTGTCTATTTTATTTTAGTTTTATGGGACTTTTATTTTTATCCTGTCATGAGAAGCAAATGGCAGAGCTATGATTAGGATAAGCCGTGTAAGAGGGCTCAATCTGCACAATTTATAGTACAGCTTGCTTTAATCTGTCAGGGAATGTGTGTTATATTGCCTTTCAATAGAGGATAGCGCTCTGGCTATATATGTTAATAAATTCTATCCAGACAGTCTTAAAAGATGCCAACAATTGCTGGAAGTACTTGGAGCAGAAACTGTCTGCAATTTTGAATCCTTGGAGGACTCTTCTGGATAGTGTGGGTTTCTTTAACAAAAACCAGACAAACAAAGCAAGCCCCCAGCATCCCTGCTATCCAAGAAATCTTTGGACAAACCATTAAAACTGTAGCTACCGCTATATTTTTTAGTAATTAGGTTTCTAAAATTGAGCAGCCTCATAACAAGACAGTGGTTATTATTATGAGTGATTTCAACAACTTTTTGTATTATTGTTTTGTTTTGTTTTGGTTTTTCTTTGTATTGTGAATTTAAATCTAACAGCAGGTTGGCTTTTCCTAGTTCCTGCCTGTGGACACCCAGAACTAGTCCACAATGATAGTCTGGGGACTAGAGATCGAAAGCCACCTTTGCAGACTCCCTCCTATGGGCTACTGCAGCTTTATAATTCTCTGTGACTGGAATTATGAGAGGCTGTAGCTACTGAAGAGGAAATGCAAAAGTGGGTATTGGTCTCTCCATTCAAGAAACTAGCTGTTTCACAGCTGGAACCAAGACTTCATATTTTGATACTCCTTTTCTACATGGAGAGAATGCTTTTTAAAACAAGTTCATGTAGCATCACATTAATTTTAGTTTTGTGGCATGATATGGTATTTACAGCAGTAGAACCACGGTGCAATAAATAGTCATATATGTCTAATCAGATGCTAAATAGCTCTTCCCAGTGGTGAATATTTATATGTTTGTCCTGGTTTTGGCTGGGATAGAGTTAATTTTCTTTCTAGTAGCTGGTACAGTGCTGTGTTTTGGATTTAGCTGCAGAACAACAATGCTGCAAAACCCCTGAAGTTCTGATAAAATACAATGTCATCCAAAACACAATGCCATCTAAAACATGATGCAGGTTTGTTTATACATGTGCACTGCATATGTGGCAAATCTGAAATTCTGCACTGATATAGGGTATTTCCCCCTGTTTATTTATGTCTATTGGATTACCACTGCCATCTGGTTTCAACTCTTACACTTTATGATGGATTGATTTTGTTCACTTGGGTGAAAGAGATGGGAAAATTAGATCTAGTATTTGCACTGATAGAATCTGGTTTTGTATTATACAACAAGCTTTGAAAGCTGAATAACAGGATTCTTGAAACATCATGGAAAATAACTGAGGGTTCTTAAAAAAAAGACTTTCCACATTGTTCTCCTAGACAAAAATAATACTGTTTTTGCAGCGGGAGTTGCAAGAAAAAAGTCACAGGTGTGAACCCTGAATGTTAGTCTAATCTCAAAGGAGAAGAAACAGCCTCTTCTGTTTAAGGTTAAGAAAATGAAATGTATGGTGTTTTGCATTGGTTTCAAATGTTTTCCAAGAAAAGGCAAAGTAATTGCTTAAAGTAGTGGAATAGAAAAAAATAACCCCTCACACATGGTATTATGGTGGCTCTCTAGTAAAAATTCACATTTAAACGTGCAAGAATCAATGATGACTTTATTATAAGCACAATGCAAAGCAGTAATAGGCAACAATGAAAGTGAAATTGTAATCTCACATTCACTAGAAAATCAAACCTGCAAATTTGGAATAGGAAATGTTCAAATCACTTACATCAGATCATCCTGAGAGTCCAAAGAAAACAGAAAAATTATACCCAAAAAAGACTGAGAAACACCATTTTTCCTAAAAGCACAGAATCACCTTTCTGGACCTGTGCAAAATTTCCATTCATTAAATATTCTTCATAACCTAGATGGATTTTTTAGAATATTTGCCTGATCTGTGAGATTATGGCCTTTCAGTGTGACTGTCAAGGTGACTAATACATAATCTGAGTATCATTGTCTTCTGCATTCATAATCTATGTTGATGTCTTTGTTTTAAGCAACTTCCTTTATTCCTTACTTTCAGGGGTTTTTGAATATAGAAAAGCATGAATAACTACATGCTGTTGCTTTTATGGCTTACTAATAACAGTGTCAAATATGTCTGCATGTCTCCCTTGTGGCAGAAGGCAGATGCAAACATTCTTTTCACTCTTCTGGATTTCTGCAGAGTAGGATTGGAACTACATATATGCAGCACATCGGTGATATTTCACTAATATAAAGGTGCGTTAGCTATATTCCGCAATTTGGTTGTGTAACAGGACACTGGGCAAAGACTAGAGAAGGTTGGTTTGCTGCCGGTTGGTTTTCCCAAACATGATCAGTCCCAAGAACCTAGAGTTCAAGTTGGCTTTTTAACCTTAAAAGCAATCTTTTGCAGACACTTCTTTAGTACAGCTGTGGTTTAAAACTTAAATCACTGTTGCAAACTCTGAGCAAAACAAATGCAAGGTCTCATTTGGAGCCATGCAACTCCCTCCTCTTTTTTTTTTTTCTTCCAGAATTATAAATAGATAGTGTCAGTATAGGTAGAAATCCCTTTTAAGCTTGTAAATAAAAGTTACTAAATCTTTTGTTTGTTCCCTTTCCTAAGAAGGAACAAAGTAAAATAAAACATGAAAACCTATCAAAGTAAGATGCTAAAGCTGCTGTTTGTGTGAAAAGGTCTTGCGATAGCATTAGGTCACCACTTGTTTAAAAGTTACTAGAATAATCCTATAAAATACTTGATTACTAAGACTTTTTTTACCAACCCATCAATCCAGATGTACGTCAGCAAAATTAGAAGGTAGATAACACTTGCAATTAAGTTAGTGTATGTGCTATAGCCATAGTAATTTATGAGTATATAATAGGCCATACTGTGAGAAGGAGATAATCTCTTTTATTAGAACCATTTTTTTCCCTGTAGAAAAAGCACACAAGGTTGTGGACCAAGAAGGTTGATTCAAAAACAGGTATGTCCTTTCCTGAGTTAAGCTCTAGGTCAGCTAGCTTTGGGAGTACTCAGCTTGGTATAAAATGGTTAATTTAAAATCTATCAAGTTGGGAAAAAAAACACAAATACATTGCTTTTGGTTTGCTATTGTCCTAATGGAAAGCACTCTGAAACCCACATCATCCAAACCATCTGTTCCACAAAACTGCAGAGTTACCTCACAACTAAAATTCTACAATTTCATCCCAATTTATTGCCGAGATATTGCCTTTTCAGTGTTTGACCTATAAAGCTGGATGTCAAGCATTCAATTATTTTTTCACATCAGAAAGTTCTCCCAAGAACTGATTGAATTCTTCTGGAATGGATTTTTGCTGAGACACACCAAACTCTCTTATAAGGCATTCCGGGTTGTACAGCACTAACACTATTACATGCTCCCTCTCTCAGCAATGCATCTGGCTGTAAAACAGGTTATCCTCCAAAACTGTGACCTTACAAAAGACAGTCCAGTATTAAAATTAATCTCAGTATTTTATTTTAATGTTTCCAGGAAGCTTTCAGACTGTTTTAATAAAAAGTTGTGTAACAATTTAATAGAGAATAACTTCATGCAGAATTTTTTTATGACAGGCTATGGAAGTACTAAGGACATGCTTACTAGCTGTAGTAAGAACTTGTGATTCACTATAAAAATTATAGCTTTTACTGTAATTTCTGCAAAACCCAGCTGGTATCATCACTGCTGTATCATATCAGAGTCTGCAAGGAGTAACTAAAATATTAGGAAATAGGAGATGCAGACCAAACCCCCCTAAAACTCATCTACTGTCAGTATCCAAACCACTTCTGTAACTTGACATATCTTTCTGCTAATGAGCAAGCAGAAAGTTTACAGGCATCAGTCATTAAAATGCGGAGCCTGATTCTCATTTGCATGAAGCCCAAGGTACATTTTTGCCCTTAACAATTCTTAAGGCACTCTCTCTCAGCTGATCATGTAAAACATAAATGAGAGAGAAGACCAAGAAAGAAGCAAAAATGCACCTTCAAATAACATAATAGCTGTTTCAGCAAAGGGACAAGTTTAAAATTGATAAAGGAAGCAATGTACTTAATTCCCAGAGGCATCTGCCTGGATGGAGGCAGTTCCTTTGGAGCACTGCCTTCTCTCTGCTCCCCTCTGTTGCTGGCTTTTCACACTTCCCAAAGGAAAATTTATAATATCTTCAAATTATAACTCTATACCTCGTGGCACTTTCAGCCAGACTGTAAAAAGCAATTAAAATGTAATATACAGAAGGAATATAAACTGTCTTGATTCAGATCTTAACTAAATCGCCAATTAGAAGTTACAAAAACACTTTCCCTGAAGGTAAGTTATCCAATAATTGCCTTATTGCAATTGTCAATGACTTTTCCCCTTTCTATCAAAAGTCTTAACAGTGTGGGGGTTTTGGTTTTCAAAAATTTGTCAGAGAGAAAAAACCTTCTGAGAAATTTTTTTTCATTGGACAACCAACAAAAATTCCAATTACATGCTAATTCTTTTTAGTTCCATGAAAAAAATCATGAAGCTTCCCCTGGGCCAATGCAGATAATGAATTTTGTTGAGGCAACAGATAGAGGAGAGCAGAATGCTCAAGAAAGTTATGTCTTTTGTGGAGAGGACTCCACAGATGGTACCAGAAGAGCTTTCAATCCAGAATTTCTTCTAGAGTAGTGACCAGAGCTGACTTTTTGCCAGTGATGCTCCTTTGCCCCATATCATTTGAATCACTGTCTAATATAGATCAGGCAAGCTTAATAGTTTCATTGTCACTTTGTCACCATGTTTACTCAGTTTTTCAACTGAGCCTGATTTAACAGTAGCCAAATGATAAAGGTGGATGTTAAGCAGTTCATTGGGAATATCAAAATGTTCTTTCACGTTACATGAAAAACTCACCAAATATAGTATTCATTGTACCATAATTTTCATCATTTGTAAGCTAAATTCATCACATCTGGGGCTGACAACTCATGGGGTGTTTCCCTGCTCATTGTTACTGTAATCCCAGCAACAATATTCCTTTTCTTGGAGTTAGTGTAAGAAGTGACTGGTTTGCCCTCAAGTTTTCCTTCTTTTCTTGTGCTCCTTTTTCAAGATAAAAAACTTCACTAATGATTTCATTTAACGGAGTGTTCTTTTTCTCCTTTTTTTTTCCCTAAATCAACTAGACCCTATTAAGGTGAATTCTTTATCAAATCTACACAGACTTTAAAGAATTTACGGTTTTGTGATGTCACAATACTCTAGGGAAACAGGTTCTAAGACAGCATAAGTAGTAATCTTTGCTTTACAGAAAGAAAGCACAGCATGTGAATGGATTTTTAGCAGCACTGCAGTAATGTATTACCAATGACCTGGGAAAATTACAGGTGTAATGTAGTATATATGATCTGAGATGAGTTAGGAAACATTAATTACAGGCATTGATGCAGTAAATTAGTTTATACACTTTGCTAGCTTTGTACAAAGGGTAATTGTTCTCTATGTATGTTGCAAAGATACAAGTTTGAAAAGTACTTGATATTTCTTGGCAATATTAATCATCTATTTGGGGAAAAAAGTCTTCAATATATGCAGTATTTATTTTCTAATGATAGGAATATGTCATTTTCTTCTATTCCTCCTAGTTTTGTTTTTATTTTTTGTCAGTGATCTTAAGATCACTAGAGCACACAGGTGCAAATATAGTAATGAGGTGTACCCCTTCCTTTCTATCTATTAGCACCCTCTGTGTGATCTGTATTCCCACACATATGACGGGGAGAGCCTAAAGGCATTCTCTCTCATTGGTACTGTCACTGTTTTCATCCTAAGCATTTGGAAATTTTCAAAATCTCTTCTTTCTTCAATTCAACCTTATTTCAAATACACACTTAAGCACACCTCAAGTACTTTCCTCAGTGTTGCTCACTTTAGTTGGAAATTATATGTTTAATTTATTTTCCTATACACTTTCACCCCATTCAGACAAAAAGCAGAGTGCTATAATTCTTAAGTCATAAGTTTAAGAAGAAACCTTTATCTTGTAATGTGTTACATAATAATTATGAAACCAGTAAAGAACAGAAATGATGGACTGTATTTCAGTAGATAAGTAATAAAGTAAAGTAAAATAAAATAAAACATAATGGCATGAGTTTTATATATTGATATTTGCTTATAAAATTTGGGGAAATTATGTTCAAATCTTTATTTTATATATTTTTTTCCTTATTTGGGGTAGGAGGGAGGAGGGATCAAAATGAAACATACCAGCTTGACAAAACTTGTGAGATTAAAAATCAACTTTTTTAGCTATGTGATTGCTGTGATAAAATGCCAATTATAAAATTAGATATTAAAATTTCATCTCTGGGGACTCATAATTTGCTAATGAGAGAAACTTAAAACTCATTATGGTCTTTAGATTATTCAGCCAGCACTTTTGTATCATTATTTCACTCTGTGAGTCCTACTCTAGCTTTGTACCATCCTGAATTACTTCTCTTGTTTCTTTATTATCTACTGGCTTTCCTTATCTTTGGCTTTATACATGCCAACATATATTTAAATTACTCACGTTTTACTTAAACCTTACAATTAGTTCCATTGAAATGTCCTCATCACAGGTATGAGAGCAGGGTATCAGTATCTGTCTGAAATACAATTCCTCTTAAGAAATAAGAAGTGAACAGAAAGTATGCAGGCATACTTGTTTCATTAGAGGCGTGGTGAGGACCTGGGTATTTGTTAGGTGAAGACTGCACAAGCCATGAGACTCTTGCATGACCTAAAACATCCCTTTGGGACCGGAATTTTCTGTAAGTCTCTAAATTAATCCAGTGGTACTTCTTCCTTTTTTTCCCCCCATTCATCCTACATCTCATTAGATATGCTGCAGTCTAACTTGTGAATATACCTGCTTAGTCTTTGCACTTTTTCTTTTAACATTGACTGTGACAGACAAATTATCATGCATTAATTCCGGTGTAATGTGCTATCATTTAATGTAGTCCACCATGTATTTTAAAATTCCTTCAACGGATGCATGAACTCATTATCCGTCTTGCTGTTCAGTTAGAGCATACGTGGCTTGGGTATTGCTCTATTAATCATGAGAACCCAAAAGCCTGTCTTGATTTAAGAACTCTGAACTCTCTATTAAACTAATTTCTATCTGTCAGTCATAACATTAATGATATGATTAACACATGCAAACTACGTTAAAGCAACATTAAAGGTTCTGAATTAAACTTGGAATGAGAGAAAATGTGTCCAGAAGATTTTTTTCTTGGCTCTTGTCTCATGGAAGATTTTCTGAGTATTGTAAATATTTTGCTACTGGCCATCAGTGAAGAAGACAGACTCTTAAAGTCTAAAACTGATCAACAGAATGGCATTGTTGTAATAGATGGTTTATTACTAAGATGTCTACGTGTAGTTTGAGCTACACTTAGAAAGACTGTTTTAATATGACTTAAATTTAAAATCTAATTTCTCTTTTAAAGTAAAATAATAATAAAAGAAAATCTGTGCAAATACTCACAGACTTACACTTACACACTTATATTCATATATGCACAGCATAATATTCCACAATGTTTCTGTGGAAGTCTTAACTGAAGTCATAGTGTATATTTATTGAAAATTAGTATGCTAATGTTACAGTAGAGTACAAAAGCATGGCGGGAGGGAAATATGTCACCTACTGTTGCATATAATATGATGGTATCTTACAGAGTCTACTAACAGCCTGGCTTTGATTTTCTTGACTTTTATACATTCTTGTATCTTGAATCCAACTTTTGTAATAATACAGGCAATTTAAATGTTTCTGTGCAGTCATTAAACTTCTCTAGGAAAATGGAGAAAGTATTCAGAAAGAGAAGCGTGAACAGAATTTAAGCCTCTGAAGCTGTATAAATATTAAAGAAACATCTGTTGGAATTAGGTTCCTAAATATCTTTAAGAATCTAATGGATTTGTCAAAGGTAAAGGAGTCATTCATAGTGAACGCAAATATAGAACCTAAGTACATCACAGGTAGAACTGAGGTGCTTTTGAAGTCAAAGGTGTAATTACACTGTCTTGGAGCCAGGGTTGCAAAACAAATTTTTACTTCAAGGCCAACTCTGAGAGAAGATTTTCTTCTTCTTCTGTTTAAGTTGATGAAAGTTTTGCTGTTGACTTTAAAAAAAAAAAGTGCAATATAGCCCAATAACTTTCAATAAACCAATGCTGCTATTATTCTACCTATAATTGGAATTTACGTAATGTATTATTATACTGCATTTGGCACAATACAGTATGCATACATACAGCACAATACATAAACAGATTTTGAGAGATAGTCTGCTGGGTAAGTAACCTTTTAGGCAGAACAGTTCAATTGTATTGGCTAAAATACTATTAGCCCATGCTGTTTATTGATGCTTATAAATTCAGGGAAATACTTTTCAGAGTAATTCGTACTCCTCTGTTTTGGTAGGAATTCTTGATGAAAAATGTGCCTGGTGCCAGAAAAGGAAAGAAAATCAGCTATTTGAATACCAGAGTGATTTATTTTAATTTTTATCCCCATGGGTACACACAGATGTAGATACCTTTCATTCTCAGAGAAGGCAATATATTGGCAAATATTGTGCAAGAGTTATTTTTGGAGTTGACCTGAACCTACTACCTAATTAGAAGATACACTGTTCACCTATGCTAGTTTTCATTACATGGAGTTAAGTGTGCTGATATTTAAAAATCTTTTATTGTATTGCTATTTGAGCCACACAACTTGCTATGTTTTCTTTTAAGTGGTTATACTCTTTTTTCTCCAGGCTAAAAGAGAAGTTACTGTAATCTCTATTGCTCATACTATTAGTCCATGCTCAGACAAGCACTTCCCTTTACTGTTAAACTGTTCCAGGGGATAATTGCTTGTGCCTGTATATGGGCTGCAATAGAGCGGACTTAAAAGACTGCAGTGGGTATGCTTATGGGCTTTATAGGCTTACTGGTAAGCACATCCTTATACGTACTTCTGCACTTAGACCTTCAGACTCTCTCAATATTTTGTCTTCTACCTCCCAGATGACTGCTTAAGCTATTTTTTAATATGGGGACATTATCCACCATTCTCCTTCTTCTCTTTGTGGAGGGTAATGATTGGGATTATGGCTTTTGTAACAAGTACTGGAATATTAATTCTTTCAAAACATCAAAGCAGTTCACTTTTGATATGAAAGAAATGGTTAGGGCATTTCAGATTCTTTACTTTTTTGTTTCAGCAGAGATTTTCCTCTGAGTGTGATGCAAAACCATGGGGCTCCTGAACCTGAATCGCTCTTTTCAGTAAATAAACAAACCACTCTAAAGGTTTTCCTCAGCTTATGCTGACTAAACCTATGGCTTCCTGTGGGTTGAGTTGGAAGATAGATATCTAGCTCAGCACCCAAAAATCTTTTTACCCAAAAGCAGTGATGACTTTAAATAGCTGAAACCTTAATTTCACTGGGATTTTATTCTGAAATCTTTGCGTTTGCTGTCCTCCACTTTGGGGATTCAATATCTTACATGGAAGTCTTTGAAGAGGAGGCCATTTAAGATGGACTGCATCTTCCTTTGAGACTACACTCACCCCGGTACTGTGCACTGACCAAGCCTTGCCTCAGGGATGGGCAAGGGCCCAGTGGGGCCACGGGAGCCCAGCCCCACTTTGGGTTTTTTATTGGTTGTCTCAAAGGCACCTATGTGGATGCGTGTGTTTGTAGCTATATAGACAGTATATTTTCTTTTAATAGACTTTTAAGGGTCAGGCTGTGAATGGAACTTGAAAGGTAAGTGACACTGCTGTACCTTGTCCGGTGTACAGAAGTGTGGAGATTCAGGTGGTTTCACCAAATGGAGGCGGAGATTTCAGTTCAGATTGAATGCTGGCATGCCTTCAGTTGCTTTATTATTTTATCGTTATGCAAAGACATTGCTCATAGAAAAGCAGACATCCAGAAATGAAACTCCTATAATCATAATATATAAAATTAAGTATTTACAACATAATGGTAAAGTAATAAAGTTTTTAACTGAAACAGAAAGCCTGCTTATATTTTACTTTAGAGGTAACTCTGTGTGTGTTTTGGGGGGGGTAGTGCAATCAGTTATTGCAATTTTAGTCTCATAATAATTATCTGATGTCTGTTATTTTATTAGATTTGAAAAAAACACAATAGATTTAACTGGTGTTTTACCTGCTTTTACATCTAGTATTTGCTTAAACTTTGGCTGAACTGCAATTTATTCAGGCCTCTAGTCTGCAGTTGTGCAGGAAACATTGTATTGTATAACCTATAGTTACAGGATGGAGCATACTAATGGAGCTCTAAACATGCATAAATACAATTAAACTTTTGCTGAATTCAGGTTATATAAGTGCTGCCATGCTACTTAATGTATCCAAGAGAAAGAATCGGTTTTCTTCTTAAAAGGGATTGCAAATCCTGTGATCTATGTGGAAGTCCTTACAAATAGCTTTTCCTAGCAGCATATCTAAAGATCAACAAACTTGGGTTTCACAGAAAAAATGGGGAAAATTGCAATTCATGTTTAATAGCTTTTCTTTCCTTTCTCCAGTGCTGTAACTTGGAGGTAAATGGGGTGTTCAACATTGAAGATGCTGACAGAGGAAGACATTGGAGGAGAGGAGGTAGTGGTCCCCAGCAGCGGTGCTCCAGGGATGTAAATGATTTAATGATGATAAACCCTCTGAGTCTTTTTGGGATATCACAAATGCAAGCAGTGGCTATTGCCCAAAGGCCTTGGTCTTTTTGGTTCCAATTTGGATCAGAAAAGTAAAGCAATCAGCAATTTGTCCTCAAAGTGTTTTATTTAAAAAATGTAACAGTCTCTTCTCTATATCTAATTTGGTTAGCCTTGCCTGGCCCCGTCAGTGAAGAACAGGGGGAGGAGGTGCTGCAGGCATGGGAGCAGGGATTCCCCTGCAGCCCATGGAGGACCACGGTGGGGCAGATATTTCCCTGCAGCCCATGGGAAGGACCCACACAGGAGCAGGCTTTTTCTGAAGGAACTGTGGCTGATGGAGAGGAACCATGCCAAAGCAGGGGAAAAGTGTGAGGAGGAAGGAGCAGCAAGGAGGAACTGTTATGGACTAACCACAGCCGCCATTCCTTATCCCCCTGTGCCACTCAGGGGTGAGGGAGGAAGTAAAGCAGTTGGTAGTGAAGGAGTGATGTTGAGCCTGGGAAGAAGGGGTGGTGAAGGTGTTGGTGCCTTTGTTTCTCATGATCTAACTCTATTTTTATCTGGAAATAAATTAACTTTCCCTGAGTCTGTTTTGCCCATGACTGTAATTGTTAAGCGATCTCCCTGTCTTTATCTCGACCCACAAGCTTTTCCATCTTATTTTCTCCCTCTGTCCTGTTGAGGAGGGGGAATGAGAGAGTGGCTGGGTGAGGGTCTGGCAGCTAGCCAAGGTCAGCCTACCACAATGTGTTGTCCTGACCTCTCTTCTGTCTTCACTGATCTTCACCCGGACCGAAGGAGGAAACAATGATGTCCATCAGGCAGCTCAGCAAAGAAATTCCAGTGATCATCTTGTTTGTGAATTTGTGAGGGAAGAAGGGAGAGAAAGGGAATGAAAGTGTCATGTGATTTAATGACTTGAAGACTTTTGTCTTCATGCATTTATCCCTCTCCTAGGAAAACAAGATGGAAAATTTAGTCCACAGTCTCGTGGACTGGAGTAATATCTTTTATTCTTTATACCCCCTATTTATAGCCTGCACCTGTATGACTTACATCTGTCATATCTACAGATTGCTTGAGTTTCTCAGACAGTTAAAGCAATCCTTCTGACTCAGAGTTAACTCTGTAATGACAGAAGGCAAACCAGCTAGGAAAAAGCACCAGTCAAATAACTTACTCAACTTGAGCAGTAATTAGAAATATTTTTGTGAATTATGACATTCTCTTAAAAGCTAATAAGAAATATTAGCTGGTGGGGGAATTTTAGATGTAACATACCAGCATAAGAATTTTGTCACCTATTCAGTACCCATAACGAGTTCCTATTTTCAACAGATTTTAGTTCCTATTAAATCCCTAGAAAATAGCTCATCACCCAGCAGCTGTCAATGCAATATTTACAGCCTGATTTTTAGAAGAGCCAAGTATTCAGTGTAGTCAGATATCTTATTAACGTATTAACGTATCATATAACGATATCTATCATACGTAAGATATCGTATTAACGTAGTCACTTTGCAGCCTAAATGGAAGCTGTGGTAATAGTTAACAATTTTTGTATTAATTTTTTATTAATCCATGTATTAATCTCTCACGTTTTCCTCTAAGAGATTCCCAGAGATGGACTCATAGGCCCAAAAATACTTGGCTTATACTTGGGAACGTTGGTTAGATAGTTTTCCTGCAGTATCAAACTTTCCATTCTTTTTTCTGCAAGGTGTATGAAATTTACCACAGGAATTGTTCATAAGGTAATGAGGAATTTGAGCCCATGTTAAGCAATGTGCAGTTACTAACATTAACATAATGGGTGTCTCTTCAAAACAGACATAGTTGTTACGGTCTCTCCTTGGCCTCAGAGCTATAGCAACAACAGCATCTTGTGAGCCAAGGAAGCTGGTTGTAATAGCTGTAATTTCCTTCTTGGCAGCTGAATGATTCTCCCTGCTTGGTGTCTCATCCGTCATCTTTTGGGAGGAAGAAGAGAAAATTCTTCCCTAGTTAGAAGGCCTGCATTTATTTTGTTATTCCTCTCTAAAGAACATCATAGCTGTTATCAATCCTGTGTTATAAGATTGCAATACATATAGAATTTATTGTGGGTTAAAATTACCCTTATTACTGTCCATACGAATGCTCCAGATGTCTAGCTTCACTGCATTGAAAGAATGTAAAAATTTTCAGGGGAATATTTGGAAGTGAAGAATATATTTTGACATGGTCCTTCTGAAAAGAGCATCTAGGAAAGTCATCCTGGAGTACGAAATGGGCTGTGTGAAAGGCAAACATGGCCCCAGACAAACCCCTTGGATCCTAGTGCCGCCAAATGCAGAGAAGATCTGTTCAAGGCTCAAACTTCTCACCTTATTCACTAAGACACTCCAAACTGTTACCTGTAAGTCAAACACTTCTGAACTGTGGAGTCAACTTGGCACCACATTCTATAATGAATAGAAAATCTTAGAAGACGTAGGTGGAATAGGGGAGATAATGATGTTAAAAAAAAGTTACTGGAACTTCAATTTAGGAGCT
Source organism: Pygoscelis adeliae (assembly GCF_000699105.1). NCBI lineage: Eukaryota > Metazoa > Chordata > Aves > Sphenisciformes > Spheniscidae > Pygoscelis > Pygoscelis adeliae. The sequence goes on along the minus strand of NW_008825316.1, from coordinate 1,581,921 downwards.
TTTCACTGAATAAAAATGCAGTGTGGGGGAGGCTAGCCTTATTCTCATTCAAGAGATTCAGTTAAAAATATTTTTAAAAAAGTTTCCTTTATATTGAAAATAATGAAAATATTCCAGCTTGAAAGCATGGAGAAAATGCAGAATTGTTACCTTCGATTCTCGGAATCTAAAATGTTCTCTTTTTTCTTTTATTCCTCTAGTCCTGATGAACAAAAAAACTCCACTGCTATCTTGGTAAGTTGTTCTGAAATAGTAGGCTGCAGCTCTGCTCTCCTGTCAATCATCAACGATTAGTAAAAGCAACACAGGAAAGGCAAAATATATTGTGCTGCTCATCTTGAATAAGGTTTTTTTTTCTGTACAATGACTGCAAATTCTGGAAAATTCTAGCATGAAAGTAACTCAAATAAACATTGCAGACCCAAATTCTACCTCCTCCATTAGTACTGATAAGATCATATTAATAAAATGAGGTCCATTGCATTTTTCATGTTTTAGACATGATTTATGAGGAAATTATCATCATCTGTCATTCTGAATGTTTCTAGAGGGCACAATAATCATTGGGCATTACTGTACTGCTGCTTTTTGGACATCTGTATCGCATATGTATTTTCTTATATTCTGAAGATGACAGCAGAATTATGTCCTTTTTAGGACTAACTACATAACTGTAAACAAGCATTAAGTGTATGGAAAAACATACTTCTGCTGAGAAATTTTACTTGAATTGTAACAAACAGTTAAGTTGTAATATTATTGTCCTGCATAATATTATAACCACAGAAAGAACCTCTTAGTCAATTTTTTCCCAGGGTGGTACATAAAAAAGGGCAAAATTTGAATACAAAACCATAGGTGTTGTATTGTTCTGTCTAAAATAATCTTTAATTTTTTGCATCTTAAGAAAGAAGGTGATTTTTTTTTCACTTAAAAAATTTACTCAAGAGTTTCAAAGGAAATCATTGCAGTTAGGTGACAAAATCTCCTAGGCTCCTTTAAAAGTCCCCAGTTTGATTTTAAGTGTAGAAAAGACAAGCTCTCCTACTCTCTTTTTGGATACTCACCTTTAGTAAGAAGGTACCAAACTCAACAGGAGTTAGAAGTGTTCAGTCTCTCAATGGAGAACTTCATCTCATTCCAAGTAGAGTCTTAAGTCCGATCCAAAGGCCACTGAAGTTAATTGAATGATCTGATCCCTACTGTTTTCAGTGGGAACAAAATCAGACGCTAGGACATCTAAAAAGGTGTGATGGCATTTAGCCATGACACTCTCATTAATTATGATAGGAACTGAACTGTTATAACCCTATCTAACATGGAGCACTTGCCCTTTTTCATATTAAGATTGCCTTTGTAATGAAGGGATTTACATACTTTTTCACTGCATAAACCTCAATTCTGATTGGCATCCCAATATTGAAAAAGAAATATTAGAGCATTTGCAAACATCTGCTTTGGTTTAATGAAATATTAAAGGAAAAATCCCAAGTCTGAATCTGCTCATCAGACTGTTTTGCTTGTTTGTTTGCTTATTCTGATTGAATAAAAGGGTTTGCTTGGAGACGTGTCCCTTTTTTACCACTGGGGTGTAGGAGTGTGTCATCATAAGGCTTTCAGCTTGGCATGTCTGATGTCAGCTACTGCTGTAGGACTGTGGACATTTTCAGAGCAGTACTAATGGTAGCTCTGTGCTTGTGCTGATTCCGTTGTTGATTGGAAACTTAATTAGTGAGAAGTATCTATCTCTGTTTTTTGCATTCCTGTCTTTTATTTTTCTTCCATGTACAACATGCATATATTTGTGTCCAAACGTATGTATGTGATACTAGGCTGATTAAAAAAAAAAAACCTAGTCAGTTTTTATGTAGTGATAGTTTTTGTCATGCTTTTTTGTTTGATTTGTTTTTTCACCATAAAAGTACTTATATAACAATTTCAACTTAAATGACTTCTTGCTTTCACCCAGCATGATTCTAAAGCAAATGGACTTTTTTTTTTTCCTGAAGTCTGCTAAAATTAGATCCCTACTACAACACGATTCGTTTCCTAAGAAGCTTTATAGAAGTTATAGTGTACCTAAAAATGAGCATGATTGCAAATATCAATTTCATTGCCATGTATTGTATTTCTGTGCAGCTCACAGGGTTATCAACCTGGAAAACTATTCCAGTTTCTTTTGGAGTTGCTTCTGAGATGATCAGACACACAAAAATAACAAAACAAAACCCAAAACGAAACCTCAAAACCCTTCCTCTCCCCACTCTTCTTCAAACATGTTCATGGGAGGAAAAAAAAAACAAACCAAGACTTGTGTAGCCTTTCCATTTTCTGTAAAACATATCTACCATGAAAATCCCAGCTAAATATTTTGAGTCCTAAAACTATTATATGTGATGGTGCAAATACTAATTGATCATAATGAAAACTGCATTTTCAAAAATTTATGCGGAACAAGCTGGGAGTTGGTTGCGCTGAGTCCAACTCAGTAACACTTCTCTACAGTAAAGGTAAAATCACCACATACCTGTTCCATATCCTGTATCTGTAGGTTGTTGTTACACCATGATATAATCTGAGCCTAAGCACTGGTTAATTATTTTATCTGGACATATTTTTTTGTCCTTGTAGAAAATACTTGGTTTTTATTAAAAAATCAGCACCCAACAACAGTAAAAAAAACCCCCAAAACCACACAACATAAAACCCCAAAACCCAGAAACTGATAGAAAGATTTCTTGTTGTTTGATTCAAAAATGTTGTTTTGAGGGTAAAGGGTTTTTTCATCAACAAATCTGAATATTTCTGCGTAAGGATGACATTCTGCATGTGATACATAGTTGTAAACTTCATTTTCCATTAGAAACAGCAGCTGGTTTGGTGTCTAGTCACCCTAACTTAAAATAGATAAGCTTAACAGATGAGTTCTTAAATCACAGTTAAATTTAACACTGGTCTTGGAAGTGTCAGCTTTAATTAATGAGTGAAAAATAGTAAAGAGAAAATACCATGCTTTTTTCTAAAAAACTGAAGTAAAAATACAATCACTTTTCTGGATGCTTAGTGATTTTTTTTCCCTTCAACTTTAAACTTGTTTTATTTCTAAGACATCATGGACCCAAACAATTATCCTGAATATGTAAATAACAGACTGTTAAGGATTACCAAGAATAAAGTATGACTTGAAAATGTCTAGATTCTTGAAAAATAAAAATAAGGCAACTACCACTATAAATTAATTGTAATCTTTTATTTCAGACTGTGTAATGTTAAACCTTCCTAAGAAGACTATGAAATAATGTTTATTTATCTCAGGATTTTTGATTTGATAGAAATAACTAAAATAAGGGTAAATACAGAAAAATTGGGTTATAGAAACTTGTATGTTTTGTCCTTAAGAAGGTCTTAAAGAATTTTCTTTCCACCCTTCAGTCCCTAGGAAGCAGAAGACTGAGAAACCTAGGGCAACCTAACAAAACCTTGGCCTTCCTTCTAGCTGACCTGCTATGCTTATTAAAACCATTGGACAGAGTAGTGTCCCACAGCTCTGCAGGAGCCCAGACTCATTTTCCTCTCTGTTAAATAGTCATAGACTGAAGAAGAGACTGTTTTCAGGAATGTAGGCTGTCCTAGGTGTATTTTCCTAGACAGTCACCAACCTCTAACTTTATAGATTCCAGAAACATTATTGATCTTTGTACTTGAAAGTGCCTTTAATACACATTAATAGAATTAATTGAGGAATTAAACAAACTGTGTGTTAAATTACACCAGTATCCATTTTTGTACAACTCAGAGTAGCATCTAATTGCTTTAATGTTTTCATGTTCAAGTGACACTCAATGGCAATGGATTTTTACAACTCTTCAGAGAGCTTTTTGCATACATAGACAGTACTCTCCATTTTCATTATCTGAGCTCTTAATTCACCATTCAGCCAATTATGCTGGACTCTTCTAAAAAAAGAGTCCAGGTTTTGTACCAAGTTAAAGGTTAGTTCTCTCTTATACATCAGAAATCTTTTTTCAATATATAGCATTCTCATTTCACTATCTTAAAAAGTAAGTGAGGATAAATTCTTAGCAAAACAAGCGATGAAATATTTCATCAAGTAATATTTTGTGATTACTTCAAAACCCAAAATCATAAAATTAATGAAGACAGTAAGAAGAACATAAACTAGGGCATATGAAATGCCAACTAAGATTATCAGGGCTAAGAAGGAATTTGAAGAGGAAGTAGCCAACAACTTGAAAGCCAATATTAACAAATTCTTTTAACAGGCCTATTACAGCCAGAGAGTGACATGTGAAACTGAACTTCAGGGGACAGTACAGCTACAATTAAGAGACCACTGGCAACTGTAATAAATCTGCACAGCCTCAGAGTGGTTTGAGAGCTGCTTTCATTTAGGTTTGTAATCTGAGAGGGTGGCTGAAGAGGCATGGGCAGGGCCAGGAGTAACTGGCTGCCACCCCCACTCCCACTAAAGGCAGCCCCAGGGAGTGCTAACGACCAGGAGCACTGCAACCAGGATGGGCAAACAGGGCGTGGCGCATCAGCTAGGGCGTGGCGGGGCAGTTGGCGTGGCAGTTCGCGCGGAAGGGCACGCAGGGAGGGCGCCTCTTCGAAGGAGAGGCATTCCATGGGTCGAGTGGGGGACTCGGCGTGCACATAACCCAGCAACTGGGCACAGGTCAAGGGCACTCATCCTGCCCGACCCTCAAGGCAGAATGGTGGGCACTCGTCTGAGGGTAAAGGCCGCAGCTCCAGCTGGGGGGACTGCACCATCTACCCCAGCGGTGGTTGATGCCTCCACGCAGACAGAACTGCTGAAGGGAGAGGCTGCATTGCAGACCTCAGGCTGCAGGAAGTGCCCAGACCTCTATCCTGGGGCAGGGACAGGCAGCAGACCTGCCTGCAAAAAGGGTGTCCAAGTGGAGGGCCCACCGCCGCAGGTGGGTGAGC
>NW_008825316.1:1563075-1573991 GCF_000699105.1 Pygoscelis adeliae | reverse complement strand
TCAATACAGGCTGGGGGATGAAGGGATTGAGAGCAGCCCTGCCAAGAAGGACTTGGGGGTACTGGTGGATGAAAAGGTGAACATGAGCCAGCAATGTGCACTCGAAGCCCAGAAGGCAAGTCGTATCCTGGGCTGCATCCAAAGAAGCGTGGCCAGCAGGTCAAGGGAGGTGATTCTGCCCCTCTGCTCTGCTCTGGTGAGACCCCAGCTGGAGTACTGCATCCAGCTCTGGAGCCCTCAGCATAAGAAAGACACGGACCTGTTGGAGCAGGTCCAGAAGAGGGCCACGAAAATGGTGAGGGGGATGGAACACCTCTCCTATGAGGAAAGGCTGAGAGAGTTGGGGTTTTTCAGCCTGGAGAGGAGAAGGCTTTGGGGAGACCTTCTTGCAGCCTTTCAGTACTTAAAAGGGGCTTATAAAAAAGAAGGCGGCAAACATTTTAGCAGGGCCTGTTGTGACAGGACAAGGGGGAATGGCTTTAAACTAAAGGGGGGTAGATTTAGACTAGATATAAGGAAGAAATTTTTTATGCTGCGGGTGATGAAACACTGGCACAGGTTGCCCAGAGAGGTGGTGGATGTCCCATCCCTGGAAACATTCAAGGTGAGGTTGGAGGGGGCTCTGAGCAACCTGATCTAGTTGAAGAAGTTCCTGCCCACGGCAGGGGGGGTGGACTAGATGACCTTTAAGGGTCCCTTCCAACCCAAACTATTCTATGATTCTATGATTCTATGATCTCCATGCATAAATGAGCACCAAGGTGATGTCCCTTTTATTTCACTGAATACTTGTCATTCAAAGGGGATAATAGGGCTGTAACTCATTATACTGGAATAACTGATGATGACATCACTTTTATTTAATAACTGAATTTTGGTTTAGGGGAGTGATTTTCACCAATAAGGATGTGTCTTGGATTTTACCTTCTTCATTAACGTTGAAATATTCTTACCCCTGCCTACATTTTCTTTCTGGTTCTTATCATTTCACCTGACTAATCTGCTTTTCAAACCTGCCTCAGGTATTAAATACATACTGCATTTACCAAACTCCCATTTGCTCAGGGGTTTCCTGATGTGATCTGACATGGGGGGAAAGAGACCCTTCAAGTGGGTTCGAAAGTAGGTTCGAAAGGACTCCAAAGTAGGTGCAAGTGATAGAGTGTTGGTAGTTCAGAAGCTGTTGTGTATTACAGACATGAGTCACAGCAGCAATTGAATCCTCCCTGTTGTCAAGGTAATAAAAATCATGAACAATATATCTGTAACAGCCTTTGAGAGATTATTTTTTTTTTAGAGACAGGGAAGAATCTGTTGAATGTAATAATTCTTTAAATTGTTTGACTGGCTTGGACCTAAAAACCAGTGATGAAGATTTCACAGGCTTCCATATAATCTGTTCCAGTATTTCAGTCTTCACTATTAGAAAGTGTTCCCAATGATCCATCCTCTGCATCCCTTTCTGCATTTTAAGCCCCATAGCACTGTGAATTCCTTTTCTTTTTTTCAGTTGCCTTTTAGGTATTTGAGGACTGTATAATTTTACCATATATCCCTTCAGTCTTCTCATTTCTAGACTAAAATATTCTCATTCTTATGGTCCTTCTTTTAGGTCCTGTCAGAACTTCATGTCCATAGCAGTGAAAAAGGTAGGACTTTAACTATCTCTTTGGAGCATAAATTTCACTGACTGCCATAGATTAAAGTTTCTAATTCAGTCAGTGCTTTTGACACCTGCCTATAAAAAGGCATTCTTGGTTCTTAAGCCATCAATTCAACCTGTGACACTTGCTGCGTGCTGATTCATAGACTCCATTAAGAGGATTTTACAGAAATGTTTTCACGACACATGGGAGGGAAATCTCCAGATGAAAGATTTATAAAGGACTGTTGGAAATAAATGACAATGAAACCTCCAGTGTGGGCTTTTAAAAAAGACCTAATTATGATTTCTACAATTGCTAATAAATAATGGTATGAGTTAGAACCCTAAATCTTATGCTTCTTGGACTGTATCAGTCTTTGCATATTTATATTTAAGTCCACTGGTTTCCAGATTATGGTCCATATACCCCTAATGATGGGATATAGATATTATATACTTATTTTGTATATATGTATTGTACCTATGTTATATATATATGTAGTATAGCATATTTTGTTAAACTATTATTTCTGAATGCTTATTTGATAATAAGGGGAAAGCGAGTACAGGGATATCGTAGCATGTCATTATCACTAGGAATTCATATTAATAATTTCAGAAAAGAAGTCTGATTGCTCCTCATTGCATAGATCTTCACTGTTGTTTCTGTGCAACCAGGCATCAAGTGCCACAGAGGAAAATGAATCCATTAATATTGGCCTTATTGATCTAATGAACTTTGTTTATAATATGTTTCATGTTTTAAATTGTTGTTGAATCTTACAGCCCTTGCTTCTTCCAAATATATGTCATTCCTTCTACATTATGATCCTAAAAGCAGTTGCCATAAAAAGACATCATTTTTGTTTAAAACTGTGTCAGACAGATTGGTCTAGAAGTATGGTTTGGTTCTTTTTGCTTCTGTGATAAATTACTGTATTGTGGTACAAGAATCAATGATATGGTGTAATGAACCCAGTGATTGCTGTGATCACTGTATGTGCTCTTGAAAATCATGCAACACCTTAAGATGTATCACAGACTGTTTTCTTCAAAGTTAACAGATAGCATCTAGATGTGGATTTAGTGAATCAGCAAAATGGTTTCTTAACAGGTTTCAAATCTACTGTCATTCATAAGAGGGCTCAAAAATGAGTTGCTGTGTCTGACACTGAATGGCATCCAGAAGAGGAGAATATTATCATTTCAGTTTCTGAATGTGCTCCATATATACTAATTTCCTATTCTTACTACAATTTATGGGTAATAAATACAGAATTTCCCTTAACATCTAAACATTACTGTGTGAAAAACGCAATATGAACTTTATTAGTAGCTAGGCTTCCTTCCCCAGGGACCGCTGAGTAGAAAACTGAAAATGAGTTACACCCCTCATTGCTGGCAGCAATTTAAAAGGTTTGGTGAGAATGGGGTAAGATCATTTTCACAGCAGAAAGGCTTCCTAGCACACTGGTAACTAGTTTCACTGTTCTTATGTCACCTTCATAAATCACCTTTGGCAGGGTGTGTTAAGCCCTTTTTGACGATCTTGACCTCACTGCTCAAGTCGTGATTGGATTCCTGCAGACATCATCCCCTCAAATGAACTCAGAGCATCTGAATTTCAGTTTTCAGACTTGCACCATGGAAATCTCCACACTTTAATGTATTTTAAGCCTTTTGGGACAACACCTCGCCATTGTGAGAGTAGAATAAGTAGCACTGGTATGTGGCAAGCTCTGCTTCAATCACTGGATGCAGGAGCTGAAGGGAAGCTTTGCTTTTGCACAATAAGCCCAGATCCAATGGGTCTCCTCTGAGCAGAAACCCTATGTGAAATCCATCTTGGCTGTGCAACTCAACACCCATTTCACACCACTTAAAGATGAGGCTAGCTGTGGTCCCAACAGTAATGGAGTCTGATGACACATTATAAAACAAAGCTTTATTGAGATAGTAGGGAAGATGAGCAATAACATGCCTATACGGCAACTCACCCAATCACCGACACCAAACACATGATCATAAGCAATGCCATGGCTTCAGTGGACTGCCAGGAACACTTGGTGTCTGGGTCATCTGTCAGACACAGCCAATCGTTCAAATGCCTTTTGAATGTGGGTGAGAGTTGCGCCACCCCTTGGCTCCACCAGTGGCAGTGTGATTGGAGGGAATCATTCCTTACATGGATAATGTGGGCAGCATCCTGTCTACCCTGCCCTTACCGGTCAAGGGCAGGGTGTCAGGAGGCAGAGTGTCACTAGCTCAGCTGGCCTGCAGCTGCCCAGAGGTATATGAAACCACAGGGGAAAAACTACAGATGAGAAGTCATTTGAGTAACGTCCACAAAAAGCATAAAAAGGTAGAGTTATGCTACTTAACCGAAGGCAGCTATATGTAAAGTTAGGTGGTTCTTTCAAGTTACACATGTATAAGATGTGTTGCATAAGGGAGTGCTATCTAGCTATTATTAGCAGGCAAGTTGCAAAAGGCAGCAAGTACAAGAGCAAGCTCTGAGTCATTTCCTTCTACTATGTAAATGTCTCACAGAGTGGAGAAATAGTAACTCTCTTAACTCTCAGCCTGGAAGCCCTGCAGTAATCATGCCAATACTGTAAACATTCTATCCGCAGCTGAGCTTGCCCATGTAACTATATAAATACATTTTTAGGCATTAAAAAAAGTTATAAAACTACTTCCACCCTACAGAAAGCTAGATTAGATCGTAGTGAACAATAAATAATAGTGTGAGCAGCTGATTATGCCTTGTGACAGCCCCTTCTTATATGCAGTATGACAAGGAGGAAAATGAAGGGAGACTGCATGTTGATGAAATAAGATTGTACTTTGCAGATCCTAGCAGCTGACCCTCTCACTTGGAATATTGACCTAGAAAGTCCAAATAAAAGAAAATTTGGGACCCTGAACTCAACCAATATGATTTCTTGTGTGAACTGCAGTACTTCAAGTACCATACATATGCTCACATGCTCCTCTGCTGCAATCCTATGACGCACAAGCCCTTGGTTTCCAGAGGAGTGGTGGAATTACCTGTCCAATTTTCACTCATTGTCAATGTAATTTGATTGCACGAAGCTCTTTGAAAGGGGGACCACACAGAGTCAGGTAACAGTAACAGTGAACTCCTATTTCTGAAGGCTGCCATCGGGCTGCTGCTGTGTCTCTCCTGTATCTGGTTTACGCTGATAGAGTTGTACCTGTCGCAACACAGCATTCAGTGTATGCTTGCTAGCCAGATACACATACCTTTCCCACAGCAAAAATGTCAGTGAGATGTTCATTCTGTAGGACAGACCTCTGCATTTCCGTTTTTATAGAAAAAATACTGCTAATATTTTAATGGCTCTGAGGCTGAAGTTATTAGCCTGCTGTAAAATTAGAAAACCCTTTAGACAGAAATTATTCAGGGCCATGTAAATCTAGAAGCATATCTGAACTAGCTCAATATTTTTTCATGATGTATTTAGAGAAATTTTTAATTCAGTTGAAAATGATAGTTTTTTTCAAAATCCTGGGCAGAATGAGTCTGTGGAGGCCTGAGCTGCATTTATTACAAGCTCTTCAATGGACTTGTCTGATTCTAGGCTCTAGCAAAAAAAGAGTAAATTATTGATGAGTAGGCAGTGCAATTCCCTCTCCAGAGTCTTCTGTTCAAATTAATATAATCGATACACCACAAACTAGCAATCACTTTGTCATATTTATGTCACTTCTATAGCATTTACCTATAAGACAAAATGCAACCGCTAGAACATACTATATGGTCACATCTACAAAATTGGAAAAGGATTTTGAAAACACCTCCACCTTATTGGCTTCATATTTCCTAGTTGTAAAGCCTGTAGCTGTATACCACGTACAGGTAAGAAATATAAAAGGCATGAGCAATAGGGAAAGGTCTATGCTAATGTGGCAGACAGCTCAGCCTTTCATTTAGACAATGCAGAGAGCAAGGATGTTAAAGGATCTAAAAAGCTGGTTTGGTTTAAAGTGTTGGCTATCGTCTGCAAAGTGTCAAAACCCCATGTTGGTATCAGTATGATAATCAGATATTAACCTCCTGTCCTCCTTCCTGCCATGCCTCATTGTCAGTATGAAGGAGGAACAGAAGAAAGTTTTCCTGACTAACAGTAGCAAAGTCATTGAATTTAATCCAACCCCATCAAAAAGCTCTGCAAGGTACTGTGCATGCAGGAACTCAACACACTGAGTTTGAGCAATCATATCCCAGAAGCCTGTCTGTTGAACAAATGTGATTAATGTAAAAAGTTAGCTGACTTGACTATTAGAAGATGATTATACCAATTTCATACAAGGAAGCATTACTGTTATGCTAGCATACCTCCTTCACAAGGCTGAATCAATTTATGTTGTTCAAACTATTGTCTAAGTGTTGTAATCTACTCAAACTGTAGAACAGATTGAAATCTTCAGAAACTATGTAATTAATATTATTCCTAATGCATCACCACATTTGATGGAGTTATCTTCCTGTGATTTAGCCAAAAGAAGAAGTGTTTTGACATTAGATTCTTGAAACCTTAAGACTCAGAGTAGAGTTTGACATGTGAAAAGCAATTAGAGTGTGATTCATTAATCTTGTACTGAACAATGGACGGCTCACGGCTTGGTGGAATTAAAAATAGAGGGAAGAAATTAACATACTTTATGGGTTATCATCATATGCAATGTCACTACTGCTGTCGTGCTTTTCTAGATGACTTTAATATTCATGTTAAACAAACTGGAAACTTTTCAGATCCTGCAGTAGCATAGGTAACACTTCTTTCAGTCCAGGAAAAAATCTGATTACAAAATGTTCCCTTTCTTGCTGTTATGGATTTTAGATTTTTATTTTTTATGTTAATCTGCTGTATGGATTATCAAGAGAAAATGAAAATTATGTGGAAGAAACAAACTGTCTTCAGAAACTCAGATTAGCTAGAGTATTGTTTTGCTTTTTCTTCCTGTTTCTAGATGGTATGTGTCAGAAGAAATCACTAGCCAAAAGCAAGTCATGAAAAATTTAACAAGATGGAGTAATATTTCACTAATGTTCACCACAGGTGTAGAAAAATTGTACTTCAGTTCTAGAAATGGAAGCATTCTTGTTGGTTTTTTTGTTTATTCACTTTGTTGATGCGGTTTAATTTCAGTATTCTAACAATGCATATTTTGCTTTGTGAACAAATACTGCTATGGTGCATTCTACATTTCATCAGATAAATCTAAACTTCAAATTGATGTCACCATGCTTTGTCATTAGCATCATCAAAATATACTATCAGTTGGAAAAAAAACATGGACTGGTGGCTAACATTCATAACAACGGTTCAAAGCATCAAAATTCTCTGCCAGTGCAAAGCCTCTGAAAACTTTTTGGTCGAGACTAACTTAGTTGAGAGTGGGCAATGTTTTATTCTAAGTAGACTGTCCAGTGTCTCGACAGACATAGACTGAGAAGTTACACAGCAACCAGGAGACTTTAACAGATCTTAATATTGAAGTGCTTTTTCAGACTTGCAATAACATCCTGGAATCAACCTGAGTGCAGTTTATTTTGTTGTTATACTAAATATTTGCCTTGTGCAAGAACTCTTTTAAAGGCTGTATAGTATACAAAGCAGGATTGTTCCAAAGAATGAAGGTGGACAAACAAACTGACCAATGATCATTAATCTTGTAGCAAATTTCTCAAACATAAACAGAGAATAACCTATAGTCACTGTGATCACTGATTTATTTTGTATGCTAATGAGATCAAAGGGACAGTTCTTGCAGCCGAGAGAACCAAATTAATGGGTGAAAATCCTCATGTCTGAAATTGCATGGAGCTGTGTAAAGGTAAAAAAATTACTGTTTAGCTGGGGTAAAGCCAAGAACTAAAGAAAATAAGAGGAGAGAGAAGAATAAAGCATCCTTTAAGGATGCGTTCAGAAAAGCAGGAGTATTTTTGGTCTATATTTGCACACTGCAATCACCCTACAGCCAAGGTCATAAGAAAGCTCCTAGGAAAAACAGCTCAGAATAATAACAATAACAGTAGCAGCACCAATAATGTTCTTTGCATTCATAATATATTTTAAAAAATATAACCCAAACCCCAAAAAACAGGATTCCAAAACACCAAGAAAGCCTGAAGGTTAATCGGATTACAGATTGGAGTGAGGATTAGTGACTGTGCTTTCTGAACAGCATCACTGTCTCTATCAACACAGATCGTGTTCTGAAACAGGGAATCAGATACAGCTTATTCCCAAGTATCAATTCTGAGCCAAATTCTTCTATAGCTGCAGTCAGTGGGAATTCTCATGCAGTGAGAGAGCCAAAAAGAATCCGGATGTAAGGTATTGGAAAAAATAATATTTATTAGACAGCCAGCTTTTTGGAGGGATCATAATATTGTTTTTAGTAGCAGGCAGATGAAAGTTTTTTCACTTGTTAAGCTTTAGCTGGATTTCACTTTCATTTCAGGCTACATACAGTTCTTTTGTGGTTAGCAATTGTTGCTCAGAAATAAATCCCAGTAGGTTGCACGTTGCCTCCATAAGGAATATCACTCGCAAGTAATATGTAAACCAGAAGAGGTGTGAAACTACTGCTGTGATCCAGACCTGAGTTGGAATAGATAGGTATCTTCTGCAAGGATGTGTTGTGTCAGTATAAAATACAGATAAAGAAAGAAAAAGCTGCTCTTATCTGGCAGAAATGAGGGTCTTATCGTAGTACAGATTGAATAGCCATATTAAGGTCTTCAGTCTAATCAATAGCCCGGATCACTTCTGAGTATACAAAACACAATATCTACATCTAATCAAGAAAACTTTAAGGACATACCACTTATCAGTAATTCTATAAGAAATTGCAAGATTTACTAAATAATAAAAAAGTTCACTTCCACTTCTGAAAAAAATATTTATTCTTAGTTTCTCAGCAGGTTTCAGTCTCCAGAGTTTTGCTATCATCATAGCTCCATGATCTTATTTGCACAAAGGAAAAAAAAAATCTCTCCCCACAAAAAATATTGCTTACACTTAAAAAAGAGTAGCTCTCATTTTAATATACACAATTTTTTTCAGTCACAATCTTGACTCTTATTAAGACAGGAAAAGTGGTTCTTACCAATAGTAGGGTGAATAAATACTTGCAAGATTGACACATGGCCACAGCACTTACAATTGACCTTGGCTCATCTCAGTGAGCAATACAGGTCCATTCCTTGATTGCTGTAGAAAAATGGAAGGATTTCTAAGAGTTGGCATGTACTTCAGGTATCAGTTAGGAAAAAAAAAAATATTTCTCTGACAATTGTAGAGTGCTGACACTTCAACCAAGATACTTACACACCTTTCCTAATGTTTCAGTGTGCTTCTGAAATGAAAGGAAGATGATATTTTTATTTTGAAGATAGTTTTGGTTTATCTTTACTATGAAGCTCTCACCATGACAGAAAAAAAATCTCTAAATGAAGAGGCATACTTACCATTTGTGACTATGGTCACACAAAAGTGACCTAATAATTTTTTTATCTATATTTGTTCATACCTCAGAAGTGACCCCTTCTGATTCAACAATGATTGCATTGAGTTTTGTGGGTTATAAGAAGCCATGTCAAAAAGTGTTCTAGTTTGCTTTTCAGCATTTTTTATACTAGCAGTGCAGCACACCATAATAGATAAAGAAGTCTGTGTTTCTATACCCCTAGCCACTGCAGTAGGATTTTTGATCAGAATTTACTAACATGCCCATTGAATATTTCATGTCAACAAAACTTAAGTCCTTCAGTCTATCAGTATTACAGATTTCTAGACATGTATCATCTTCTTGAAGCTGATTGAAAACATGGAAGTTGTAACAACGTATTCATTAATAATGGATATGTTAATTCAGTGTGGTTTTGCATTGTTCATTTCTGGTGATACCATTTCTTTCAGAATTCTTGCACTTGTTTTTAATGCCAGAAAATGGTTGGTAGGAAATCCATGATAAATCTTGTGTGCACAGGTAATTTATTTGATACTGATGTTGGTAGAGCAGCTCACTAAATACTTGAGTCAGCCCTAGGTCAAACAAGGACTGCACATGCGTATTTCATAGCCTAGGAGCCAAAGTTTTTTTATTTAAGATTAAGTGGTAAATACCACATAACACCAGAATGTTTTCTGGAAACCGTATATTGGGTTGGCAGGTGGCATGAAAGACTGGTTAGCAACTAGCGACCTCTATTTTGGGAAGACTGCTTAGCATCAACCTAAAAGGTATGTGATCTTCCCTGTGCCATCTATTTGGATCTGAAGTGTGTCATTTGGCAGGTGACTGCCTTTGCCTAGTCATTTTTTTGGGACTGACTACTGAATGAGTCAGCCAACTTTGAGGGATGAGGTAGAAGATATATTGCATAGAAATTACAAGGAATTGTTGATGCATTTGATATTTTACCAATGTAGAAAGCAGATTAATTTGATGCTGTTATTTGTTTGATTAGTTCATTGATTTGTTGTTGTTTGTTTATGATTTTGAGTTGTCGATGTCTATGGTGTGCCTTGTGCTTCTTAGCAGTCTAGTTAAGAAACTGTATGCAGTTAAAAACTTACATGGTTTAACTCTTTTTTTCCTAGATGGCAATCTCTGAACTTGAGGAGTGCTCAGAGTAAATAAAAGCAGCTGTACGATCTGTTGCTTGATAAGCAACACCTCTTGTAACTATGGCCTGCATTGGAACACAGCTGCTTCTCTATGTTCTTTTTCTCCTCCTCCTTTTTTTAAAGGGATATCAGAATTTTGGTGGCCCAACATGATAATAACAATTGATTGGCCAGGGTAGAAGCTGATCAGCTCTTCAGAAAAAAGAAAAAAAAAAAAAAAAAAATCTATATTTGTCAGAATGGTGAAAGGAAAGGTTTTTTTCAAGTTTTTAGGCATCTTAGGTATCCTCTTGATTTCTAATCCCATTGAAACCAAGTGGAGTTAGGTGCTTATGAAAGTTTTAAATCTGTCCACACAAGGACAATTTTCATCCCCTAGGATTTGTTCAGACAAAACTGGGCTTCCCTTGAACAACTTGTTCATTTCCTTGAATTTCCTCCCTTCCACTTTCCAAGTGGTCTTTAGACATATATTGGACCAGGATGGTGAAGCAGTGTTAAGTGTAATCTCAAACAGCATGTTTCATCGTTTCTCTGCACTTTCTGCATGTCTGTACCTTGCTATGAGTTTCTACCAGCGGTCTCCTGCAGGTCTCAAAGGCTTC
>NW_008825316.1:1549491-1563009 GCF_000699105.1 Pygoscelis adeliae | reverse complement strand
CAATGCCTGCTAGACTTTTGACATGACTTCATAACCTGGGCTGCTTTAACAAAGGCCATTATCATACCACAGAATATAGATAATTGCCTCATTATCTAAGTTACAAAACCCTGAAGTTTCTAGCCCATCTAAGAAATATGTTCTGACATCCTTGTGTAAAGGATGGTGAAGTTAACAATTCATACTTCATCTACAGGCCTTCCTTGCTGTCTCCTACACAGAAGTGAAACCAGGAACAAAATAATTATCTTCATGAAATATGAAGTGTCTTTCTTTTTCTGAGCGGTACAAGCATTTCTGAGTGTTATTCTTTTATAAGATGCCTTTCCAAAAGCATTTAATGAAGGAAAGATGAAAGCTAATGGAGTAGTAGTTGAATGTTGCTTTTTTTTCTGATTTAAAATATATATTCATTTTCTTTTTACCTCTAGTTTATGCCTATACATCATTTTGCCTTACTGCTCTGAAATGAGAATAGTGGTATGCAACTCTGAAAAGTGTTCTCGTAATTTTTACCTTACTATCACACAATTCAAGATACATTGTATCAAAGATGCTACATAAAAAGCAAATTAAAATTGAATTGCAGTAAAGCTACTAAAATAATTCATTGCACTTCAAAGAGTTTACAACTAAATATATTATGTGGTGGGAATGGACAATTAAGTGCAAAGACTAAGTATTAATGTGTTGGTTCGTAATAACTGTTGAATGTGTAGTTATGTCTGCTTCATTTGGTATGTTTAATGGCAAATAATATTGGTGATTCATATATGTTCAAGGCTGCCTCAGTGTGTGGAAAATCTTTTCACTTTCCTACGTGATGGGATGGAGTAATACTTTCTTCTATGCACACACTTCAGTAACGGATTAGTTGGCAATAACTTCCTATACAACCACTATTTTTGTGACACTGTTTTCATATCTCTTATGGACGAATTCAATAACTGGAGAGGGAGTAAGGCTGGCATTATGAACTATTCAGGAAAGCGATTCTGCAGTAGCTTGTCCTCTAAAATGACTTACATGAACCACTTGGTACATTTAGCGAATTCAAAAGATTTTAGATATAATACTCCATTGATTCTGTTGCTGGGA
The DNA here is from genome assembly GCF_000699105.1 of Pygoscelis adeliae. Taxonomy (NCBI): domain Eukaryota; kingdom Metazoa; phylum Chordata; class Aves; order Sphenisciformes; family Spheniscidae; genus Pygoscelis; species Pygoscelis adeliae. The sequence continues at coordinate 1,561,911 of NW_008825316.1, read as the reverse complement.
AAACTGAAATTTTACAGTGCTGTTGATATATCCCATAAAAAAATAATAAAAAATCCCCTTCTTCTAAAGCCAATCTTGCTTTTTGCATTATGAGAAGCAAAATATTCTATTTTAATTATTTCAGTAGTCTACTTCATGCTATATTTTTTAGGAAATGACTAATGACCTGATCCTGTGAAGTACTAATCAGTGCTGGCTTCTGATGAAGCTATTGAGCTCTGAGGTAGCCTTGCCAGAAGAGGTAGAAAGTGTGTTTTTTTCCAGAAAGTAACATAAAGCCCTGCAGTATTTCCAGTTCTCCTGCCACTGATGTGGGTGGGGATTGAACCTTTAGGAGTTATAAAGGAGAGACAGATTAAATATCCAATAGTTGTGATCAATAGGGAAATCCAATTCTGTCCTCACAGCATGTGCGTTCCTCCCCAGAGCTGCTGGTTAACACCTGTCCTTAGCAAAAAAACAGCTTTGAGTCTTCCAGTGCTATACTATTTCATGACTAAAAAATACTGAGTTTCCATCTGATGGAGTCCAAGTGAAATGCTAATAGTGCTAGAGGCAGAAGAAACTGGAGAAAATGTAACAAAAGGCAGCATGAGAAAATTACTGTTCCTGTCCTCATTCTCTTTACAGACCTGTTTTATCAGACCTGTTTTATCTACACTTAACCTACCCCGTCTCAGCATCTACCTCAAGACAGAAAGTGATTAAGAATATAAGCACAATTTTTCTGGCAAAAAAAGTTTCATAAGCGGGTTACAGATGGAGATTTAAACTGTAATTGAAAGTTTGATGTCAAGATCTTCATTGTATTTGTTTTCAGTTCTTGTTGCACTCCTGGAATACAAGAGGACAGTAAAAGACTACTGATTTTTCTGTTGATTTGTGTGTACTGGTTTTCTCTGTTGTAAGAGCTTGAGGACTAACTACCTTTAAACAGCCATTCATTTTAGGGACCTTAATTCTCTAAAGACTGCTATAATTTCCTAGGCACACTATGTCAGGTTTCTCAGACTTTCATAATAGTTTCCTTTTGCCTTTCAGCGTGGATTTGAGATTTCCGAGCCTGAACTCATGGTATTGCTTAATCACAGGCTGAATCAATCTGGACAAACTGATTAATTTTCAGGCTGTCCTACGCTTAAACATTGCAGGTAGGTACTATATAATTTTTGCCAGATTTGAATATAGTCAACTGAGTGTCTGAAAACTTTCAGTTAATCAGCAAAGTCAGTTTCTCAGCATATCTTCATGTGATGTCTAGTTAGGTACATTCAAACCATATTCAAATGTAAATAAGATTAGTTCAGAGATGTACATTGGTTTGGTACATCAATTTGTAGTTCAAACTAGCCATGTGTATTTATAATTTCAGTATGTTTTTTTTTCATGGAAAGCAGAACATCTTGACTTTTCTTGCAATTTTTTGCATATAATAAATGACTTCTGCTTTATTTTTGTTTCAACTTTGTATTTTAAGCTTATTGAAGAAGAAAATGTACTTACTTCTCTTCTCTTACAGGAAACAAATTTGAAGAAGACAAACTTCCAGTGATGCTACCAATGGAACAATCCTGACCTTCATAAAAAGTTTTGTAGTAAGATTTATATCCGTATCAGTGGTCTCAAAGAGGAATATGGTTGGGGTGAAACAATTATGGAGTTTATTACTAAAATGAATATTCATGTGAGATAGTCTTAGGGAATTTAGTGGATACAGGTGTTTACTTTTTTGGGATTTTTTTGTTAAATATGTGATCTATTCCAAATAATTGAATACAGCAGACCAAAATTCAGAATTCAAATATCCATTGTAAAGAAACAGTTCTGCAAGTTTGAAAAGTACTTCCTTAAATACTGCACTAAATTCTTATACCATTTTCATAATTTTTTTCTATGTAGGGAGGATGCTAAGAAAACAGTAACGTTTTGGGACGATGGGAAGAGGGCTAGTGTTAGTCTCATGTAGTTACAGCATTGTTTTTGATCTTTAGAATAAATAACAGCTAATGCTAATTTAGCATTTAATAGCCCTATGAATATCAAGAACTTAAAGATCTACTTATGCATATTAACACTGCTAATGACTGAATATCAATGCATTCATCATGAAAAAAATCAACCCTCAGAAAATACCTTCTCCACACCAAATGTGCTTTAAAATTATTTTTAAATAATTATTTTATCACATAGCACTTATGGTAAGGATCTACAATTTACAAAGGCCACATGGGGTAACACTGCTGCCTTTCTAGAGGTTGCTGCTGAAGATAATATCATTGCAGCAGTAATTATTCTCAGGATTTTATGTGGCCTTTCTGATGTGTACCAGTTAGTGACACTTCAGCCTGAAAAGAGGTGAAACTCCTTTCTGGCAAATTAACTTGTTGCCAGACAATAGGAAACTGTTTGTATTTCCTGGTCAGTTACTGACCTCCTTAGGTAATTGAGATACTTATCAAATGTCTGAAGTCTTCACCCAAAGCTACCTTGGTGTGCCTGGCAGAGGAAAATATAACTTGTAGTTTCGAAATTTATGCTTTGCTCTGAGATGAAATATCTCTGATATGAAACTCAGGACATTAAGTGTGCGTTCAGAGATCATATTTAGGAAGCAATCAGGACAGTTATTTGTGGACATATCTCTGAAGATATCTACTCATTTTTCAGCTGTGATTAAAAATCAGATACAATGCTGAGCTTCTTAATAAATGGGATGAAAAATTGTATAGATGATATTATTATAATAATGTTATAAAAAGTATGCCTGCCCTAGGAAGGTTATGGTCAGTTCAGACCTCTCCATCTCAGAACTACCCAAGAGATGTAAAAAACATTTAGAGAGATGAATCAAGGCTCTGCTTGACATGCAGAGATGGTATAATATGGGCTGACTGACAAAGTTATCATCTCTATCTGTCTGTAGTGCCGACAGTGCACGGACAGCTCAGTTGCTCATGGATCATCCATTTTCCAACACAGCAGCAGTTTAAAGTAAACCATTAGCTTTGCCAACCTATAACCTCTCTGTGCGTCAGTCAGATTTTTCAAACTGATTAGAACCATATGAAACTCCTGTGTGAAGCAAGATTGAAAAGATCAAGACTCCTTGCTTGATAAGGAGTAGCACAAGTGACAAATGAAAGAGAATGTGACACAAATACACATGGTAGTGGAGACAGAGAGACGTGTGAATGTTACCCCTTCTAACCAAAGAAAAACTGAGGATGGCCTGATGACACAGAAAGGTGGCTGTTGCAAAGAGAGGGAAGGAAACACCTTGCCCTGCAAAAACATGCACAGAAGATGACACAGGAAGTGGTAGAACTTGTTGATCATCAGTATTTTGGGGGCCCAGGGAGATTCAGAAAAAAAGATTGGAAATATATGTAGGAAAAAACAAAAATAACCTCAGTCATTAAGTTAATAAGTTAATAAGCTATTTGATTAGGCTAATTAATTTAATGATTTTAAAAGTATTGTAATGTGATATAGGGTCTTGGAAAAGGCATGTCTTTGCTTTCAGAATACAAGAAAATTATTATTCCCTATGAGAAAGGAAGAAGTTCCCCCACCCCTAAGGAGTTAAGTTATGTTGTAATTTGTGGTAAAAGGCATTGTCTGAATGAAGGAAGAGAACACGGAACATCCAAAGTCCTGTTTAGTCTGACAAATCACAACGAGTAAAGGTCAGTATATGAACAAGTGATTTTCCACTGTTGTTTGTCCTTCTCAGTTAACAACCTTAAGCATTTCTGTTCATAACTCTTATCTCAAAAAAACCACAAAAACGTGAAGCATATATCATGCAAACAGTTTAATTTGGTTTCCATAATAACAGAATGAGGAAAAAAAAAATGCATGCACAGAAGCAAAGAAGCTGTTCTAGGATATCAAGTAAGTAGGCAGAAAGCAGCTGGAGAAGTAGCTAGATGTCAACATAAAGGAAAAGGAAGAATCAAGAATATATCCCAATTTAACTCCATCTTGCACAGTTTCAAGGTCCACTCCAAAGCAGCTCAGGAAGGCTTGTGCTTAATATTAGACTAGAATTCAAATCATCTCATTACTGAACCTTGTAGAGGCAAAGGTGACCCTGATTCTCTGAAGAGGTTACCTGCATCAGGATTTCAGTCTAGATGGACAGTAAATTCACCGTCCTTCTGAACCTTCTGTACTGCTGGGCGAGATATGGATGGAGTGTTACCAGTGAGGGGACAGCACGAAAAGAAGAAAATCTGCCTGTGAAAGAGAGCTAATAGGGAGTTGCTTTCCTGCCTGAAATACAGAAGGAACCAGAATTTAACTTACTGTAACTACTTCAATGGTGCCCCTGCAGAGACCATGACTGGTTTCCTGGAAGTTTGTATATTACGGCTGCTACCAATTTGTTGTGTTAAATTTTAACAGTCTGTGTTAATGGTGCATTGTCTACCAATCTGTTACCAGTTTGTTGCATCCAATTTACAGACTACATTGCTCAAATTCTCCATCAATTTGTTGCATTACTGCCTGTGCAGTTTATGTGGCCCAAAGGAATACACCTTATATGCAAAGCCAAGAATTTATTGTTAGCTTAATTAAAGTCTTAACAATCTAATCAAAGAATTATTATTAGTTCTGTTGCAATGAAGCTAACACTGAAAGTTCACGTTATATATGGTTAAAGCTGATACATTTCTCCTTTACCCCTTTCTCTGATGTTATGTTCCTCTTTTTAGTGCCCCTTTGACTCCTGAGGTTAATAATCTTAGCCAGGGACAGGAGAATTACAGTGAGTTGTCAGCATCCAATGTCCTTTGCCAAGAGGTGTATCTTGCTGATGGTGGGTGTCTCATTTTCTGCATTTTTGGGTCCAGTTAAGTTAATTTTTATGCATTTGCTAATGCAGACCTTTTACTTGCTTTTGGTTTGCAGTTCCATGGTATGTATGAGTTTACTACATAATGTGATTTACAGATTTTGGAGACTTGTTCTTTGGTCTCTTTGTTACCCCTAAAGCTGGTTTTACCTAGCTCCTTAGTTTGCGTTCTTTTTGTGACTGCTGATGAGTTTTTATAGTCCTGGGGCCTCCAGTGTAATCCTGTTTCTGTATTTTCAAGTTATGTGCTATCAACCCATGCTTGTATTCTTGTGTGATGCATTTTATTCTCTGTTATTACTCTCTATTAGAGAAGTCTCTATATAACACAATTAGAATCATAGAATCATAGAATCATCAAGGTTGGAAGAGACCTCTAAGATCATCGAGTCCAACCGTCAACCAATTGTGCAAAGCTAAGCAAAAGCAAAACCAAATAACATAATAACTAGACAGCTGTTTCTACAGACGTGCACCAGCAAGGCCATATTCACTGAGCTGCAAAGCATCACCAACTGAATTGCTGCTGACTTTCCATACCTCTCTTCCTGCTGTTGCTTGGTAATGTTTCATGAAAAGACAAGACTGGGAAAGCACCAGGACACCACTGGGCACCATCTTTCCTGTATCTAGAGTCTTTTCTGACCATGGTCAGATCCAGGATAGAGATGGCATTTGGCTGATAATCATTCTGTGAGAGAGCTGGGAGGAGTCTGCAGAACTGGTCTAGGAAAAGGTCATCCTTAATATGGTATCAGCTGGTAATTTTTTCTGGAAAAAAATACCACATATTAAACCACAAGTTGAAGTAAAGTCAAATAATCATAAGGGTTTTTTTACTTTTTTTCAGTCTTTTTTGTTTGTCTAGATCAACTGCAAAGTCATATAGAAAATAAAATTTCTGGTTGTATTACTTACGCTTATATATTTTTTTTTCCTTAAAAAAAAAAAAAAAGAAACCGAATCTACAACAATTTCTCATGTGTCTTTCTTATTCTTTGTATGGTATCACAGTAGGAAGAAAGGTTCTTTCTTTCACAACATTAGCAGCGGTTTCTCCCAGTTGCAAATGGAATTTAAAAGATTCATATTTCTTTTCTGCATTATTTTCATTATGATGGTGGTGAGAAGACTGATTTTTTTTAACACACTTCACACTTCAAATATTCAATCCTTTAAGGATTTCATCATAGCATTTTATTTTGTATTTACTGTGAGGTACATGGTCACTGTAGGATATAGAAATGTGAATTGTAATGCTAATTTGTGAATTATAACTAATTATTTTGAAAACAGAGATGTCCTGGATATCTAGGAAAATTGGGAAGAAGGAGATAAAAGAAAAAAAATTAAAATTAAGTCCTTTGAATTTTGCACACTTTTTTGTCATTCATGTATAAGCTGTTAGCTTTTCTTGTGGGTTTAGTGTTTGTGCCTTGCCTTTGAGTGCTAAGGAAACTTTTTCTTTTGGCCTGCTTGCCCTACTTAAACATTTTCAGATTGTGAAAAGATGTCTTTATGATAATACTTTGCTTTATGGCAATAAGTTCATTACATTTTGATGTTCCTGCAATAAAATTAGAGGATGTGATGAAGTTAAGTGTAGAAAATGCTACCAAAGCAGCATAAAAAGATCATAAAAAACTGTCTTAATAGACAATTTACTGGAAACTTGGGGAGTGGGAGAAGCAATGGAAAATATTCTTTCCTTTTTGTTTATATGATTTAATTTCTCAAAACTTGATGATATTTCTAACACCACCAAACCCCATGCCTTTTACGATATTAATTTTCCTAAGACTCTCCCTCAAAACTCAAATCTGGAAAATCCTTGATTTCAGTTCAGTCCAGATGAACAATGAAAAGCTGAAATTTTATGGGTTTTATGATGTTTTGAGTGTTTACTGCATGGTTCCCACTATTTGAGAATGACAAATTCACAAATTTCATCCATCCTTCCTAAATTGCATTTATGGTACTTGCAGTTAAAAATAAAAAGGGGACTAGTTTAAAAAATTCTGTGTACCTGACATCTGGAAATAAGATCCCCTATAAAAAAAATCTAATTTCAAAATAAACTCCAGGTAAGCAAACTAAATTTTTCATTGAATGTTGTCATACTTATTTGAAGATTATATCCATTCAAGTGTCTGTAATTTAGGTAATGAGTTCTAATCCTGATGGTAGTGGTGAGATCTGTTGCATCCTTTGGAATTTTGTGCTTTGAGGTGCCATATCGTGAGGATAAATTCTTGCACAACTTCATATATTTGCATCTAGTCCAGGTAAAGAACAAGAAATACAGAGAAAACAAGAGGAAAGGAGAAAAAGTGTAACTCCATGCATGACCTTCTTTGTGTTTTCAATTTGGAAACCGTAGCATCATGTGGTTCAAAACAATTCTTTTTCTCTGTGAACCCCAGAAAGCATAATAACATAGATACATGCTATGACAGGGGGGGTATTGCTTTTCTCCAACAGTATAAGAAGCTTTCTAGCCAGAAAAGCATAAAAATGAACTTTAAGGGGTCTCCTTTGGAAAAAAGTCAGGACATGAACAACTAGAACAACCTTCCAACAACATTTTGTTTGTCAAATCCACCAATGTAATGAATGCTGTGTATCTGCATAATGAAATGATGTCAGATAAAATTCAAATTTACTCTGTTGATAGCAAAGTCGCATCTAAGAATTATGATTTCTTGTTTATATCTTGGGAAACTAAAAACCTGCAAATTCACAACAAAACAAATTGAAAATAGCTACAATGTCCCTCAGATATGGATACATTGTTTTATTCCTTGGGTTTTTTTTTTTGGTTTTTTTGGTCAATGTCTTTATCAGTCATTGGGGATTTAGCTTATTTGTTCCACAGCAAATTTTTTTTGAAAATGATATGACTAGAAGGAGGAAGGGAATGATATTAATCAAATATGCTAAGCACTGGAGTCTACTTCAGTGTATTCTTTTTCTTTGATATTTAGAGAACAGTTTCACGAAGGATTTTAACAGATTTTGATAAAAAATGGATTTCTATCCTCAGTATCATACAACGGAACGTGCAGTAAAACATGCTGAGTTTAGAGTTGAAATTTTGGGTTCTGTCTCCATGTTTATTGATCCCTCCTACATTTCTTCCTTATTTGCTCTTGTCTCATATAATTCTGTGAGATAATTCTGGGAACATTTCTATTTCACTTCAAACTGAGAGCAGGCACCGTATGGGCTGCTCAGCTGACACTTCTTTCTAAATAATTAAAGTGGTTGTTCATTAAAGATTTGCAGCCTCATGACACATTTCCCAGGCATGACAGTCAATCATTTAGGAGGTCAGCTCAACATTTCCTGCATTTACTTTTCTGCAAATTAACATCTGGCGATAAAAAAGGTATTGCTGTCAGAACTAAGCTGAGATACTTTAATATGTTAGTGATGATTGAAAGTACTGCATGCTAATATAAAAAGAAGTTTCAAGGAAAATAGATTTTCACGTCTTTATCCCAAATCAGTATTTTTTTTAATTCACTGGCACTGATTTAGCAAAGATGAAAAGAGGGCAGTGGTATCTAACTTTTTGAAGTGGTCATTAACTTTCTTCCAATGGCAGCAAAACATATTTTGAGACTTGAAAAATGAAATCTGTTTTTACTATTTCAAAAATTATGTTTAATTTAGTTCGAGGAAGTTCTTAGAGTATTTTATATGAAGTTGTTTTGGGGCATGTATAAAAAAATAACTATGAACACTCTTCAATGTTACCATCTTCCTTTTAGTTCTCTGAGATTTTGGTCAAAATGGAAATTAGAAATGTTCCCTGTCCTAGAGGAGGGAAAATAGACAAAACACTCTACTTTTTTTGTAATCTCTGCAATGGGATTCTTCAACTTTTTAAAACTCTGTTGCTATTGCTGCAATTTTATGGTTTAGCAATGATATGCATTGAAATGGCCTAATTGGTCCCTGCTCTTCTTTGTCTCACACTCGTCTGGCTTCCTGAGTCCATACATATATCTCTGGGAAAAGGGACACCACCATACTCTTTTTAATAGTTGCAATTGCTTAAGGGCCAGAACCAGGCTATGGATGTCCCTCCAAGCCCAGCCTCCCGTCATTGGGCAGGTTCCTCTTCCTAATGACATCTCTGCTGAATGTAAAATATTAGCAATCTCCAACAGATGTTGCACTAATAGATATTTAAAAAAGTATGAAGAAAGCAGATTAACCTTGTATAGAGATTAACATCCTTTTTGAGGTATGCCACTTGATGCCCCTCAGTTTTTAGTGTTTTCACCCAATTGTTCTTAAAAGAGAACAAGTGAAATGAGGTGTCAGCATAGTTGCTGCTGAGGTGTTCTAGAAAAGGTGTTACTGAAAAGGTGGATGAATGTGAAAATGGATTTGAGACACCATTGAAAGCAAAATGAAACCTAAACCACCAAACAACATTTTTTTGTGTGTGTTGCATGGCATCATCTTGTAACCCCCGAATATTTAAAGTGCTCATTAAAGGTCTCTTTCTGAAATACTTTCAGCCTCATATATTAATAAAGAAGCTTTCTTTGTAGTTGGTTCTTCAAACTCTCCCAGTGAACCAGCCCCTTTCAAATCAACAGGCATTCAGAGTGCTGTTAACTGCTTAGATAAAAACCCTTTGCATAACCTACCTATCTGCCTACTTCTGAATTGCTTCAAACTACAGCCTTCAAATTCCTTCTTACAGCCCAACCTATTTTTGTCGATGCTTTTACTAAGGATTGCCCTCCAGAAGGTCAGGCATTACATTATGAATCAATCATTGCTGCCCTTTCGACTCATTAGCCTCAATTACCTTCATTACAACTAAAAAGCTTGTAGGAGTTGATCAAAAAGCAACACAGCAAGGAGCTAATGGAGGAAAAGGAACGTTCTGCATGTGTAAGTATTAGGTGTAACTGAACTATTTTGCAAAATTTGTTCAACACCTCAAAAAATACTTTCATTAGACCACATCAGTTTCATTATCTGTCTTTTTCTTAGAGGTATCTTAGACATGCCAGAGGGAAATTAAGAGTTAAAATAAGCAAAAAATATCAAATATGTAAGTGTGCATAGACAATGCCATGGTCAGGACAGGAAAGGATTCAGTGACAAGGCTTGGCAGAAGAAACATTGATTTTAAATGGATTTTCTCCTGTTTCCATGTATTTACTTCACTTCTAAACTAGAATATGACGAATGTGGTATGAATAAGGCTGTTACATAATTTGCCTTTTGTTTCTGTTTCTCCATTGATAAAATACAGATACTGATCATTATGCTTTGCAAAACTTTTTGCAATCTACTACTAATATATTTATACACACATGTATGTATGGTGTGTATAAATCACGTATACACGCACATGTATTGTGATTATAAATGAGCATGTCTGTAGGTAGAATTTTTACACATAATATATTTTCAATTTACTTTCTTAAATTATTTAACTATGATAATGATATGATGTGAAAGAGTCTAATAAATTGATGAGGTCCGGTGTGAGCCCAAAGTTATAAAAAATAATTACCAAACACTTCTGTGAATACATTTGTTGAGTAACTCCAAAATAATGTGACATTTTAGTAACACTACCATTTCAATTCAGGAATTTCCACTACTGAAATTTATTTCAAATCAGACAATATATACATTGCGTTTTTTACTTTCTTCCATGATGAAATGAATCTTCCCCCTTTTTTTTAATAACATTATCCCTGTAAATTGAGTTGCTCATTGCAATCCAGGGTGTTAATTTAAAAGAAGATGTAAAATAAGGTTTTTTTTCTCAGCATGTTTTTTAAAAACTGCTTTGAATTGCGTCATGGAGTGTTCTTATTTCACCCCGTGAAAAATGTATTTAAGCAGGTGCAAACTGTAATGCTTTATTCTGGTATTGTTCACATAATTTTGAACAGAAGCCAATGCTTTCCCAGTGTGCAAGACACTAGAGACTCACATATGTTATGTGTCAGCAGTTACAGTGCAAACCTCTGATAAGAGTGTTTCTACTGTATTCCGATATCACTGGATGGTATTGCAAATGCATCTGTGTTGTAAATCCTGACATAATAAATAACAACTGCAGCACACTAATTCTGTTCTAATTTTCCAGTCTAGAAGAAAAAAACAACCTTCTCAACTTCCTATATTGTTTATCTAGAGCTTTGATCCCCGCCAAACTACTTTTCAGAATACTGAATACACTTTTGATATCATATTGTCTTATTATTACCTTTTACTTGCCTTCGAGGCTACCTGAAGAATTCAACTTAAATTTTATCTAAAATTCATACACATTATGGCTCGCTGTCCAAAGTTTCTCTCGCATTTTGTTGTGCTCTCTGCTATTGAACTGTAATGGGGACAGTTCTGCTTCCCTATAAGCCAGTTTTCCATTGTCTGTTATAAACAAGATGAGTTTCTTATAAACTCTTAGCACAGCAATCTCTGAGCATCTTCTGGTTCTACATTAAATGATCTGACTAGCATCTGTCACATATTACTCATGTCCTCTTCAGTATCCAGGGTAGTAATGTATTTTGGTAGAGTTTGAAGACTTATTGCTTGATTTTTTTGGGGTAGGAACAGACAGAAATCTCTGTGTTTTCCAGTGCTGGTTGATCTAGTCAGCCTATCCTGGACAGGCAACATAGGGCTGTTATCTTCATCATTCATGGCAATGGGACAGCCGAAGAGAAACTCACCTTCTAATCTACAGCTGTCTGTGTACATCCATCAATGATTTAGGAATCATATAATCACAGACTCACAGAATGGTTTGGGTTGGAAGGGACTTTTGAAGATCATCCAGCCCAGGATATACTTGGCTTTCTAGGCTGCAAACACACATTGCTAGCTCATGTCCACTTTGCCACCCCTTAGTACACCCACATCCTTCTCTGCAGGGCTGCTCTCAATCCCTTCATCCCCCAGCCTGTATTGACATTGGGGATTGCCCCTGCCGAGGTGCAGGACCTTGCATTTGGCCTGTTGAACTTCATGAGGCTTGCATGGGCCCACACCTCAAGCCTGTCAAGCTCCCTCTGGGTGGCATTCCTTCCCTCTGGTGAATCAACTGCACCGCACAAATTTGCTGAGGGTGCACTTAATCCCACTGTCTATGTCGTTGATGAAGATATTAAATAGTTTTGGTCCCAGTACAGACCTTTGAGGGACATCACTTGTTAATGGTTTCCTTTTGGACATTGAGCCATTGACTGCAACTCTTTGGATGCTGCAATCCAGCAAATTTCTTACCCATTGAATAGTCCAGCCATCAAACTCATATGTCTCTAATTTAGTGACAAGGATGTTGTGCGGGATCATGTCAAAGGCTGTCCTGGTTTCCGCAGGGATAGAGTGAATTTCCTTCCTAGGAGCTGGTACAGTGCTGTGTTTTGGATTTAGGATGGGAACAAAATTGATAACGCACCAATGTTTTAGTTGTTGCTAGGTAATGCTTACACTAGCTAAGGACTTTCTAGTTTTCCATGCTCTACCGACTGAGAAGGCTGGAGGTGCACAAGAAGCTGGGAGGGGGCACA
>NW_008825316.1:1541467-1545234 GCF_000699105.1 Pygoscelis adeliae | reverse complement strand
GGACTGGCTGGGCATCGGTCGGCGGGTGGTGAGCAATTGCACTGTGCATCACTTGCTTTGTGTATTATTATTATTATCATATTATTATTATTAGCATTTTATTTCAATTATTAAACTGTTTTTATCTCAACCCACGAGTTTTTCTCACTTGTGCTCTTCCAATTCTCTCCCCCATCCCACCGGGTGGGGGGGAGTGAGCGAGCGGATGCGTGGTGCTTAGTTGCCGACTGAAGTTAAACCACGACAAAGGCCTTGCAGAAGTCAAGATAGATGACATCAGTTGCTGTTCCCTTATCCACTGATATATTCAATCCACCGTAGAAGGCCACCAGATTAATCAGGCACAATTTGCCCTTGATGAAGCCATGTTGGCTGTCACTAATCACCTCCCTGTCTTCCATATGCCTTGACATAACTCCCAGGAAGATCTGTTCCATGATCTTACCGGGCACAGAGGTGAGGCTGACTGGTTGGTAGTTCCCAGAGTCCTCCTTTTTACCCTTTTTAAAAATGGGTCTGATGTTTCTCTTTTCCAGTCACTGGGGACTTTGCCTGATTGTCGTGACTTTTCAAATATGATGGAGACTGGCTTAGCAACTACATCTTCCAGTTCCCTCAGGACCCTGGGGTACATCTCATCAGGTCCCATGGACTTGTGTACATTCATGTTCCTCAGATAGTCTCAAACCTGATCTTCTCCTATGATGTGTGGGACTTCAATCACCTAGTCCCTGCCTTGAGGTTCAGGGACTCGAGATGTGGGAAGAGCAATTGCCAGTGAAAACTGAGGCAAAAAAGTTGTTGAGTACCTCAGCCTTCTCCATGTGAGTTGTCACCAGATCCTGTCTCATTTATCAGGAAGGGGAGTACAATTTCTTTTGTCTTCCTTTACTGACTAACAAACCTGTCAAAGCCCTTCTTATTATTATTCACATCCCTTGGCAAATTTAGCTCCAGTTGTGTCTTACCTTCCCTGATCCCATCACTACATTCCCAGGCAGTATCCCTGTAGTCTTCCCAGGATGTATGTACTTGCTTCCACTGCCTGTGCATTTCTCTCGTGTTTCAGTTTTATCAGGAGGTTCTTACTCAGCCATGCTGATCTTCTGCCTTCCTTGCCTGATTTCTTGCACATGGGAATTGACAGTTCTTGTCCTTTAAGAAAAATGTCTTTAAGTAGCTGCCAGCTATGTTCTGCTGCTTTATCCCTGAGGAGAGTTTCGCAGGGGGTCCCACTCATCAGTTCCTTAAACAACTGAAGGTTCACTTTCCTAAGTTTTGGGGTCTTTACTATACATTTCTCCTGGCCTATATCCCTTGACATCATGAATTCCACCAGGGCATGATGACTGAAGCCCAAGCTACCACCAGTCTTGACCTCTCCAATAAGTTCCTCTGTGTTAGTGAGCAATAGGTCCAGTAATTCATCTCCTCTGGTTGGGGTTTCTATCACCTGGATTAGGATGTTATCCTAATGCACTCCAAGAATCTCCTAGACTGCTTGCAGCTTGTTGTGCCACTTTTCCAGCAGATGTCAGGGCGGTTGAAGTCCCCTAGCAGGATCAAGGCCTGCCAGTGTGATGCTTCCTGTAGTTAAAGTAAGAACGCTTCATTGACATTATCCCCTTGGTCTGTTGGCCTATAGTAAACACTTTTCCTGTGTTGCCTTGGTCTCTAATTTTCACCCATAAGCTCTTGACCTCTGCATTGCTGTTTTTCAAAGACAGCTCTGTGCAATCAACCCATTTTTTTACGTAGAGGGCAGCCCCCCCATCTTTCTTTCCTTGCCTGTCCCTCCTGAAGAATTTATAGCCATCAATTACAGCACTCCAGTCGTGTGATTCATCCCACCAAGTTTCAGTTGCCATCTGATAGCCATCAATTCATAGCTTTCCGACTTCACAGAGGCTTCCAGCTCCTCTTGTTTGTTACCCATGTGTGCATTGATATAGAGACACTTCAGTTGGACTGTCGACTGTCTCCCCTTTTTGGCAGAACCTCTTTGGAGGATTAGGGGGCATTCCTTACTACTCTGGTAGGTTCTGTGCTGGTTTTGGCTGGGGTAGAGTTAGTTTTATTCATAGTAGCTGGTATGGGGCTATGTTTTGGGTTTGTGCTGAAAACAGTGTTGATAATACAAGGATGTTTTAGTTGTTGCTGAGCAGTGCTTACACAGAGTCAAGGCCTTTTCTGCTTCTCACCCCACCCCACCAGAAAGTAGGCTGGAGGTGCACAAGGAGTTGGGAGGGGACACAGCTGTGACAGTTGACCCCAGCTGACCAAAGGGATATTCCATACCATATGACGTCATGCTCAGCATATAAAGCTGGGGGAAGAAGAAGGAAGGGGGGGACATTTGGAGTATTGGTGTTTGTCTTCCCAAGTAACCATTACGCATGATGGAGCCCTGCTTTCCTGGAGATGGCTGAACACCTGCCTGATGATGGGAAGTAGTGAACAAATTCCTTGTTTTGCTTTACTTTTGCACATGGCTTTTGCTTTACCTACCCCCATCCCACTGGCTGGGGAAGGGTGGGTGAGTGGCTGTGTGGTGCTTCATTGCCGATTGGGGTTAAACCACGACAGTCCTTTTTGGCGCCTAATGTTGGGCGTTGAGATAAGAACAGTTTAATGATTTACATAAAATAAAATAAAATAAAATAAAATAAAATAAAATAAAATAAATAAAAAATAAAATAAAACAAAATAAATTATTATTAATAATAGTAGTAATATTAATAATAATATTGTAATGAAAAGGAAAACAACAAAGTAGAGACAGAGGAAAAAAAAAACGGGAAAAACAAGTGATGCAACTGCTCACCACCCACTGACAGATGCCCAGCCAGTCCCCAAGCAGCATTCGCTGGCCCCTGGCCAAGTGTCCCCAGTTTATATAGTGAACATGATGTCATGTAGTATGGAACATCCTTTTGGCCAGTTTGGCTCAGCTGTCCTGGCTATGCTCCCTCCCAGCTTCCTCTGCACCTCCTCACTGGCAGAGCATGGGAAGCCAAAAAGTCCTTGACTTAGTATAAGCACTGCTTAGCAACAACTAAGACATCAGTGTGTTATCACATTATTCTCATGCTAAATCCAAAACACAGCACTATACCAGCTACTAGGGAGAAAATTAACTCTATCCCAGTTGAAAACAGGACAGATGTGCTCATCCACCCTGTTGCTTGTGAGTACACAAGTGTCGTGGCGTTGGACCCCACCCCCAAGTTCATTGGTTTAAAGGGTGATTTACTAACTCAGCCAATATACCAGAAGTACTTCAGGATCTTCTAGAATCTCTAGAAATTTCCTCTAGATGTAGGAAAATCTCCCAGGCTGCATTGAAGGAGCCGTAGAAACAAATTCCTTATCATCAATAATTGTATTAAATCCACTGCACAGTTAATATTTTTTTCAGACTGGTGTTGCAAGATCTTTCAAACCAAAGGTGTTTGATATCTTATAAGCAGCCTCAGGTTGAAAGAGCCTTCACTTCAGACTGAATTTGAGGGTAGAAACAATAAAGCAAAATACTTTACAATAATAATAATAACCACAACAATAGCCCTCTGTTTAATCTTTCTTTGGTGAATGGAGTTAAATCCAGTTGGCGGCTGGTCATGAGCAGTGTTCCCCAGGGCTCAGTTTTGGGGCCAGTTCTGTTCAATATCTTTATCAATGATCTGGATGAGGGGATCGAGTGCACCCTCAGTAAGTTTGCAGACGACACCAAGTTGGGCGGGAGTGTTGATCTGCTCGAGGGTAGG